>NC_133202.1:17947883-17965383 GCF_958299795.1 Porites lutea
TCTATGAAGTGTTAAGTGTTAGCTACCATAGAGTATTGATAAAAGATCAACATACTTTGACAGATACAGCCTTTTCATTTCTGGGTTAAAACCAGACATTTCACCCATTGTTGGTTTAAGTCGTGGACTGGAACTGAGTTGACGAACTGGAACTGTGTTTGAGAACTCTGTCTTAAATCGTACAGCTGATCCATATTTTAGTCCAAGGTTTCTGAAAATGCTGGCATCCGCTTCTCTTTTAAGAAGATCCGCAATTGCTGAGAAGTGTGTTATTTCCTCATCTAGGCGTGAAACACACAAGGAAAACTTTGCAACCATAACTCATATTCAAATAATGCATGTCTCAATGTGAAGTCAGTTGGGTGAGGGGATAAAGTAGAGCATAGAAAATTTTGTCATTCATGTACAATTTGGCAGCTTAGGACTGGGATTTTTTATTACTATTTTTTCAATATGTTTTTTAAATCTTACAACACAAAGAGAGTGACTTCCATGATAGAATTATGCAAACAAAGACAGGTTTCCATGCTTGTTCGGGAACAAAATGCAACACTGAATTGAATGGGATGCAAACTACATCTGGAAGGGGGTATTTTGAATAGAAGAACGCCAAATACATGGCTGCCGAAAACCTAGTGGCTCTTTGTGGCTCTTTATTAATTAATTAACCCATTAAGCACCAGCCGTTTTCATAGGCTTTCTAAAATTCGGCAAAATATTTCCAACCCCATGTGCAGTAAAAATACAGAACTTACCGCGCAAAAAGAACAACACCCCTTTGGTCTAAAACAGTTAAAATCACTTATTATCTTCCGCTTAAACTACTTAAACTTTCTGGGAGTTTCTTTATGAGCTTACCGTCATCGCCGAAAAGCTTTCTAACGCGGTCGATGATAACGTCTTTCTCCTGTAACTCCTGTATTTCTGAAGACTCTGACATCCTCAACAACTTTTAAAATTGAATTTGCCGTCAATATACAACAGCTCAAAGGCTAATTGTCTGGACTTACTTAGACAGCCACCACCAAAAAGGAATGAATTGAAGCTTGCTTTCCTATTTTACCCTTCAGCTCCGGTTGTTTGCGCCGTTTTGGTACAATTTCATAAAACGGAATGCGCTACTGGTAGCTATCATTGATACGTCACGATAAGAAATATACTGGCTTCTTTGATTGGCTAACTGATTGCCTTGAGGAGAATGGGTCCAATGCTTAGTAGCCGTGTCTGCGTCTCAAAATGGCGGACTCTTCGAGCGTGAAAGCTTGGTCGAGGGAAGACATATCTGCTTGTGACTGCGGTGCAAGAACATACCGGCATGTTCACTGCCCTTGTTTTCGATGTCAAGGAAGTGCGACCGATAGAACTACCAAGTTACGGCACTGGAGAGAAAACTGCCTGATTGCTACTGGGGTTGGAAGTGACAGCACTTTGGACAGCTTGGCAGACATTGATAGTGATCCTGAATCAATTGCAAGGCCGAGCTCATCACCAAGTCCTTCAACTCCAGGAGCAGATAAACTTGATGACAGTCTTAGCGAAGGATCAGACGAAAACAGTCCTAATCCCATCTGCCCAGAACTTGAAGCAGCTGTTGAAGCTGTGGAACGTCAAAGTACGGAACCACTCAACCCTCTCCAAAAAATTATTCTTACAGCAGTTCTTGACGCTCTGAAAATTATGGATGAAAGTGGATCATCTGTTAAAACCTTTGATGACATTCTGAGCTATGGAAAAACAATGTTGTACACTTTAATTGATGGCAATGTTGACCTTGATGTTTTGAGTACTGTGTGGCCCAAAAATTGGAATGATGTTCAACTTTTATTGAAGGAAGAAGGTTTTGAAGACGCTAAGGAATATATCGTATGTTTTTGTCGTACTGAAAAGGTAATTACAAGAAATGGTAAAACATATACCAAATTTGTTTACAGTGGAAATTTCAGCATCATGGATAGCAAGGGTGCTTGTTGTACTCACTGTGTAAATAAAGGCTATCTCAAATATTACTATTTGGGATTGGAAAGTAAGATTAAAAACTGGTTCAAAACAGAACCAATGTGCAAACAAATGCTCTCTCATTTGAACGAAAGAGAACAATGGCTTGGTAGAGAGGAAAGTTGGCCACTAAAGCAAGAGTTTTGGGATGGTCAACGGTGGATAGATCTTCAGTGGTTTTGGGACCCGAGCAAGATTTGGCCACTTCCAACTGTCTGTGTTCATTGTAGTACCATAATTTCTGTGGATCATTTGACTACCTCCCCTGAGGGAATTGGTAATTTGAAGATTGTGACATGCCCTGGATGCTTTGAAACTTTCCACCATTCTATGAAAATGGCAAGAAGTTCCCCATTGAACTTGGCCCTCATAGGCCACTGGGATGGGTGGCAAGCATTTGGAACAAGTTTCAGAGGATGTGGTTCCATTGAAGTTTCCATCGCTAACATGAAAAAGACTGATCGGTGTCATGTTGACGAAGTGTACGTTGTTGGCTTTGTCCCTTGTTCTGACCTACCTAAGGATTTACCAGAGTATTTAGATCCTTTTCTCAAACCACTTATGGATGATCTTTGTAACGGATTTCTTTCGGGTTATAACATTCCTTATCCTCTACAGTTTACAAGTGATAAATTTCATTCTTCTGAAACTGAAATTATCCGGTTATTGCTTTTATGTTGAACAGGAGACCACCCAGGGCTGTGTGAAGTCGGCAAGTTTCTCAATCAAGGAAAATGTGGATGTAGAAGAGAGAAACTCCATGGACAACAACTACAAAATTCATCTAACACTCACTACTGTTATGGGAACAACAGATATCATGGTCGCTACCCGTGGGAAAAACTGCAAATTGAGGAGGAGTTGGAAAACCTATATGACATTGAAAATGAGACAAGAATAAGTGTGAGAAAAGCATTGTCATCAAAACTTGGTTTCACTGGAATATCACAGCTTCACAAGGTTTTGTATCCTTTATATAAATTTGATATCACAAGGGACATGGTTTATGATGTTTATCACACTATTCCTCTAAATGTTGTTAAAAACCAACTGACCAGACTACTGCAACTTGAATTGGTGGACACAGAATACCTTGACAAGCAAATAAGAGATTTTCCTTGGAGCAAAGAGTTAAAGGATGGAAGACTTCCAAGACCAGTTGGCAAGGAATGCAAAGGGATTGGCCATTGGAAAGCAGAGGGGCTTCAGAAATTTTCTTTTCCCCTGACAAATTCTATATTTGAAGACAAATTTCAGGATGATGAAGAGTTTCAAATTCAAACCCTGGTGTCGCGATTGACAGAATTGCACTTTTACAGTGGCAGGCTGGGCTGGACTGATGAAATGATAAGTGTTCATTTCAAGATAGCACAGAGACTCAACATACTCTTTGAAGAAGTGCAAGGACTGCAGATGTGCACCATTTCTTTGCATAATTTGTTGCATATTTACGAATACATTATTAGTTTTTCCGCTTGTGACAATTATTGGTGCGCAGTGTTTGAAAGGGCTGTCAAACACTATGTTAAAAAGTCACACAACTGCAAAGGAATTGAACGAACCTTTGCAAGTTCAGAGGCACGGAGAGAGTTTCTGAAATCACTTTGCAGTATGGAAGTGGCACTGAGCTTGGGAAGCATGATGTTAAACTGGTGAGATTTTCAGTCATTGTATTGAATGAATTATAACATCTAATTTATTTTAATCCTGGAGTAGGGAATCAAATGGAATTTGGTTGCCTATGCCTGGTTTAATAACCCTGGACAAAACAATTCAGAATTAGGTTTAAAAAAACTGATCTTTAAACTAGATTACATTTGGTTTCTCTGAAAGGTAACCTATGATGTTTAAAGGCAGAGGTTGAGCAGAGTTCTTGAAAGTGATTGAAGAATACAGTAATAGTAAGGTTCTAAATTCTATTTCATGTCGAAGTTATTGCAGAAAGGGAACTTCTTTTTCTGTTCCAAAATAGTTGTATATATATATAGAAATGATAAAACCAACGACGAAACGAAGTTTCCGTGACTCGTAGTTCCATGCTTTTGCAATCATCAGACGGTGGATATTCTAATGAAAGACATACCTTATATACAAGATGCTAATTCTAAATGCCGCCACGAAAACAAATTCTACTTATCGAACTTTAAAACTTAGTTTTTAATCACTTTTCAGTCAGAAGTTGATTTTTTGAAACTTAGTTTTTAATCACTTTCCGTAGAATTACTTGTCAATAATTATAGAAATTAAGTTTCACACCGCGTAATTAAGTAGCATCTTGCATATAAGGTATGTCTTTCATTAGAATATCCACCGTCTGATGATTGCGAAAGCATGAAACTACGAGTCACGGAAACTTCGTTTCGTCGTTGATTTTATTATTTCTATATACGCTCTACTCCACGTATTGAGCACTATACAGCCAGCTAAAGCATCTCCTCCAGATATATATATATATATATATATAGATAGATAGATAGATAGATGATAGATAGATAGATAGATAGATAGATAGATAGATTAGATAGATAGATTAGATAGATAGATAGATAGATAGATAGATTGATTGATTGATTCACTTTTATTTGAATACGGTAATTTCATAAGTTAGATAGGTAGATAGATAGATAGATGATAGATAGATGATAGATAGATAGATAGATAGATTAGATAGATAGATTAGATAGATAGATAGATTGATTGATTGATTGATTGATTCACTTTTATTTGAATACGGTAGTTTCATAAGTTAGATAGATAGATAGATAGATAGATAGATAGATGATAGATAGATGATAGATAGATAGATAGATAGATAGATAGATTAGATAGATAGATTAGATAGATAGATAGATAGATAGATAGATTAGATAGATAGATAGATAGATAGATTAGATAGAGAGAGAGAGAGAGAGAGAGAGAGAGAGAGAGAGAGAGAGAGAGAGAGAGAGAGAGAGAGAGAGAGAGAGAGAGAGCCAGAAGAAAGGGAACTTTCGTGACGAAAATGGGGAACTTTGGTGACGGAAACAGGGAACTTTTCTGACTAAGGGAACTTTTGTGACGCCCATAGGGAACTTTAAGGACGTTCATAGGGAACTTTTGTGACGAGACTGGGGAACATTTGTGACATTAGGGAACTTTTGTGACGACATTGGGGAACTTTAGCGACTTAAATAGGGAATTTTCGTGACTTTAACTGGGGAACGTCGATGATGTTATCATTGTACTATGTATTTATATCTCGTACATCTTTCTTTTTAGCTCTATTGCTTTTGTAAAGTACTTAAAACATATCAGGATAGGCGCAAGAGGAATATATATTATTATTATGTTCATTTCTGGAAGTTAATTTTCGGCAAAACATTACTTTCAGTACAATAGAAGCAACAGGTATTTTCCCTGTTGATTATCATCATTTCTCAGTTGTTGCTAAACACTGACGAGTCTCTTTTATTTAACAATCCAACATTTTATTTAACCAGGCGCTCATTATCAAACATCACTACATCAAATTTAAAAGGCTGTGCAGCCACTCAGTTCAACACAATAAGGCCTGTGCACTGTAACAGTATTAAAACATACAACGCTACCGTTTCATGATAACAGAACAGGCAAAAACAAGATGTATATTTATCATGACAACACACTATTAATTAATCAATATATTGCTAATTATCAAGAAGGGTATTAAATTTGAACTTTGCCTGATTCTATCAGGTGCATAAACATGGAGACAAGACAAACAATAAGCCACTACCAATCTATTAAAATTCAGCTTGATAGTGAGGCCTAGAGGACGCAAGCAAAAGCTATGAACAAACATGGTGATTTCATTTTATTTGTATCGGTCCTTTAGGCCGCGCTCTCAAGCTGAATTTTAACATATCCGACAAGTGGTCTATTAGTTCCGTTGTCCACTCAACAATAACTTGAATTAGTAACAGTACTTGGACTGAGTGAAGTACACTTCCTGGAGTAATCGCGGGAGTACATGTCATTTCAAAATTGGATGAGCGCAAAATGCGAGGCCGCGTTCAAAATATGAGCACGATTACTCCTTGACTAATTGTATGCCACGAAGTCCAATTACTAATTAATCGTATCTATAACAAATTTCGAAATTATAAATTTCTTGCGAGAACTTCTTTAAAATAGTCTGTAGCATTTTTCATAAGTCATGAGAAATCTAGGAAATACTGCGACGGAAGCCATTAGAGCGCGCGTAATTGACATGCAAATCACGTGGGTATCCCATTACAGGCACCCAATTACGAAAAGTTCAAATTAGATACCTGTTATTGGATACCCACGTGATTACGCGCCGATTACATGACAAATAAGCGCGCAGAGAGCTAATCAAGATCAATGATATTGTTATAGATACCATTAGTTAGTATAAATCGTATGAGAAACGTGTACTTAATCTCCAGCAAATCTCAGGACGCTTGATATAATTCTTTTACGAACGCAAACAATGCTGTAACACTTTTACTCCGAAGGAAAAATTTAACAATGCATTACAACGAAACTAACTCCCCCAGAGGTGGGTACTCGGTTGAAGTTAAAGCTGTACAATAGCACAGGATATATATCTAAATATATAGAAAATCTTGAGATAAAAAAGAGATCTTAAATACAAAATCTAACACTAACAATTTGATTGTAATCAACAAACAACTCTCATGTTGAGCTGTCTTAGGCGCTCTTAAAACGCATTTGTCTTATTTCACGCGATTAATAGTTGGTATGTTAATTTCGCAATACAAAACAAGAGGTGATTTAGCATGTAAAATGCAGATCTAACACCTATGTTAAGACTGCAATAAACTGTGAAGTTTTTGAAAACAACTCTGATATTAGTTAAGTTGTTAAGACCGTCTATGACAGTCCAACATTAGTGTTGAGTTGCCTTAGACGCTCTTGAAACGTCTTTCGTATTTACACGATTCATTATTGTGTCTGAGGATGCTTTTTGTACTTGTCCCTATCCTCCATTATTGTTCTGAAAAATTTCTTTCTTCCTGGATCTTGAGATGGGTACAGATATCGTTATCGATGCTTTAAACATAGCTCTCAATATGTCAAGATCCGAAGATGAAAGACTGCAATAAACTGAGAAGTTTTTGAAAACAACTCTAATTAGAGAGCGTCTAAGACAACTCAACATTAATGTTGAGTTGTCTTAGGCGCTCTTAAAACACGCCTTTCGTATTTCACAGGATTAATTATTCCGGGCTGTCCAAGTAAGCTTTTTGCAATAGTCCCTTTCCTCCATTTTCGTTCTGAGGAATTTCTTTGACCTTGGGTCTTGAGATAAGTACGGATGTCGTTATCAACACTTTAAACATAGTTAACAATTATTCACCGAAGTGGAGGTGAATAGTGATGGGATATTTACCGAACCACGAAGCGGCAAGGCCGGTGAATATCCATCACTTTCACCGACACTAAGGTGAATAATTGTTTTAGTATATACCACACAAGCTGAAAAATTAGCGGACCAAAACGTTATTTTATGTGTGACAAACGGTCAGAAAATAAAAATCTCTCGCGCCGGTTGCTCGGAGGTGAATAGTGCTGGCTAATCACGTCCGAGTTAACCAATCAGAGCGCGCGAAAAGCACTATTTACTTGTGTGGTATATGCTAACTGTCAATATGTCAATATTGGAAGATGAAAGACTGCAATTAATTGTGAAGTTTTTGAAACCTCTCTAGAGTTTTTTTGAAGAGCGTCCAAGACAACTCAACATTAATGTTGAGTGTTCTTAGATGCTCTGAAAACGCGCCTTTCGTATTTCACACGATTTATTATCGTGTCCAAGGAAGCTTTTTGCATTAGTCCCTTTCCTCCATTTTCGTTCTCAAGAATTTCTTTGACCTTGGGTCGTGAGATGGGTATGGATGTCGTTATCATCACTTTAAACATAGCTCTCAATATGTCAAGATCCGAAGTTGAAAATAGGTTTCGAACGCCACTTGCCTCTGTCGTTGTGGTCGCTATATCCCACGGATTGTTTTGGACATCAAGAGATCTTTCCACTCTTTGTTCTAGAGTCTCTTGTTCATCGGGGAGGTTCACAGGCTCTGATTGTGTGGAGGAGGAATAACGCCACGTCCCTCGAACTTTGTCAAGAATCTTCTTTGGATCTTCGTCCTTTAACTCCATGTTATCCGCTATCTTTTCCCTCACCGTTGCCATCGTCACAGATTTACTCTTGATCTCCTCTTCAAACAGATCTCTGATTACCATTTCTTGATCTTTGCTCAAGGTACATTTAGAAGCTCCACCCTCGTCCACTGTGGAAATGCTTGGGCTTTCATCATCCCCGCGCATGACTTGACGCAGATGTTGGGAAGCCTTGACAGAGGATTTCGATTTTTCTCGCAATCGATAAAATCGCGTGGCAGTGGAAACATTATGGGCCATCAAATCCGCCAAATTTCCTCTTGCTTCATTGCTTTCGCTGCAGCTGTGCACGCTTGACACTGCTGATTTTCTGAATAATGTGGAGCTTGGCGCACCCTCGACTTCGGCCTTCTTCCATACGGACTTAATGGCTTTGTTGATTTGACTTGAAACCATAGCCTCTCCAGTGGACGTTATAAAGACACAATTGTCTGGCCCAGTGTTAGAAGCAGTGATTTTCAAACGCACTTCTCTGAGGAAGACGTCCATCCAGCTTTTCAATTTTGCAGAGAAAACAATTCTGGCGGGACCATGGGTGCTCACTGTCTTGTGATTCTTCACAAGAACAACAAATTCGTCACTTTCCTTTGTCATTCTGTCATATTCCGCTACTGTCATGTTCGCAAGAGCCCCCGCCCTATTAGCGTTGTCAATAGATATCTCAACTAGGAGAAAATCTCGAATCAAAGTATACTGAGCTTGGGTGATCTGGATGTTGTGCGCACCGGACAGTTGACCTAACAAGCATACAACATCTCTTGCAGCTTTGCTTGTTTCAAACCGCTTTATTTGATCTGGAGTGATCAAAGCATGGAAGTCTTCTTCCATCTTTTCCCATTGTCGTTTGGCGCAGTTCTGGCGAAATGATGATGACCACCGGCCGACCTTGTCTCTCAAAGAGATAACAGTTTCCTTAGAAATGGTTAGTCCAACTTGCCCAGTGAGGGAATAGGAGTAAAAGTGGCGTAGACTCATAAGATAACTCTGTGTTGTTTTGGGGTGGTATTCTTTCTTTGCATAGTCCTTGAGGAACTTTTGGTTAATAAGGCAGCCGTCAAACAAAGATGTCAAATTGCACTTGTCATCCACCACCTTCAAAAGCTTTGAAACTTGCTTCCCATGCTGATGGCTGGTTTTCTCATCAAGCTGACCTCCATCAGCCGATCTAAGCCAGGCTTCAAATTCAGTAATGACATCGTCAGCCAATTTTTGTGGATTTTCAAAGGAGCTTCCGTTTTCATCTGTCTCATCTTCAATCTTTTCAATCGCTTCAACTCTTACGTGTTCAATCTCCTCAACTCTTGTGTGAATACTTCTATGCTCACTTTCTTTCTCTTCGCTTTCGCTGTCGTCAAGAATTCTTATACGTTTATACTTCTTTGAACTTTTTCTAGGGACTTCTATTTCATCTTCACTCTCGACAAGCTCCTCAACAATCACAGGAGATTCACGCTTGTCTCTCCCAGAGCTACGCTGTCTTTCATGATAAGGTCGCCGTTGTGAATCACTGACGGGTCCTCGCACCCTTGACAATGCAGCCTTGTATTCGGTGGAATCTGGAAGTAGTTTGTGAACTTTCTTAAGATGAGGAGGCATTCTTTTTACAAGCGATGTACAACCATCCATTGGACAGTAATGATAATGGTGGTAATCCTTTCTTTTTCCATCTTCTTTCTCTGCCATATTTTCTTTTGTCGGTTTCTTTTTCTTTTTGGGCACTTTGCTTGGGCTTGAGTAACCGTAGGTCTTTCGTAGACCAAAGCGTACAAGGGCAGTTCGAGCATGCTCCTTGGTCCACCCATGAACGTCTACCAGATGGCGTGGAATACGAACCACTTCGGCATTACATTGCGGAATAGGACAAGGCCTCTTCTCTTGCTTGATCCTCACGCCACTGTGAGATACCTCCTCTTCTTTGGCATCCTGATTATGTGAAAAACATACATGTTCTTATTGAAGTTACAGTTTGACAGCATGGAGTACAATTTGCTCTAGCCACTTTGCGAACGTATTTACAAGTTATGCCCCCCTCAATCGACAAACTGTATAACTGATTTACGTTGGTATCAGAATCTGAGAAATCTGTAATATCAACATGTTGTGCAAAGATCTCACCTTGGCCGATTAAAAAATATATATCAAAGACAATTCAATTTTCATTTTACAACATATTGTTCGCATCGATTTTACCTCGTGTTTTATTAAGACAGAAACAATGTTGATTTTGACTTCTGCCCACATTAAGGGAAATAATTAGGATATTTCACGTGCAGGATACAAGGGACTATGCATACATTTCATAAATAAGTAAGCTCTTCGACTGCTTTACCTCGCTCTCAGCACCGGAGGACTCCGTTAAATCAGCATTCTGTTCTATGCTGCCACCCTGAATAAACCACAAAATATAAGAGTGCGTTAAATTCTAGTTTAACAACATGTCTGTCTAATTCATGTCATATTTTGAAAAACTCTGTTGTTCCTGTGCAGGGTTAAATTCATAATGCTGCGCCTACAAAGCTTAAAGTTGTCAATATATTAACTTCTGAGGTGGCTTTGCTATGAGCCTCGTGGTTTCTTTTGGAGGTCTCCCCACCGCTTTTTCGAATTCAGCATTGTTAATATAATTTCGTCTTTATTTACGCGGCAAAAAAAATTTGATTCTGCTGCTGATGATGACAATTATGAAAATAAAAGTTACATTCTTCAATTCGTAAATGCACACCGTATTTTTTTTTAATTTTCAGCTACACGCAAAAAGCATTATTCTATTGTAATGATATAGACCTAACATTTTTTAAGTTTGACATTAAATAAATGTCATCTCGATATTTTGTAACGGGAAGGTCACTTAATTGGTGTTGGGGGGCATAGAAAAGAGTACAGTGGTGTACGACCAGTGAAAAAATATCCATACGTATCATTATTGACATTAGACTTACTGGAGGGCTGGTCTCAGTAGCGTAGAGCTGATTAACAAATTCAGAGGCCTAAAAGAGAAAAAATTATCATTTAGGGTCGAAAAAAGGAACGTATGCAAGGAAAAAAAGCAAACATTTTGTGGAAACAAGGTCTCACTGCCAAAAGAAATCCCAGACAAGTGATGGGTGAAAAAAGGAGACCCTGGAAATGAGTGTGTCCCAACCCCTCCTACACCACTTTGAAATGGTCCACTCCAAAGGACAAAATATAATTTAAGGGCTTTGTTTCATAAACCAACCGAATACTTGTTTCTGCTCTTATAGCTACAATTCTAAGATTACAAGCCCCTAAGCAAGAGACGACCTGCGATTCCACGAGAAAAGCATAAACGGAATCATGCATTTTTTTAGGAAAGCCTCAGACACAGGAATTGTCACATACATCACCCCTTAATTTGTCCCTTAATCGAATTTCGGCACCGGTAAGGCATCACTTCTCCAGAGAATCGTTGCGCAATGACCCCCAAAATGGCTGTGCAAGGTTCTTAATTAATCAGACCTCTAATCTTAATACCTTTGTGTAACTATAGGCTATGAATCAAAACTTACCCTTAGTGGCTCCATGTCGTGATTGAGCCAAACAATAGACATGAAATTTTAATTCTCCTGAAAAAAAAAGGCTAATGAAAAAGAACATCAATTTCCCATAGCCTGCAAGCAGGCTCATGTTGGGGCACAAGCTTTGCGGTGTAACGGCGAGCTCGTAATGGAGCGGCGAAGCCGTGGGACGAGAAAGTAAGCGTACTCTGGTCTCTGCAATTTTTTTCAATTTCCACCCCGGAAACCGCAGAAACGAATAAGTCAATAATTTTTCACCCGCAAGTATGGACACAGATTTCTTGAGAAAATTGTTATTCTTTTTCATAACAGCATGTAGGCGCCATATCCGTTGTTGATAAACTTTTACCGAAGAAAAACTATCAACGTTTATCTCTACTAATGACACACACACTTGATCCAAGTGATCTTGCTTTGGCAATCTGGTCTTTTGCAATGCTGGTAAACGGACAAACGCCTTCGTGTTGTTTCATTGCCCGTCTGCAATCACATACGCTTGCAATATTTAATTCTTCCCATATGCAGTCGGCGACATGACAAGTATGCCTTGATTTATTAAAACAATTAAAACTGCTATTTCTGCTCCCCCTTTAGTGTAAAATTTAAGTACTAACACGCTGGAAGTTTGTTAAAACATCAGTAACACGCGCACTCAACTCTTCCTCTGGCCAAATGTCGACGACTTGCTTTGTTTTTTAATATGCGGTAAATTACTGACTCCCTAGGGGTTTAATCGCACTTCAGCAGATATAATATCGCCTTTCCCGCTTTTCGACCAATGGTATTACAATTCACTCGGACGAAGCAGAAATGAAAAAAATTACAGAGACCAGGGTCGGCTCACTTTCTTGGCGCCTCTTCACCAGACTCCTGCCCGCCGGATCGCTTTGCTCTTTTTGCTGCTAGTGCGTATAACTCAAAGGTGAGCCTGCTCGCAGGCTAATTTCCGACAACAGCAAAGCTTTGACGTACGCTTCTGTATCAGTGATAAAATGAGTAAGATAAAAAAATAATAATAATAAAACAATAAATAAAAAAGTTTTGCACACCAAAAGTATTGCGTTCAGGGGCAGACATTAAAACCCTTGCAATAGGCCACTGTATATTACTGAAACTAACCACCTCAAAAAGAAAGGCAAACCAAAACGTGTTCATGTCACTACCTTAAGGTGTAAATAGTCCTGGACTAGTCGCACGAAATTTGTTTCGCCTTTCATCTATCACACAAAGAGCTGTATATGAGTACCATTTGCACATACGTTTAAGCATTGCATATACTACCCTTGACAGAAACAAAACAGTAATACAATAATATGTTAACGACTTTGGAGCGAATTTGCTTGACAACTGACCGTGATTAATTTCATAAGAGTGATTAAAATGAAAACGGGTAATGTTCAAGGCCAATTATTCGGGAGAGCGGCAAAATATGCTCATCTTCACCCCCACCCACCCCTCCCCTTCCACAAAGAGAGATGCTGACCAATTCGTGTGCACATTACGACCTTTACAGTGTAAATAGTCGTGGAATAACTGAAAACAATTCGTTCCCCTTTGTATCTATCACACAAAGACACTATGCATGACGAGTACGGTTTGCAGCTGAGTTGAATCATTCCCATACACACTTAAAGAGGTACAAAACAGTAATACAATACCATGTCAACAAGTTTCGAGCGAATTCGATGAACAACCGAATGTAATTAAGTTAACGAGACAATTAATTCTTACGTCATGGACAAAGCGATTTAACTTTAATGGGTGACAAAAACGAGCCAAAACTTTGAGACAACGACAAAAAATGCACACATACTACTTGAGGCGAGCATTTCGGCAAAAGAAGTTAGACTGCAAATTATAATCGAGCAATTTCACCGTGCAGCAACGAAGGATGATTCCAGGAAAAACAAAAAAGATACTGCTCGAACTGATGATTTATATAAGCGATCGCATATCCCTTACTTTGGAAACATTGTTCCCTGCATTAAAAACTCATTTTATATCTGTAAAGTATTATACATTGAAAACAACTTACTTCAATTCACGTTGTAAACCTTGCACGTCAATCCAGTTCCTGCCTCGTGGCATTCACTGACTAGTATTGCATGATAAACGTCACGCAAACGTCACGCCGAAGACGTCAATGCACTACACAGAAGTCCCACAGATCATAACTTTCTCTGCGGCATTTAGTTGAGTTCGTTGTAGTCTTGTTAATTTACACCTACTGTAAAAGCTCCATTAATCCCCCGGGGCTTAGTTAATAATGGGGAACTTATTAGAGAGGAGGGCGCAATAGAGAGAAGGAGGGGTTTATTTCAAATCTTAAACATACCGTTTTTGTCCCAGGTAGGTTTTTTTTTCCAAAGCTCAAACAACTGTAGTCTAAATTTATTACGTAATAACGAGTAGCAAACAGTGGTATGTGTTTGAGTGTATATTTCTGTAATAACAAACCAAATGGCTGCAGAAAAAAAAATGGCGAGGGGACATGTTAGATAGGGGCGCTTATTATAAAAGCCTACTTCCAAACAGCGGACTTATTAAAGAAGCGGGGTTAAACAGAGGGGGCTTTGCTAGAGCTTTTTTTACGGTATTGCACTATCTCAGGAGAGGAAAGTAAACCACATCGGTCGTTTATAATACGTGTTCTTTTTCTTTTTCAAAGCCCAATTACAAAATATAGTCTAGACAGAGTTGAACAAAACCATCGTCTCTATAGCTGAGTTTAAGTTATCTGAACAAGAACATTCTGTTATCACTTACTATGATTCAAAATAAAACGTGTATAGCAACCTTAAGACTAGGGCTATCACGATAAACAGATGATAGATTGTCGAGTGAGGCCAGCCTTTATTTACACAATTGTTTGACACATTTAGTAGCAGCGCGTTTAGGAGCGCGCCAATATCCTTACTAGTTTGGTCAGTGTTTTACAGTTATTCATCTGATTCATAACTCACGAGACTGAGATTTAAGCTGGCACCTTTTGTAGATTTCCTTTAAAAATATATACTTGTCTGCTGGGGGATGTGTAGGTCTTAGATTCATCGATCTTTGCGGAGTTGACAAAGCGACATGTTAAATATAGTGTGTGGGTCAGTTCGAAAATTAAGGAGTGCGCCAAGGTTAATTCATGATCTTCAATTTATTTTTCACAATTATAACAACACTTTCCCTAAAACAATATTACTGTAATCATCAGGCGACACAATGAGGCCTGAAGTGGAATTTTTCAGTCACCTGTCCATATACCTCTATATGCAAAGCACATCGAGTTTATAAACCACCTCTTTTCGGTACTGGTTCCTTTTTGTTGTAACCAACAAATCTGAAAATTAAACCACCCGTTGCTATTGCAGTATTGTACAGTTAGATAGTATCATTTATTCCTGCCTCTCCAAAAATTGCGGTGAAATGATCATTTGTATCATCTAGCAAATAGGGAACTTTAGTGACTTTTGCCATTTTCTGACATTGGTTCCTTCAAATCTTCATAAAAAAATAACGGATGGTGATTCTGTTGTCAAATTTGCTTTGTTATATTGCCAAATGATTGCTTTAATTGCTGTATGATTTTGAGCTCAATCAATGAAAATTAAATAGCGATTTTTATTGTCCGAACTTAGGAAACGAAAAAAGGGCATATTTCGAATTCTGAAACCTTTCATCGACATGAAAAGTCAAACACATACACGGCAGATTTTTAAAGCCGCAGATATCTCAGATTTAAAAGGTTGTGGTGATCGAGAGAATTGAGTGGCGCATAAATGGTAAGTCAATAGCTCCCTCTTGACCAACAAATTGGATTTAAAGCTTTTGAATTGGCTGATACCACGGCATAGGGCACTTTCGTGCCCTCTTAAGCACAAATAGTGATCTGTTTAAGTCAGGATTAGATGGTATTGGCGAACCTCTCGCATGCAGAAAGGTTAGATCATGACGCTTTGTTAGATGGCTTGTCAAAAGTTACCACACAAAAAGGCTTGATCTATCATCAAAAGAGGGAAACGTCAGAAAAGTGCCCTAATATTCTTCTAGAGAGAGAGAGAGAGAGAGAGAGAGAGAGAGAGAGAGAGAGAGAGAGCTAAAGAGAGAGAGAGAGAGAGAGAGAGAGAGAGAGAGAGAGAGAGAGAGAGCCATAAGAACGGGAACTTTTGTAACGAAAAAAGGGCACTTTTGTAACGCGATAGGGAACTTTTGTAACCAAGGTGGGGAACTTTTGTAACCAAGGGAACTTTTGTAACGTCACTAGGGCACTTTTGTAACGACAACAGGGAACTTTTGTAACGTTATAGGGAACTTTTGTAACGAGTGGGGCACTTTTGTAACAATGTGGCACTTTTGTAACTAACGATATTTTTAAAGAAATACTTTCAGTGATTGTAGTAATCAAAGATTTCCCTGCCCTTTTATACACTTCGACTAGTAAAATTACTACCCTTTCATATACCTGAAGCCTGGAAAAGGAAGCCCTTTCGGGCGGTCAGCTTCCTCGTTTAGGCCATTATAGTGAGTACCCCAGGGTGGGGGTATGGGACTTGTTTACTGTGTGATCTTTACTTAGTTGTAGTTTAAGGACAGGAATAATTTCACAAAGGCCTTTTTCACGGGAAAACTCATAAGAAGAAAATGCAATTTAGTTACTGTTGTTGATATACCTGGAAGAATATAATACAGTCCTTTATTTAAAAATGAAATGAGCCATTACAAAGTCACTGATGTTAATATTAATGAAGATGAATAAGGGACAACATGATGCCGACTAGATATGAGAAACGAGCGGGTGTTATCGGTTGTCCAAATTCTATATAATGCGCCATGCTTAAAGTGAAGAAGTCGGTGAACATTTTTTTTTCGAACGCAACGCAAAATACATAAACTATTATACATTTTCAGGTATTCCTTTGACCCCGCGGCTACAAAAAGTGATTTTTTTTAGTCCAACAGCCAAAAGTGTTTTGCTCCGTGACCACTTTAACGAAAGTGAAGAAAGAGCTTAAAAACACCCAACAATCTCTCTAGACAAAACGCCTTAATGGGACATCACCGAATACTATTTTTGCTCCATGCAAATACAGTCCGAAACCCGCTTTACGGACACCCACTTGATACGGACACCTCGATATTACGGACAGTTTTCTTTGTCCCGGGGAAAGAAAGCCGTTACATTTTCTCTAAATTCAATCCTTTTAATACCGACACCCGTTAATGTGGACAACAGACACTTATTTCCTGCCTAATCAACGAATTCTCATAGAGAGCCAGCCTCGCTAATGCGGATACTTCAATATCAACTGTGTGCTGTAACAGACCTTTCCCTTTTGAAGGAAAAAAGTTCTTCAGTTGACAGCATGTCGATGTTCCCAGCGCTACAATACACCGGATAGGATGGTTTCAGACGTCACTGATTTTAGGCATCAAACGAGTTACGCAGAGAAGGGTTTTGATAGAGTAATATATAAACGAGGGATTTTTGAGTGTTTCCGTGGACTTAAACCACGTTATGACGGCCTTGTGAAGGTAAGAGAAGTTTAATTTGACGAAGCTTATGTCCTCTTATATTTCTTTGGTATTTTTTTCTAGTAAAGAGAGGTTTTTTGACTTTAATAACATGAGCCGCTTAATACGCACTCCCCGTTAATACGGACACTTTCTGTGGTCCCTTCAGTGTCCATATTAACGTGGTTGGCTGCAAAACAACAACAACGAACAAGGTAAGTGTTATTAGCCTCGACCTTCGGCTTGGCTGATGGCACTTACCTCGGCCATTATTATTCTGC
>NC_133202.1:17980383-18117883 GCF_958299795.1 Porites lutea
GTAATATTTTTTTTAGATTTACCATGCAAAACTAGAATACACCAGTGAGTGTTTTGAGACAAAGGCTGGGAATCATTAATTTGGGGTTGTAAATTCATTGGGGCCATATCACTTCATATTGTCCACAAGTTATTCTCAATTTTGGGGGGAATTTTTCCTTTTTATTAACAATTTTTGGAAGAACTTGGGCAGATGTTCACTTTTTATTGATAATTTTGGGTATCATATAATTACTTGGAGCAATTTTCCCTTTTTCACAATATATTGGCAATAACTTGTTGGGAAAGTATAACCATTTCTTATCATCTCTGGGAATAACTTGAGAAAATGTTCCCTTTTTATTCCCAACTTGGAATAACTTGGGGATATTTTCCCATTTTATTCTCAAGTTTAAGAACAACTTGGGGAAATGTTCCTTTTCTATTCTCAAGTCTGGGAATAATTTGGGAAAATATTACTATGTTGCGCTTAATCTGGGAATAAATTTGGGAATTCTTCCCAATTTATTCTCAAGTCTGGGAATAACTTGGGGACATTTTCCCATTTTATCCTCAAGACTGGCAATTACATGGGCAAATTTTGTGTTCTCACATCTGGGAAAAACTTGGGGAACTGTTCCCAATTTATTCTCAAAGCTGGGAATAGCTGGGGGAAATGTCTCCAATTAATTCTCAAGTCTGGGAATAGGTATGGCAAATGTTCCCACTTTATTCTCAAGTCTGGAAATAACTTGGGAAATGTTTCCAGTTTATTCTCAAGTCTGGGAATAGGTTGGGAAAATGTTCCCATTTTATTCTCAAGTCTGGGAATAACTTGGGGAAATGTTCCTTTTTTTTCCCAATTTTGGGAATAACATTGGTAACTAAATATTCACAGTATTTTCCCAAAATTGGGATACAAGAGAAAGCGCAGTGTATTTCCCAATAAAAACCCCTTTTTAGGATGCTGGGAGACATCTACTTCTCAACATTATCCCAAAAAAGGAATTTCTTGTCCCAGGTTTTTCCCAATAATGGGAAAATTTCCCATTTAATTCCCAACTGGGAATCTTAAAAAGTTTCCTGTGCTATACGCAATTTCGTTGTCTCCCGATCCAGTTTGACAACGCCCCGGTGTGGAAGATAGCATTCAGGAATGCAGCTCGATGTGGCCCCCTTGTAGGAGAATCTTTAACTGATTGTCGTATGCCGTATACTCCTCAGGTGTCATCCTTCTCACTATTCAACGAAGTCTTGTTTCACTGATGACCTTATTCAGTGCAAAGTTTTTTCGGGCTTGAGGCTTCCATGGCCACGACACAACAAACTTGCCAGTTTCAGTACACTTAATGGTGTTCTTCACTTCCAGTTCAAGATCCCGTTCCAACATCTCATCACTTGTAACACCAAGATGATCTAAAGTCCAGACGTTCTGAAGCTGTTCGTGAACAGAAGCTCTAAACGTGTGGGCATGAGCTCTAGCTGCCATGCCTGCAACTGGGATAGACCTATCTCCACCATGAAGAATCCACCCGAAAATTGGTGGTGTTCCCTTTAGACCATTTCTCAATTTCAACGTCATACCGTGAATAATACTGTCACAGCAATCTTCTCCAAACACAATACCGATGTTGTCTGCACCAGGACCAGCGAGATCAGCAAGGATTGGAAGACAACTGACAACCTCCTGAAGAGCTGGATACGACTCAGGATCTACCCTCTCAAAAACACCTGAGATTATTTACCACCACAGCCTGAAAGGTGAAGGTATTTGCAAGGTTCACTCCCCGTGCCGTCACCTCAGCAAAATTAAATTCACCATCCAACACATCTCCAAGTGTCTCAATCCGCAGTCGGCGTTTTTCAACAACTTTCTTCGGCACAATAGACGCCAGCTGAGATGACATCAATGTAAACGTGGCCCCAGTGTCACACAATGCTCTGACGGTTACGTTTCCTACTGCAACACACACAGTTCTCATCACCACGCCAGCACTCTTTATGTCAGCACCTTGTTGAAGCGATCCTCAACTGACATCGGTATGGAGCACTCTTTAGGGCTGTGTGTACCCTTGCAGAAGGTGCAGGTCACAGACTTTGCTATTAAACCTGACGCAGTTGGCAACAGTGATTTTCCCTTTTCCGTAGATTTATCCTAGATGTTTGACCCTTCTCATCTGACTGGTCGGCACTCTCCCGGATCCAAGAATTCTAATAACTTTGAGAAAGTTATGGTGTCCTTTTCCAAAGCAGCTTTCTGTCGGGCCCACTCCAATCTCCAGTCCTTGGGAGGCTTTGATTCAATCAAAGGCATCAATAAGGCTCCATATTGATCAGGAGTAACTCCTTGTACTTGAAGCGCTCGAACAGTTGCACAAAGTTCATCCAAAGCATCTCTCATCGCCTTGTTTGACTGATCAATTGGTTTCATGTCTTCTAACTTTGTCATGAGCCGGTTCCTTTGTACTTCATCCTTACCATAGCGTGACTGAAGGCGCTCTACAGCAACATCATAGTTGGCTTCTTCTGTTTTAAAGTCAGCAACATATCCAGCTGTTTCACCGGTCAGCAATAATTTTAGGTAAACAAACTTCTGCACGGGAGGTATATCAATGTTATCATGCCCAGCTACCCTGAATTTTCATTTCATTTTGGGCGTACATGACGTACTCTTCGGAGTTAAAGTGGCGGGATCCACTTTCTCTGCCTTCTCGAATTTTGCTTTTGCCGATTTTTTAACCACGATTTCAGTTTATGAATACGTTCTCTGACCATATCGAACCAGGAACCTTTAGCGTCCACTTCAGCCTGTACTTCATCGTCGTCGTTCAAGAGCCCTCAATCTCCATCTGCAAATCTTCGGCATTCTGCAATCTTGCAAGAATTGAATTGAGCTTTTCTTCCACTCTCTCATCTTAAGGTGAATGGGATTCAATAATGTTTCTAAGAGCGTCGAAATCTCTTGTCATCCAGCCTCTTAATTCAGTACGAGCTCTCCTCAGCTGGTCAAAATTAAAACGAAAATTTAATTTGGGTTTGTGAAAGACTATAAAAGCTCGTACGTATTAAATCTAGGATGTACGTGCATGCTAACTAAAACTGATGTTGCCTTATTTTCAATATTTGGTTTCATTAGAAGATTAGCAGATTTGATTTGATTGGCACTAATTTAGGCAAAATACAGTAAGAACCGTGGAAATGAACCTGAAAGTAAATCTAACCTTTTAACCGCTCAACAAGACTCCTAATTTTCTCGTGCTTCCCCAACGTTAGCACAGCAAAAAGGGGCTACATACTCCCAACACTGGTGATTCGTTCACTGAACAATGTTGCCCCTGTCATTTCTTGGGCTAGAAATTTTTCAGTGATGTTTTCATCAAAGACCTCAGCTGCCCAGTTTTTTACTCTTTCTTTTGACCAGTCTGATGTAAGAAATTGATGATATATGCATTTAAAGATCACATTTTTGTTTGAGCAAAGCAAGTTTAAAAAAGGCGCCAAAAATATGGCCAGCAAAAGCTTATCATATATATTGACTGTATTTTCTGTGATATAAACCTCCAGACCTATGGAATTTTTTATCCTAGTGTTAGAAGGACAAAAGAAAGGCATTTTCGTAAAAAGAATTGAATTATGAGGCAACATAGGCTTAAGCCAAGAACTCGCGAGCTTAAGGGGCTGTGCATAAAACTGGGACAGGGACATTGGGACGCGTGTGAGGGGACTTGGGACTTAAGGACATGAGGGGAGGGACGTGGGGACATCAATGGGACACGGGGATGTTTTGGATGTAGGGACGTGTGGGACGGGGTCTCCGGGACGTCAAATATAGGGGACGTGGGAGGTAAAGTTGGAGATAAATGTGATATCTCTTACTTTGTGAAAATGTGTTCTTTAAGGTCAACATTAGATTCCATTGTCCAGAACCACATCAGAGACCTTATGATGTTTACACAAAATATTTCTTTACATAGGAGTAATCGCACTGACTATCTTGATTATGGTTAAGCACTGTTAGCAAGCATTTATTGTTAGATTTGCCACTAAAAATATGTCAAACAAAAAAAAATATTGTTGCAATAATTGAATCCCCCGTGGTGTAGTGGCACATGCGATAGATTTCGGAGCTAGCACTTTTGGGGTTCGAAGCTCACTTATGCCACAATTAATCTAGTTTCCTTTTTTAGTTATTTGGAGTCGAATGCTGTTATTCTAAATACATTTTGGCGACCGCCACCCACCCTACTCTGCTTAGGGCTCCAATTTTCTATCAGCAAGAAGACCAGGACAGCGGTTTCACTTTCTTCAATGCAGGGGGTCTTTGCAGAGTCTCCGTTTCGTAAACAGGCACCACGTTGTGCATTAGTTTGGTCGATTAAAAGTGGCGTTTAATTCTTTCACAAAAGGGAAATAACGACATTCAGTTCACTGTTTGGCGAGCATGATCACTTCTCGCTTTACAACTCACTGCCACTTCTTATTTTAAGGGCCGCAAATAAAGCATTTATACGAGATTCGTACATAACCGACTTGTCCTTAGGTGAATCAAAGTGTGTAACAAAGGGTAGATGACCTGTAGCAGATCATGGACGCCGTGTCAGTCATTCAGAACATCCGATAAGCCATGGAAAAAACTATTTTCACGTCACTATTAATCAAAGCAGGTTTTCTTTAAAAGCCTTCAAGCTTTGTTTGAGGAGGCCAAAATAAAAAAAAGAGTCACCGAGTACCATGTTGTGAACGGAAGGCAAAATAAACTCATTATTTTAATTTATGGAAACTTCATTTATATAATAAAGAATGCTTAAATATTAACAGAAATGTCTACACCCAGAGGAAATCAAAATAACAAATTGCAAAACTGTTTTTCTGGTTAGCTAAGTCACTTTGCAACGAGACAGTTCAGTCAAATACCGTAACATGAACGTGAACATTAGGTGTGGTGCATACCATGCGGTCGCTTCTCAATCAATAGGGGCTTTTTGGCATCCAGCAACTGCAAGTTATAAAGTGAAATTTAGTTGACTATGCAATGAGCACTAGCGTTGTAACGTCGTTCATATTCTCTCTACATTTCTAGGACAATGGTTGCACTCATTCAAAACTAGTTGGTGGATACTTCTTATGGCTTGTTATTGCTACTTAGTAATAATAGTTTTAAATTTTAACTACATGCTCTGCTTGCTGAGTTTCAACTTTTTTACTCGTAAGTAGTGTTTCCGACATGGAACGTTTTACAGTGTTGTTCATTTATAGTGAAATGTTCAACTGCTGGAAGAGGAAATATTTATGCTCCTTGTTCAGACGTTGCTTGACAATGGGATGATCGTCTAATTGTGCTCCATCAAAGGTAGCTCTACTGATACTGTTTCCTTTCTGAACGCAAGAGATATTTAAATGAAAATAGACAGCCTGTTCCTTTCCAATTCTTAAGATCCCGGTATTTCTATCTTTCCAGGGACGGTGCTCTTTGTGTGTAATGGCGACGTCATGCAGGAGGAAAGAGTCCACCATCGGCCTTTCGAGCAAATTTGATTCCACATCCTGTACAAGTTGTCACTCGGGGATGATCAGACAGGAACACAAGAGAATACGAATTGATGTCCTCACGAGGCCCTTTGTCTGTCTGTGCTAGACTTTCTTGCAAGACTTCGTAATCTCCATTTCTTCGAACAATCTTCATTTTCACGGGCTGGCGATTCTGGGATGGAGTTCGCAGTCTGTCTACATGTTCAACAATGAAGTTCTCTGTCCCCTTGGTCTTCTTCGCTCTTTTTCGTTGATGTGGCTTTTTACCAGCACTGCCAACATCCAGCCCATAAGTACACATTTTTGTCACACTTGTCTGTACACCAGTTTTCTTGTGCCATGTTTCAAAATCTACGAGTTTACCCTTGAATTCTGCTCCCGCCAGTGTGTGAGCACATAAGACTGGAATGGTTGTATGCAGGACAGTCATCATCGTAACAGAATTTACCATTTTTGCATTGCCTTATGACATGTGGTTTCGCTGATGTATCAGATGTTACCAATAAAGTATCGTTTACCCCAAAGCCATGTCTAACTTTTTTCATTCGCAAGAGCCTCTGGGCCTCAGGGAATTGATGGGATAAAATGATTTCTGGGATACCAGAGATGCCAGACTGTGTATGTGATATGGAGAGTGTGGAAAACGTTTGTGACATGGGACCACTTTCTTTGGCTTTTTTGGTGTACGCTCTTCTCTCCGTACGATTCATCTTTCTCCCCTTTTCTGGGGATATCTTCAGGTGCTTACATTCATCTGACAATCTGCATTTCCCCTGGTCAATGATTGCTCCTTTTAGCAACGAATCTTGTTCCTTCACAAGTTCATGGCTCTTTTCAATAAGCGTTTCGAGGTTCACACGTTTGTGGTCTGTCTTCAGCTTTAACAGGTGGTTTTCTTCTTCATTGTCGTTTATTGTGTTTAGGGAATCCCCAAGTCCTCCCTTTTGTCGCATGGGTTTCAGCATCCATGCGTTGATTGTGTCAGCAACATTTTTGACAAACCAGTCGCAGAATGTGGAGTTTCCCATTCTCGAGCATTCCAAACATCTTCTAGCGAGCACAGTTTTGCATAAAAGTCATCCGAATCATCGGAATCCACAATTCCGTGATACGAGATGGCTGCTGCATCATGACCAAATGTCGTCAAGAAGTTCATTTTGGAAACGCCCATTTATGCCTATACTGGAGAGTTTCATTTCAATGTTGTTATGCAGGTGGATAAAACAACGATGATGGTCAACCACAGGGAACTCTTCATTGAATGCATTTGACAAAGCACGTTCGTCATCAGTGCCAAAGGCTTGAAGCGACACGGTGTTTGGATTGAATTGCTTGACTGATGAGGCTAAATATTGGTAAGTTTCTTCCGTTTTGCTCTGATGAACAAGCATGGGACTAAGGAAAACAGGTGATTTACCTGTTGATACGTTAACAATTTTGTGGCACCTGTAGGTCGTTGGAGTCACGCTAAAATTGCCAAGATTGAATGTCGGATCAATACCAAGAACTGAAAAAGCGTCTTCCTGACAACAGTACAGCTCGATATCTTTTAGCTGCCTTTCAGCGGCAAGAAAGGCCATAGGCTCCGGTGCACCAACTACCTCTCTGACATAACCGTCTTTAGTTTTGCACTTTTCCATAGCTTCAAGCAAGATATCTCTACTGGAACTGGCTGACAGCATAAAGGATGCCGAAGTAGACGATAATACGTTCTGCACCTACCTGGAATTCCGCGACAAATCACTCTTAGAGCGGCAAAAGTCCAATCCCCCCTTCTGACGTACAGCTTCGAAAAAGACCCCTTGGGGTTGGCAGCTTCTGGATATTTCTGTCAGCTGTTCGAATGTGCTTGGTTTCGTTGAAACATAAGGCTCTGTGTTGTTTTTTTCATTTCCATGCTCCTTAAGGTTCAAAAGGGTTTCTTCACCTTCAAAGTAATACTGATGCAATGCCAGTAGGTGCCTTCTTGACTTGCTATCGTACACGAAAGATATCCGCTTCCGATATGTGCCTCCTTGTCTTGAAGATCCGTTCTTTTCTGCCTTGTTCCTTAAACATCCAGGATATGGCCACTTTTGTTTCTCTCAACAGCAATATAGCTTTTCGGGGAGCCAATATGAATCCACTTGCCAAGATCATTCGCCCCTTCGGGGTGGGGGAGAGCATCTAAATCTATTACAAACGAAGCATTCTCCATCACCTGAAGGGGGACTTCAGTGCAACATGGTTCTTTCACTCTCAGCAGAATGTCTACACCCTCTTTACTGGAATATGGTGATTGTCCGCCTTTCTCGAAATAAGGAAGGCGGCCGTCATCTTTGTAATACTTCTTGAATTCCTAAAAAAAAACACTGTTTCTTAAGACATTCTACAAAACAGCACCTTCATGTTTAATTAACCCATTGCTATTTTGGGATGATTCGTTTATCACCAATAGAAGATTCCGAAAGTCGGAAAACTGTAGTTGGTCTCGCTACAACTTGGATGGAACAAGGAACAATAAAAATGACTTAAACTGCTTGCGCTAAGAACAATCATGGAACCTGAGTGGCTCATTTGGGTAATATAAACTATGTAGAGTACCTTGATCTTGAGACTTACTCCCTTAAACAGCCATTTTCATGTATAACGTCGCTTTTGAGGGAGAAAAAGTACTGTAAAACGGCGTTTTTCTACGGTTGTAGTTTATTTAGAAAATTGTCACTTTAAAATCGAGACCACTGACTGTCAACATAAAAATGTTTGGACTACAGTTGATGATTATCTCGCGAATGAACTGACTGGAGAACGAACGGTTTGTATATTAGCTGGAGAATCACCCTAAATGTCCGTACTTATTAGATACTGTATAAGTTATCATTATCTGTCACTCAAGGTACGTGCTGACTATCCTCAGAGCCCTCCTCTTCCTCACTCGTGTCGATTATCTCGATTGCTCGCCTTACAAACGCGATTTCCTCCCGCACTAACATTTTGCTTTATATATGTAAAAAATAATAATAAAAGGAAATTAACCAACTCTTGCATCACCCAAAAACGTTCACCACTGGAAAGAGCGCCTTGAAAGAAAAAATTACCAAGTTTGAAAGTGATTTGTCAAAAAGTAACGAAGATGTAGCTCCTCGAAGTCACGAAATTTTACGGACGTTTTTATGGTGGGGGCAAGTTTGCAAACGTCTATAAATTTTTGCAACTTTGCCCATGTTACTAATTTGAAGGTGCTCTGTCCAGTGGTGTCAAAGGATTTTCACTAACTGGTCCATGTCAAATGTTAAAAAAACCTTGGAAGGGTCTATTAGCACTCCCAAACTTGCATATCCAACAATTACCAGCTGCTTAATTACTTTTAAAACTACCTGTTAATTTTCTTAGCGTTTAGGGAATTGACAGGGCTGTTATCCGCCTAAATAAAATCAAAGGTTAAAAATTATTACAAAAATCAACATCACCCAAATTTAACCTGGACTGATGTGTGGGATTTTTAATTTGCATTAATGTTCAATGGATGTGGAAGGACACGTTGTTAATCCATTAGTAAGCAGATCACATAATGAATTTATAGCTGAGATTTTAGCAACCTCTCGTTCCCATACTAAAGCCTGAGCTGGTCAAACGAACAAAACATCTCTTTTATTTAAAATGTATTTAAAATTCAGTTGGGGTTTTAAGTCCGACAATGAATCTTCTCTGTTACAAAACATTGGCCTGGCGTACTAGTTATTATTGATACGAAGAAAATAAAAAAGGGTTGTCGTGACTATAATGTACCTTGTTTTTGCACTTAATAGCGAAACTACTACTGACAACACAAAAAACCTTTAATATAGTAACAGAACGTACCTTATCAAACACTTCATCCTGATTTTGTTTGAAAACACTGTAGACAAAAAACGAAGATAGCACTGTGTGGCCATGGCAGTGGAATGATCAACACTGTTTAACACACAGAAAAGTTACCTGTGTCTAGTGGCAATAGATAAATAAATAAAATAAATGTGAATGTTAAATTCCACGTAACATACTTTAAATTTTTTCAGGAAAAGAACTTTCACTTGCAGCAACAAAGTCCACACGCCAGATTGCAAGAGTACGTATTCACGTGAAGAGGGCCATAAAGAGATTAAAAAACTTCAAGGTCTTCCAGGGAAATCTGCCTCTTACCCTGGCAAAACTGGCTGATTAAATGTTGATTGTCTGTAGAGGACTTTGCAACTTGCTGAAGCCCTTGACAAGATAAATATCATTGTACGCTGTAGTCACACTGTTATTATTTAGTTTGAAGTCTTGTGATTTCAATATCATTCCTAAAACTTACGTAGTGTAAACCAGACCAGTTGTTAAAGTGGCTATGTCACCCGGATTTCATCACTGTTTGGTGAACGCTGTGCTAACATTTGACCATTGCTTCTTCAGTGTGTCTTTCCGGATTGTTCAGAAAATGGTCTGTCAGAGTCCAATGCCCAAACATTTTCCACCGAAATTTTTGGAAGTGAAAAAAAAAAACATTGAAAAAGTGCCAAGTGGGAAAATCTGTAGCTTGACCTTCTGTTGCAATTTGGATTTGGGGAGAAAAAGGAAAAATTGCTTCCCATGATCTTCAGTATTTCCATTGTTCTCATGCAATTATATTAATAATAGGATTAGGGTCTAAATGAAGATGGTGATCATATTATATATTACAGGGTCCTTCTCAGTTTTCCAAACTCTGCTGTTACAATTTTCAAATCTTGGAAAGGAATAACATAAACATTGTTTCCACGACATCTTTCCATTCACATTTCCCTGAAGTGCCCGTAGACATTACATTGTTGCTAATTGTGGATTATAGATCGAACAACACGGCTGCTACATGTCTACAACAGCCATCACTTCCACCCTTGCAGGGACAAAAGGCTGAGGGGACCTCTCCACTTGAATTTAAAATTACAAATTCATTATATATGGTTTGACTGTCTTCAGTTTTATCCCTTTCTATGGGATTAACTTTAAACTGGAAAAAGCAAAAGCCATTTCCCTCCACTGGACAATACTTTTGGTCAACAATTTGGCCATTACGAAACAACCTAAAGCCAAGCAGACTTTTGAACGAACGAAGATTTTCAGGCGAATAATCATCCTTACCTACCAAATAATTATAAAGGTCTCCGAACGTGAACTCTGGGATTTTGGAGAAGTTGTGCGTCCAAGCGCTCAAGGTTTTAGGGTGTGGCCACTTCCCTTGACTTGTTTGCAATTTGTCCTCCAGTAGCTTTATGTGGTCTTCGGCAGAATCATCCAGTTTCCTCTACTTCATTACCGCTGCTTTCTGGCATAAATCAAGCAATTCAGCTTTCTGCTTTCCTTGCCTGCCATCGCTTAATTGTATACCTCTCTCTCGCAAATAATTTTTCAATTCATAAACCTTTAATTTTGAGAAATCTTCACTGCATGTTTTTTTTTTCACTCGAAACCTCCATGTTCGAAAGGATGCAATACACTTAGCCTAGCTCTCGCGAGTTAATTTCGGCACCAGATCTCTACAATGCGAGAACTCGGAAATGGGCTGTTCCTATAAGTGTTAGTGGGCGGGCGATGTTCCCTTTGTAATTATATTACTTGCAATGCTCAATTAGAGCTGTTGTTATGTTATATTCTCGGCTGTTTCGCCTCTCAGGAACGTTACAATATTAATTTCGTCGAAGATTTACAACAATAGAGTCCTAGAATGGAGTATTGAAAATTGCAATTTTTTTTATGCAATTATGTACGCAACTGGTGGCCGTTTAGGAGACGGCCATGGGAGGCCGCTACACATAGGTTCGACAGTGTCAATCCATTGCTTTTTTATCTTTGCCATAATATGTATCTTGAAGTAATCATGATTAATGACCAAGTGTGGATTGATTTCAAGTACTTTTCGTACTTCTACTCACCTGTGAATTACACGTTTTCTGTGCAAAAATTCCACGCCGGCAATGATCTCAGTCATGTAAAACCGGAGAAAAAATGCCAAGAAGTGGGATGTTTCAAGTAATATACTATGTCTCACAAGCAAGATTAAATAACCTTACAAAAGCTGATAGCATACTATTAGCGACAGTCCCTTTCACGCACGCTGAATAAGAGATGGATAAATGGAACCGCATTTGAGTGAGTTGGAAGTGGAAAGGACAGGGAAGGGAGGGAGGGAAAGAGAAGCGTGGCCGCATAAGGTGGGATACATGAAAGGGAGAGACCAACAATTCACGGCTGCCAGCAGCCAAAGGATTCTTATGCGAACTGGGCAGGAATGAGATGCGGAGCTCTTATTTATACTCGCGTTGCAAGGGACTGGCGCAAATAGCATACTTTTTGCAACAGTCCCTATCACACTCGCTGAATAAGAGACGGAGAAATGGAACTGCGCCAGGAAGCTAAATGTTATATACATCCTAAAGAACCCAGACACTGCCAAAACTCAAAACCGGGTCCCAAAACTCAAAGAAGAGAAAACCCAGTTCTCCAACACTGAAGGTGAAGGGGTGGAACAAAAGTAAACTCATAAACTCAGAGTATAGTGAAAGACCTAGACTGCTGATACTTACTGAGAGCTGGGCAAGGAGGTCTTTCAGGGAATACCAAAAGGACTGCGTGGTAAAACACGAATAGGCTGCCAGCCTCTGAGTGGTAACATTAGCAAATAAACTGTTTATTCATTTTTATTTCATTCTTTATTTGCCATATAATACAAAATTTTACAATGCATGGTTGGAATAATGAGATTAAAGAAAAAGTAAATGGCGAGGAGACCTGAAAGAAACCACGAGGCTTATAATGAGTCAGGTCTCCTCAAGGGAGGTAAAGGTCCAAGGTAAAAAGGAAAACCTAAGGTGCAGAGAAGACGTGAGAAAAACCACCTAAGGGATGGTAGCCTGAGCGTCAGTAATCCGAGTAGGGCATTAGACACTCTTTCAGGCTACCATGGAAGCGCAGGAAGAAAAACATATGAAATGACGGCAGAAAAGGGGAGGAACGAATAACACACAAACTAAAGAATAGAAAAACAACCAGGAAAACAAGGGAACAAATACACTGGGACAAGGAAGTAAACCCACAGAACTGGGGGCCGCGTGGCAAAACACGCGTACCAAATAACAGAAAAGTGCAAAGGAAAACATAATCATTCAAAATCTACAGGGGCTGAGGAGATAACACCACTGTAAACAGCGTAAAATAAAACACGCCGAAACGATTGACCAAATAAAGCACAAATACAACAAAAGTGATGAACCAACTTTACGGGAATCGAAGGAAGATTAAGTTAGTGAGGGAAAGAACGCAGAACACAAAATTAAAACTGAATAATACAAAGTAAAAAAATAAGCCTGCAAATTCGAGGGAGCGGGGAGAAAAATCACTGCACAAACCGGAGCTTGTTGGGCAAAACACGCCTAACAAAAGCAAACTCATTAAAACAAAGAAAAACAAAAGGGTGTAAACTTAAGGGGAGCCGAAGGGAAAAGCACTGCACAAGCCCGATGTTGGTGAGGCAAAGAACGCGAAACATAAATTACTAACAACAAAAGCGTGCAACAAACTACATGAGCCGAAGGGAGACCATTGCACAAACACGATGTTTGTGAGGCAAAACATGCAAAGCAAAAAATTACTGAATAAAGCAAAATTAAACAGAAGCATGCAACAAACTTTACGGGAGCCGAGGGAGTGGCACTGCACAAACCCGGTGTTTGTGAGGCAAAACACGCAAAACAAAGTTCTGACTAAAGCATAACAAAAGCGTGTAACTGACTTTACGGGAGCCGAAGGAAAGCATTAAAACTTTACGGGGGGCCAAGGGAAGAACACTGCACAAACCACAGATTGTAGGCAAAGTACGAATAACACGCTGCTACTGGATAGAAGAAAAGCGAAATATTAATATGTAAAAACCTTATGGGAACCAAGGGAAGGGCAGCAAACAAACTGGGAGTATAGCGCCAGCGAAACACAGGCGAAGGACAGTCAGTCATCTGCACTCTACGGGTGATTGGGCCATTTGAAGCAGAGCTGTAGCTTGTAGCAGGACTGGTTGGTCAGCCATCTTAAAAAAAACAAGAATCGGTTAACAGAAGGAATGGATTCTTACGCGCACTGGGCAGAAATGAGATGCAGAGCTCTTATTTATATTCGTGTTGCAAGGGACTGGCGTGAATAGTTGCATAGTTCGATTCCTAACGAAACTGTAATTAAATCATAGTTATTAAAGTGGAGGGGGGGGGGGTAAGCGTATGTGAGGTGCAGGCGTGAAGTTTCGATCACTTCTCTCTCGACAGAATTATTTTGTTTGCTGATTGGGGCATCCTTAGAACTCAGTTAATAGAACCAGTCTGTAGCGGCGAAATTCACTCCTGTTTACGGACCTTCATTTCCAATACTGCAAGGACGGCTACAATCTTGAATTGTGACAATACACGAAGACAATGTTCCAAAAAATACAGTAATCAATGCGTTGAAACAGATCAATTTTGGTCGTTACTTCAAGTGAATGCCCAAGCTGCAAACACTCGCTGAAACGTTTCAAAAGGCAAGCTAAAAACAAAGTCATATGACCTCTAAAGGCGGGAAAACAAACGAAACAGGGAACCCATCCACTACACCCCACCCCATGCGAACTTCGTGAAGCATTACAAACACAAAATAGGCATTGGTTCCCACGCCTACTAAGTTCAAGTAATAAAGGAATGTCAATCAATATCTTTGTCACTATTCCTATACTTGTCTGTCTCTAATCTCGTTGGAGATTTCTTGATTCTTCCAGCAAAGTTTCTGTATAGGACGTACTTATGTGGTTGACGCGCCCGTTTTCACTACTACTGTCCGGACAAGCCTTACTCTTCCGGGAAGTGTTTTAATGACTCGACCCATATGCCACTGTCCTCTAGGTAAGCAGTCGTCCACTAGTAGCGCAAGGTCTCCAATCTTAGCATTCCGGCAGGGTCGCTGCCACTTCTGTCTCTCCTGTAAACCTGAGACGTACTCCCTTAGCCATTGCTTCCAGAAATGATCAGCTAGAACTTGTGCCTGTCTCCACATCCTCCTAGCAAATTTGTCCTCTCTTACAAAGACTCCAGGAGGTAAAACATGAACAGCCCTCTGAAGCAGCAGGTGGTTAGAAGTCAAGGGTTCACAATCATTTGGGTCATCGGACGCAGCGCAAAGTGGTCTAGAATTCAGAATAGACTCAACTTCTGTTAAGATAGTTGTTAATACTTCTTCATTTACTAGGCTCTCACCGAGTATGGCCTTGATGGCTGTACGCGTGCTACGTATTAGTCTCTCCCAGACTCCGCTAGCGTGTGAAGCCTTTTGCGGTTGGAACGCCCACTGACATCCCTTCTGAAGTAGTTCGTCCAAGACCTGTTTCTGGTTCCAGTCTTCTATCGCTTCTCTAATTTCCCTTTCTGCACGACAAAGTTTGTCCCATTGTCCAAGTAAATACACTTGGGTGGGCCTCGTCGATTCATGAATCTTTTTCGAACATTGATGAAGCAGTGTGACTCTAGAGAAGTAGCCAGTTCCAGATGCACGGCCGTAGAATTCAAACAGGTTAATATGACACTCCATCTCTTCACCACGGCTCTCCCTCTTTTCATGTTTAACGGTCCAAAATAGTCGACGCCAGTGTGACTGAAGCATGGTTGATAAGCTGTAGTGCGAAACGCTGCTAGGGTGGCCATCATCTGCTCCATAGTGGCTACCCTTTGCTTCTTGCACTTTAAACAGGATCGTACTACTTTATGCACAGCAGACCTCCCTCGAGGTATCCAAAACTGCTCCCTTAAACTTGCCAGTATGTGGGTCTGACCAGCGTGCGCTAGCCGTTGGTGGAAGGCTGCAATAAGCAACTGGGTGACATGGTGCCCTGGTGGCATGATCATTGGGAACTTGGCTCCAAAGGCAATGGCGGCTTGAGAAATGCGTCCTCCAACTTGCATTACTCCATTATCCAACATTGGCCGAAGCTTGACAATTTTGCTTGAATATTTGACGTTCTTTTCCTTTTCCAAGTCGCCTATCTCAGCCTTACTACAGCGGTTGTAGCTTTCTGTTGGTCATCTTTCGTTAAGTACTTTGAACTGCTGTTGTCTTTATCTTTCTTTAGATATGACTTGAATTTTGACAGCGAGGCTACCTTTTAGAATAGCACTGACTAGGAAGAATACTTTACAAGGAATTCGGGCATTCTATTGAGTGACTGCAAAGTGAATATAGCCTTTTCCACCTTGACTTCTAAGTTGTTCTCTGGTAGATGGCCAATTTCAGTGGTCGGCCACTCTGCCTCTGGCTGGGATAAAAAGGTTGGGCCAGCAAACCACCTATCGCTGCTCAAAAGCTGTTGAGCTGAAAGCCCACAAGATGCATCATTGGCCGGGTTTAGGTTTCCTGGACAATATCTCTACTGGCTCAGCTCGGAAACTTGCCTTATTTCACATACACGGTTTACTACATAGGTCTTGAATCTACGGGACTTGTTTCTGATGTACTGCAACGTGATTTCGGAATCTGTCCAGATGAAGGTAGAAGAAATATTTAAGTCTATTTCCCTTATGATCATACTGTGAACTGTTGCTGCTATCGTAGCAACCTGTAACTCAAGCCTTGGGACAGAAACATACTGAAGAGGAGCTGTCCGGCTTTTGACCATGATAAACGAACAATTCACCATTCCATCCCATGTTTCTCTTCTTAAATAGAACACTGTCCCATAACCAAATTCAGAGGCATCACTAAAGTGATGTAACTGGAATGATTTACCAGCATGGCAGCCGCCAGGAAAGTGACAACGAGGAATATTGACTTAATTGAGGAGCTCCAATTGCTCTCTTCACTTTGTCCAGCTTCTCAACTAGTCGTCTGGCAATTTCTCATCCCATTGAAGTTAAACCTGCCGGGTCCTTTGGAGGACTCTCTTAGCTTGGAGCAAGACTGGTCCAATCATGCCAAGCAGATCGAACGTGGAGCTCGTGGTTGACAAACACCCTCGCCTCGTGTCGTCATTTAACTGCTTCGGTAAAGGTGACACCTTCCCTCCCAACGAGTCGGTCTCGGTATCCCACTGCTGACCCAGCGCTCTTTCGATAGGAAGCTTGTCGAAATCCAGGTTTTTAAGCATTCTTTTCTTTGCTGGGATAGCAGCTAATACTTGCTTGACGTTGGACACAAACTTTGTCAACCGAAAGTTCCCCCTTTGCAACAACTCCGTCAACTGCAGTGAAGCAGACTACTCTGTGAAACATGCTCTTGATATCAGAGGCTACGGCTACGTCCTCCTTTCTAAATCAGATCAGAACTCCAGCGAGAGAATTGTTCAGCTGTGGTCCTTGCAGCGGTTCTTTTATTCAGGGATGTCCCGCCAAATTCTGCTGCAGTATCGTACAGCACTCGGACCCTTGCTTTATTCAGGTTAATTACACTGTGGTGTGGTAAATACCATGTGCATTCACTCATGTGGGCGGCCTCCTCAGCGGACAACTTCACAGCATACCCCTTTGCAATATAGTTGTTCATCACTGCCTCGTACTGCTTGGCGAATTCTGGGCTTCGGTCAAACCCTCTCTTCAGTTGCTGTAACCTCCTTTCTGCTAAGGACTGGTTGTTTGGAAGCCGAGGGTCTCTATTTCGCCAAAGGGGACCGACCTCGTACTTCCCGTTCTTTAATTTAATCCAGGGGGAGGGGAACTCCGCATATGAAGGTGGTAGGTATGCTCGTCGGAAAATTTTGAATTAAACCCCTCAAAGAGACCGATCTGGGCGTGGCCCAAGCCTTTTTTGACCCCTAAAAGAGACCATGTTAAAACACAGACAAATGAAAAAAAAAGACTTTTAATAATGGCAAAGACATTATCATCAAACACTTTTACCCATAAGTAGTTTTTAAAAGCATCGTCATAAATTGTCAGTCCACCATGCTCGCTTCTTGCATCTTTGTGAAATAGCAAACTTGAAAATGTTAAAAAGAACTGTAACTGCAAAATATCATTAAACAATATATGCATCATATGCTAAATACTCTGATGGCCGAAAGCTGGTAGTAACCAGCCAAAGTATAGTAATGACGCCTAGTAACGCCAAAGCAATTCGTCATATTCAGATTGTCTCTTTAAAACTTGTTAAAATAGGAATCTACATTCTTAGAAAGAGCTGTAACTATAATATATAATGAACAAATAATATATTATTTAATAATATATATTACACTATACATTATGAACGCTGCGGTATGCCATTCAACTACTACGCCTTTTTGCGTTCAACACCTCAAGTATAATACTCTTCCACTAAGTCATCCTTGTGATGTGGGAACCGTGCCCACCCTTCTACCTTCATCTTCCAAGTCAATGGCTACGGATCTGCCGTTTATTCGACGAAGGGCCACGGATGCTCTTTGCTGCACTTCGACACTTTTGAGAAACTCGGTAACAATGCAAATATCCTTCGCAGATAACTCATAAATGTCATCTTCTTGATTTATTTTGAGGCAAACCTTGCAAATAAGTGAAGTTAACTGCATTGACACAACAGTTTCTTGGTGGTTATAAAGGTTGCTGTTGTCTTCTTCAGAAGTGCGACAGTATTTTGACACAATGACGTTGCACTCTGCCTAAGACGAACTTGCCAGCGCAAGTAGGGTCATAAAATACACAGTCGTCGAATAAAGCAACAGAATCGCCGCTGTCCGTGGAGTCGTTGTCACCTGTCTTCTCACTCTCTGATGATGTGCCTGCACCTCGTACCCGTCTAAGGCGGTCTGTAGACAGTTCAGGGTTATTTCTCAGTTCTGCAATTATTGTACTTTTGTAACGCCTGCCGATGCCAGTTATTAGCAAAGTAGCACCTCGCTTTTCCGCCTCTTTGTTTTTATTGAAGGTGTCGAGAAGGGGATTCACTATTTGGTGAATGTGTTCAACTTCCTCATCTTCAAATGAATCGCAAAGACTGTCAGAGTTAGGTCCGGTTTCAGTTTCTGTGGCTTCTTCCGATTCTTGTTCACGTGCTTCTCTCCGTAAGGTCTCTTGCTCTTCCTCTGTTTCCACGCTTCTTAATGATTTCTTGAAATCAACATACTCCATGGGCTTGTAAAACCACTTGTCATCGTCACTGGTCTCATCTCCTTGTTCATTGATATTGTTATGTTTGCGTATTGGAAACTTAATGTCTGGGTTTGTTGCTTTTATCTCCTCCAGCCTGTTCATGTGACCAAGGTTCGTGTGCATGTCAAGAAAAGTGTAGTTGTGGCGGTTTTGTACAAAACTGCCATTTTTGGAGAAGTACCTTTCGCAACAATGGCTTCCTGTTAGATGTAAAGGGCATTCCAGGTCAGGGTGCTCATCGCGAAAGTAAGAAATCAGAATGACAACAAAGTGGCATGACAGAAGAACATCTTGGAAGCATTCTCTAGTGAGAAAGTTTTGCTTCAGGGAAAAGGCATTGGAAATCACGATCCAGTTTCGCCAAAAGCTGAAGAAAATAGCAAGAAAGGAAGCATACTTTATTCTCTCACGAAGAGATGCATGCAGACTGAAGAAAATCTCTGTGTAGTGCCAGGCGACATAGAGGAATGCCCACGTACCATACACTGACACATCTTTAGTAACACCGTTTTTTCTATGCGCGATGTCGAGTAGGCACGTTCGAACTGACAGGAATTTTAAACGTTGCACCACCTCCCACTTTTGGCGATCTTTTCGAGTAAACTCGTCTGCATGTAAGCCATAGGTGCAAGGAGGAAAGGTTGCCATTACTAGTCGCAAGTGATTCATGTAGGCAGAGTATCTTCCAAGCTACAAAATCCTCGTTGGATGGTCTAACGGGCTGAGGATTTTCTCGTCGTTGTGGATACAATCTTGATCGTATAAATCTTTCAATAATCTCTTTCCAGCAGCGGTGACCTCGATTGTGGCCGACTTAATTCAACTTAGATTAACAGGGACAGGACGGTACCGATCAACCACACCGCCCGATTGGTTAAGCATGAGCTTTCTTCAACGAGAATCACCGTCGGAGGCATGACCAATGCCTGGGCCAAGGACAGGATCTAAAATGCTTTCAAAAAGTGTGTCAAGTACAAGCCATTGGTGGAGAATTTCATTGTGTGTAAACCGCAGTTTGCTTGAAGCAGGAGGACGACTCTGGGCAGCTTTTGGTGTAGTGGATTAATCATAATGACTCTGGCATGAGTTGCCACCTGACAATTTTAAAAAGACGTTGGTAGGCGCCATCGTCATCCCCCACTTTAACAACGAAGCTTTCTGCGCAGATGTGACGAGGACCTTTCTTTTCTTTTCACAAACCCCCACACTTCATCGGTGTCCCACTTGTAATCAGGTCGAGGGATGATTGCAGTCTTGTCTTCTGCTTTGATGTAGGGAACAGGTGTGGTGGTGATAGACATCATATACCTTGCATTTCTGTACAATTTTGCAATAGCTTCAATGTTTTGCTTATGTCCACCTAACACATATGTTATTGCGTGTTCATTCCTCCAAACCATTGCAGAATGTACATGCGGACAATCAAGATTTTGAGCAACGAAATCGCACAGACGAGGCCCTCCCATCGTCAGCAACACTTCGTAGAAATCTTTTGTACTCGCACTCTATCTTTTCCCGTTTTCTTTTTGCACAGATTTTTTGACATGGTGCCGAGAATGTTCATTAGCCCTGCCTTTTCTTTCAACTTCCCCTCTTTATAAGCTTTGGCAATGTTGTATGCAATGGCGTTTATATCCCCTCTTTTGGCAAATTCTTTCACTTTATCTCTTAAGGAATGAACTCTTTGTGTCACACGTGCAAGTTAGCCACTTAACCAAAAGACTCGACACCTGTAGCACTCGACTTGTTCTTCGGCTTCCCTTATTTTTAGAAGCAACTGATCTCTTGTCAAATTCGTAAAATTAGTTGTGCTTGAATCATTAACATTTGAATCAGTATGTCTTTGTAATTTTAATCTAAACGAATCAATCTTTGGAATGCTGTGACAAGCAGAACAGATGCTATTTACAAATGTACCAATACTACCAAATCGTCTACAGTCCCCATGGCGAAAAGATCCAGTTATTGTACCAGACTGAAAGTAAGGCTCACCATACCACAAAATTTCGCCACCATCTGGAGATACGTGACCATCGTGTAGTAAAACTTTGGGATTCAGTATTGTGTTCCCATACTTGACTTGATCCACATGATATCCCAAGCAAGCCTCTTGCTTTTTCATTCGCTTGATGTTTGGGGACTGGACGAACTTGCGTTTGTGCCAAACAAAGAACCGACAAACCTTGTTTTTTATCTTTTGCTGGGCATTAGGCTGCTTCGATTGAAGATGGCTGCGCACATTGTTTTCAAACGAGCCATGATTAGGATTAAGATTGATGGTGCGGCTGTTTCCAATGCAGTATGAACAAAGAACATGACTGCCCTTAAGTTCGAAGGTACCAGGAGAAATTTTCTTTAGAAATGCTATTTTCTTCCCTTCGTCCATGTCTAAGTTGACCACACTCTCGGAGGAAACGTTGTCTCTATCCGCCAGGGATATGACTTTAGCTTTATGACATGAAGAGTTCATGAAATTCCGCCTTACATTAAATAACCGCTGTTTTGTCAGCCCTGGTGTAATTTGAACATCACATATTTGGCAAACGAGTTTGACCTTCCCTTCTGAATTAATCTGTGGTTCAAATTTGTAGGAAACTGAGTACGTCTTTTGATGTTCGAGGGCCAGTTCTTTACAAACCTTCGGAAAGAACTCTTTGTTCGTGTTCTAAAAACAAAAAAGAAAATGCTCAGGTTCTATTTAAAGCCATAAATCCCGCCAAACATTATGTATTACTAGAACAGAAAGTAAGCCAGAGTTAGAAATGGCTAATAATAACAACATACATACATACATGTATGAAACAAACATATTTTTGGCAGATTGGGGAGGTAAAGTAGATTTCTTTGAAAACATCGGTGCATACACCATGAAATAAAGCTCTATTATTACTCACTAAATCATCTTCTCGATGTGTGTTATCATTCACACAACTTTCAGCATTATCTATCATGGTGACTTCGTTTTCCCCATCTGATACATCATTATTCTGTTCTTCCTCTTCTGCTGGCTTAGGCCTTTTTTCAGGTGGCTCCAACTCAGACCCAACCTGTGACCCAGATGCGCTAATCTGGCTGATCACCTCATGTTGCTCTGGTCTGTGTCCACAGTATTCGCAAAGAATGTTCGAACCACTGGTCTCATATTCATCGCATTCGTTACATTCGGTAAATTTTCCACGGCTGACACTTCTCTTGTCTATACCCATTGGCTCCGGCACCTGGATATTTCCGGTCTAAATCAATAAGTGATTTAGATATTAGGGACGGACCATTAGAAAACTTACGGGGGGCGGGCGAAGTACAAAAAAATATATATTTGTGCAAGGGAAAATGAAATGAAAAAAATCGTACACGCCAATTAATCCTAAGAAACATTCATGCTATAACCTAAAAAAATTCGTACAAGGAATTTGATAACGAAAAAAAAATCCTGCGGCTCGAAAATTCCCCTCCCCGGAATAGCTTTTGTAATGGTCCGTCCCTTAGTTTCTTTAACATTCTTAGCAATGTCTATTCAATTTCTCAAACAATGAACACGTGTTAAAACATACCACGTGTCCAGTGCAGAGGACAGTCGTGGTCACGCTTAGGAATTGGCGGCTACTTCCTGGCTACTTTCCAAGCATAGAGAATGTTGAGAAGGTCAAGAAGCAACATGGAGACTGCATCCCTCGAAATTACATGTACTGTAAAAGGCTATCAGGAATGTCGCTTTACTGTTGATGTGGGAGAGGAGTTTTTCATTCATAAGAAGTTTGGTTCCCAAGGAAGAGCGTTCAAAGTTATTAACACTAGAGGCCAGTTAGGGCATCTTGAGCGGGCGCTTGTCGCTCCTTTTTGGCCTTTCCAGGACGGGATGAAATGGTAAGCAACGATGCCGTTAAGAACTAATTTAGATTGAGGTTTTGGGGGGAGAATTTAACTTGACCATCACATGTTAAAAGCGTAAATGCCTATCACCTCGTGGCATGACCCGGAGGCATGACTTTGACTTGGCCCAGGAAACTTTGTTTAATAATAACAGAAATTACTTACGTTTGTAGCAGGGTGATTGGGAGACCTTTCGACGATCCAAAAGGAAGATGGCGTGTTGTCGGTGGGGTCAATGGTCCAGTAAAAATTGAAATGGAAGCAGCTCGAAGCTCGATCAGCGAATTAAAGGAAGAACTATTAAAACTCGGTATTAGGGCAAGAATAAACTAACACGTTTGTGAATATGTTTAGCCGTGATCAATTAATCCTTTTGTGTCAGCAGCCGAGTTTCTTATTACACTCTTGTAAAACAATGAACAAAGACGTCTTCTTTAGGTATTGATGATATAGAAAACTTGGATTATATGAATGGAGTTAATAAAACGAATTAAAAATATACGTATCAAATATATGTTTTTATATTTTTTCGCGTGCAACCCTAAACGAGACCTTCACGGCTAAATATGATGGCGTTTTGCCCAGAACACCCTAAGTGGCACCAAAATCCGAAATTTACACCCCTAAGCAAGACGACGAGCATCCGTACCACCTTCATATGCGGAGTCCCCCCCCCCCCGGGAATTTAGTGGTGTTGTTCAAAATTTCAAGGGCCCTTCTGTCCTCACGGCTGTCGCAACTGTCACCAACAATTCCAAATCTATAGGATTCAGAGTCCCAAAACTTCTCAACTTACTGGTGAAGTCCCATGACTGACCCTTCCTTGGTAAAGTCAAACTCGAATACAGAAAGGGCAACTGGCTTGCTATTATCTTCCCCCTTGTTTGTGGGCCGAGCTACACAACATCCAAATGGAGTTCTCATTGCGTATGGCTGGTTCTCCCAGCCATACGCCATCTCCCCAGCAGTAATCGAGAACTATGTGCGCCTGAGGCACATCCTGGCCAATAAGAACTGAAACCTTCGGAACACCCACAGGCATATTCGGCAGTTCTAAATGTGCAAGATGTAGCCATTGTGTTAAATCTACCTGGTTCGGACAATACCGGTCACTAACGTTCAAGTCCTGTATGGCCAAGGCATGAGGTATTGAGTACAAGGGCCCATCTCGTCTCAATGAGCGTTTCAGAAATTTAACTCTGGTGAGTTCACAGTCATGATTCTTGTGTATTACAGTGTTAATGCTCACTTTCTCGGGAGTTCCATGGAGTTGCAATCGTTCAGCTGGATCCGATGTAATCAAGGAACTGACAGCCACTGAGTCTAAAAGGCCGTACAAAGTGACCATAGTTCCGTTTTCACCCACGATGGACAGTGGTACGACCTTGAGTAGCACAAAGCTTTGTTTTGAGTCTTCCATAGTTACGCTTACAGGTAAGTCTTCACTGGGAGTAGTGCTACGATTAAGGCTCTCCTCACCCTTTTGGGCGCCAGAAGTTGCTGTGGGTAGATGTAGCAGGAAATGGTGGGTCGACGGCTGAGTGCAGCTCTTCACATCACAACCCTTAGTTTTGGGACATCTCTTTATCATATGACAACTGGACAAACACCGGTAACATAGTGCACTGGATCTTGCAAAACGCCGGCGCCAATTCAAACCCTTCTTTGCGAATGCAGAACATTCTGAAACACCATGCCTTCCCTTGCAAACCCGACACCTCTCCTCTTCGCCTCTTTCAACCCGACCAACATGTTCTCCCTTTGTAGATAGGGCCTTGTCCTCTTGGGCAGTATTGGCCTCCTTTGTTTTAATCTCTGTCGACAAGGTGGGAATATGTGTTTCTGCAGACTGTCCTGATGTGGGAAGAGGTTTTTTGAAGTTTCTGCCGGTGTTAGCCCTTATTGCAACGTTACTAGGTCTTCCGTATACTGGGTCATTCTCAGTTGGCAACTCGGCAGTTATGAACTCCGAAAGTTCCTTGATCGTCGGCTCTCCACCACCAGTTCTTTCACGGTACTGCTTGGCTGACCTTCTCCACTTGGCCTGCAAGGGGTTTGGTAGATGGTCATAGATTTGCTGTAAGTTCGTAGTACAGTCAAGTTTCTTTGATTGCAGTTCAATCATTGTTCAGCGACAATTTTGCACTTTATCGGGAAGAGCTAGGAGGGCTGCACTGTCACCATTCTTTAACTTTGGGCCATTTACCACTGACGACTTGAGGGCTTCCACTATCATTGCATTTTGTCCAAATCTCTGCCTTAACATTTGCAGAGCGATGTGACAACCACTCGGTAGACCCCGGTAGTTTTCGATTACTTCCCTTGCTTTACCAGCTGTGTAAGTCATTATATAATTCATTTTCGCGCTATGAATCAACGATGCTCTGCTCTTGTCTTGATCTCTAAAGTTAGCTCTGAAACGAAGGTAGCGGGATGGATCTCCATCAAACGGAGCGGGTACAGGCGGGGGTTGCGTCATTCTTAATTCCATCTTTTCCCAGAAGGCTGCAGGTGGTACAAGACTGGTCGCTTCGGCGTTGCAATTCGTTACCATGGGATGGGGTTGCAGTATGCTGCACTACCATTGCTAACAACACATTCCGATTGTAAGGGTACAGAGGGCAAGACAACTTCCGGTGCCTTAGCGTCTAAAGTGCTTATAGATTCCAACTGATTCTCGGCAGGATAATTCAAATGCTTAATTTCTGCTTCAGTTTTCCTTAAATTTCTGGATTCATCTATGGTTTGTATAGGCTCAGTGTTCTGCGAAGACTTCTTTGGTTTAGGCTGATCGTCGGCAGCTGTATCATTGATGTCAGGATCATCCGAGCCCAAAAATTGTTCGTCATCCTCCTTCATAGCGTCTTCATACACTTTCATGACAGCGGCCACAGCTGCACGTTCGGCCATTAGTTTTGCTCTTTCTGCTTCCTTCTTCGCAGCTTCGACTTGATCAAGTTGTGCGATCCTTGCCTCTAACTCAGCCTGCCTTGCCTTGGCTTCAAGAGCCTTCGCCCTTGAGGATGTGGTTGACAACTTCGAGGACTCAGAGCCCTTTGATTTGATGCTCTTAGCAGAACCCCTTTCAATTTTCTCATCTCTAATCCGCTGATTGGCGTCAATCATCCACTTCTGTACTGTTTCACGAATGAGTCTAACTTCTTGGTACAAGTCATCATAATTCTCAGAGTCCATAATTTGTTCTTCCTTTGTAAGAAGTTCTTGTATTTCTTCGTGTAGATCACCAAACTGCTCAAACAGTTCATTTAGTTTAATAGACAAATCACTGATTAACTCAAGGTTCTTATCATGGCCCAACAGCGTGCTGACGTTAGCAATCTGAGATTGTATTTTTCGTTTAAGTTTATTTCTTTCTCCTTTCCTTTGCACGAGACGATAGCCTTTGCTCTTTTCGGTTAGTTTCCGAGGTCTCTGATCGATAACGGTCCGATCCAATTCCGTGTTTCCTTGTCCATTCCACATTTCCTCTGAAACACATGCGTTTTCGTCCAGATGCGGCGAGTTTGTCGTTTCGTTCGGCTTTGTAGCGTAACCAGACTCCTTGTTTTCGTTTTCCATTGCGGTAAAGAAGGCTTGAGGTTCACCAAGTGTCAAATCCAGAGTTTTTGTGAGATCGAGCGCCATATCTTGGCCATCATCGCTCGAAAGATCCCAAACCGACATCACAAAAAAACAAGAATCAAAAACCCTTGTATACCAACATAGAAAGTACTCACGGCCAGTGTTGCACGCCAAATGTTATCACCAGGACTCAAAATACCAATATTCACAATAAGATAGGAGAAATACTATGAGAAAGGTGCTCGCAGGCCAACAAATCATCTCTGAATGCACTCGGCGTTCAAAGTAACTGTAGCGACGAAATTCACTCTTGTTTACGGACCTTTATTTCCAATACTGCAATGACGGCCACAATCTTGAATCGTGACAACACACGAAGTCAATGTTCCAAACAATACAGTCGTCAATGCGTTGAAACCAATCAATTTTTGGTCGTTACTTCGAGTGAATGTCCAAGCTGCAAACACTCGCTGAAACGGCAAGCTAAAAACCAAGTCACATGACCTCTAAAGGCGGGAAAACAAATGAGACAGGGAACCCAGCCGCTACACAGTTGTTATTAAAAGATGTGTGGTGTCAAGTGTAATTGAAGATGATTTTGACCCAGTACTAAAAGCTCGCGACTTACTAAAGTGTTACTAGGTGTTTGGTTTTTTATTTCGGTTTAACGGCAAAACTTGACCAGACGTGAAAAATTCCGTCCTGTTTTGTCTCATTGTCACGTTATCAAATGTTATATTAAAGTTGCTCGAAAACTTTGATAGAAGTATCATTCCCTTGTCTGAGTTTCGCTGTACCATCCATAGTGATTTAACTCCTTTCCGAGGTGTCCTCTCTCTATAACACTGGACGAAAAAATGGATTTAATGATATTCGCCTCAAAGGCAAATCTAACACAAAACTGATGTCAGATTTATCCACCCATTTCAATGCCCCAAATGCGAGCCAAATCTGTTATCACCTTTTCTCGGAGAATTGTGAGACAAATGTGATTCAAATATGCCATTTTATATGTATTTGTCCTTGTACAAAGGTTCCTTAAAACAAGACAAATACGAGGACAGATAAATTATTGATTTCTCGTTCCAGTAAAATCGCAATATAATTTTCCATTAACTGTTAAGAGATCTTTAGAAACTAGACTATTGTTTTTTCTGAGAATGTTCTTACTCAGTGGATAGATGTTAATCAGAACATACAATTTGTCCTTGATCACCACCTTCAAGGTCAAATAGCGCCCCAGTGGGTCGTCGAATTTTGAAAAAACAGTGCAATCAAACCCTTTTTTGAAAAGTATGGCAACTCCGCACGAATTTGAACTTCCGTCTAATATAATCATTTCACCTCCCCATTCATTTTTCCATTGTCTTTCAGAGTCTTTCTTTGAATGAGTTTCCTGCAGAAAGATTAGGTCTACCTCATGTTTTCGATACTGCATAAAGATCGTTCGCCTTTTACGAAAGTTATTTATGCCCCTTGCATTCAGTGAGATCAATTTACAAGCACCCAATACCATCTTAATGCAATCAGCGAAAAAAGGGTGGGGTTGAAGACGCTAATCAGAACAAGGAATAAAGCAAAAAGAGAAGAATGAAACCTGTACATTATAAAACGAAGTGTGAACCTTTCTGCTGAATACCTAAAAGAAAAAACAAAGGACCTGCAAATTACAGTGTCTACATCAAGAGAACCGCATATCATAAATAAGTTGATTAACATCTTAATTACTGTACGAAATGCCGAAAGATCCATAAACAAAAGAAACGAGAAATCACGAATACCAAACACCCAAAATAGCTTAACACTGAAACAAAAAATAAATAGGAGAGGAAAAAACAGAACAAAAAAACCTTAGCTATGCTCCAAAAGCGAAAAAGTAAGTAAGTAAGTAATAACTTTATTTAACGAGGGTAAAGACATTGATTACTGGTCACCCAGTAGTTTTCATAATGGCCCTCCTAATCCCTCCTAAAAACAATCGAGCCTTTCCAGAAGAAAAAAACTACCTTTCGTAAACTTTCAATCTCATTTCTAACTCCCTCACCGTCATGAATAAAGCATACGGATACTAACAAGAAATGCCTATTAAAACTAGACATATTTCCATAGGCACTTCAAAGATATAGTAAATTTCTCAACTGCGAGCGGAGATGATGAAATGATCACCTTGAAATAATCTCCTTCATCCCTGCGAATTTTGCCAATCCACTTTTTTCTTAATTCAGGCCTGTTTACTGTGTTTGGGAATCGATGAAAGGTTAAGTTTTTATATCAGCCATCGTTATTGCATAGTGGAACCATACAGTGATACTTGCTGCCGCCTGCCTGCGCTCAAACACACGAGCAAAAAAGAGACGTCAGTTCACGGTAATAATTCATTACATCGTCCAATTCAACCCGATCCCTATAATTCTCAATTATTCTAAGCATCTACTTTTTTCCCAAATGATATTGGCAGCATATGATGAGGATCTAGTTTAGGGCGTTTCTATAAAAAAACGATAACAGGCTGGTAAAATATCTAAATGAACATGGAGAGAGCGTTTTTAAACTGTTGAAATCAACGCACCTTCGAGAGCGATTTTTTAAAAGCAGTGAATAAATCAACAATTTCTTAGAGAAACCACGAATCTTGTGCACATCGTGCTTTTGTTCCGAGCAGAGCCAAACATGGCGAAGAAACTTGAGCAATTTACCTCTTGTGTTTACGACAAGGTAGCCATTTTTCCATAGCAACGCATAGCAACCGATTTGTTTGCCCCCCAACATGACGGCGAATGACAAGTGACCTCTTAGTGTAAATGGCCTACTGAAAGAGCTTCTGCAGCATTTTTCTCTGGTTTCCTAGTCCACTTTAAACAGTCCGGGATGATTATCAAATTTGATAACTACCTTACGTCACAACATGGCGGCCATATCAGAAATCGGCGATTTTCGTACCTTGTTCGTCGTTTTCGTATTTTGTTCGTCATTGCTCGCCGTATGTACTCTTAATTCCACTGGAAACTGGCGAGAAGACATTGGTCTTCGCATGTGCCCAAGATCGCGGGCAACAAGCCATGATGGAAGTAAAATGTTTGGCTGAGAAGTTTCAGGACGGTTGAATTCCCACGTTTGAATGAGGTTTGTTTTTCAACTTTGCCTTCAAGTTTACGTCAGTAAATGAGTTTTGCCTCAGTCCAAAAAACTATAGAGCTGATCTTTAGTCTCTTTCCTTTTGATGCAATTTTTGTTTATCCCAATGTAACAAAACCGAACTAGTTCTTTGTCAAACGAGGGTGTGCTAAAATTGACTAGGGCATAATTTGCAATTTGGAATAAATAAGCACTTGTAAATTTTTCAAAGACCACAAAATGCACTAGTAGTACACCGTTTACTCCACTTTTTTGCGGGCGAATCTCATTATCTTGCGGGAGAATACATTAACGCCAATGACGTCATACATCTCATTAAGATAGGATGATGTCATAGTTTATTTTCAGTGGGCAAGGAGCAAGTGACATCAGAATACCCTAGGGGTTGATGTCATCAACAAAACATAATCTATAAATAGAAAAGTGATATCATATCCCTATTTTTAGATGGCTGATGTCATTGCCTTTTGTCTTTATCTCATGAATAAAATGTGGGGAATCTCAATATTTTCCCTTTTGTGTACTTCTCATACAATAGAAACAATAGGCTTGTTTAGACTTGCCCAGTAAGTAACTTGAGCCGGGTTTAAACGTCTGTTAAAAGAGAAGTAGGAATAAGAAAGCGATTGCCTAGCAACACGAGAAATAGCTTACTGTCTTATTTAGCGTTAAAATAATCGGATATATCAACAAAACACATTCACAAAGTGGAGCTAAAAGGTCCTTATTTCAATTTTGTCTGACAATTACAGAACCGTTTTCTCCTATCCATCTCGAGGACATGAAAAACTATTAAAGTCTTGTCAATTCACGCGCCGTTAGTTAATTGTGCGGGTTAGCAAGATGCTCCCTTGCAATTATGTCCAGGATCGATCTTGTTAGCAAAAATTTGCTAGCAAATTGTTTTCGCAATTTTAGCAAAAAAGATTTAAAGAAAACTGCTATCAGAAAAGTATAGAAGAAATAGCAAATGTCGCAAAAATCGCAAAAGTAACAAGAATTTCTCTTGCTATGTGAAAAGATTGAGTAACAAATATGGCAAAAAATAGCAGGAATAACGTCTGAATCGACCGGCCGTTAATGCCGTCCAGTGACGTCACTACTCCTTGACCTTTGCTTTAATTCATGCAAAAAGTAAAACACGATTTTCAAGTGGCAAACCGAGAAATATTGTTTGGAAATGTCTGCATGATACAGAACTGCTTTATTTTTTTTGATTAATGTCACTATTCCGCTTGTAAGATACGCATGCAAACGTCACGCAAATAAATGACGCACGCAGGCTAAATAAACAACAACTACATGATGGCGTAATGAGGGGGGGACACAGCTCTGTGGCAGGTTATAGCGACTTCGGGTTATGCGCACAAAATAACACAAGCCTTACTTATCGCCCCACTACCGTGGGGTAGGACAAGAATCTTGGCAGAGCCTTGCTTATCTCCCCAGCGCCGCACGGGCTGGATCGGACAAGATTAAGGCAAAGGAATAGCTCAAAAGATGGCAAGACACAAGCAATGCCAAAAGCTTGGGGGAAGTCGCAACGCAGACTTAACCGCACCACAGGGAGTGACCCACCAAAATTTATTGAGACATAACAAAACAACAACTCCTCCAAAGGGAGGGAGGGCGGGTAACAAAACTACTTTAAATGATTGCTTTCGTGCAAGCTAACCAAATAATGACTAGGAGTGGCATTGGCAAAGCTTTATAGTCAGACAGTGTCTCAAAGTACGGCCAATAGGCACAGTTGTACTATAAACTATCTCAACTTATCATGATTAAGGTCTAGCCATGAATAGCTCTGAATAGGGCTTTGAAAACAGGGACCAATCTTTGCGAAGCTAAGAAAATACACGATGACAAACATGCGACAAATTAGTGAGGTTCTAGCCATGAAAAGCTTTTGTTTTCTGCTTAAAGAATAGAGTGCTTTCATTTAATGAATCAGGCTTTCAAGATATCACCGAGCCTAAGACGGGGCAGGCTTTCTCGGCCTACCCCCCTGGGGCTTCATGCTCCATTAACTGCATTTACCCGCTGGTAAATGTCTCATTGTAATTCATGTTTAACGTTCAAACTATCAACTGCATGCAGTACAACTCTGAAGCGGTTATACTAAATTCTATAATCAATCTCAGTCGCAATCACGCAATGAAATAAACACACAGACGGAACACTTAGTTCAAAAACACAACGATTTGCTTTAGTTGAAAGGAAGCTATTTTGGTCCTTAACGAAGAAAAAAAACAAGGAGACAAGAAAGAAAAGCTAACAAAATCATTACACTTGACGGTAAAAATAGCAAGAAGGTCGAATTATAACATTGATCTCAGAAAACTTCGCGTCAACAAAATCACTGTCCGCCGAAACCACAAAGCGGCTCTTAATGAAAAACCTACCGACTGTCCGCAATGATTCTTCATTCGCAGTTCAATTTCGAAGACAAGGGCAATTTTGCTATTTAAGATAAATATTAAGCTTATCAAAATGTTTGAACTAAACGAAAGAATGCCAGGGATGCGATCCGCTGAATATCAAGCGACAATCCTGCTAAAATTTTTCATAATTATACATAATTATGCGAATGTTTAGACAATCAACCAATCAAGATCACTACCCGGTTTTCGGGTAGTGAGTGACGTCACTGGACGGCATTAACAGCCGGTCGATTCAGACGTTGTTGAGAGGAGAAAACGACTCGAAGCAATCGGATGAATTTCAGGCTATCGATGTTCATGCTATATATTCACTTTCCCCTGCTTGGTGCAAGTTAAACAGATTATTAAAGTAAAATAAATATCTACTTACCAAACGTTGATTAGAAGGAAAACTCTAAGGTTTCCTCGGAGTTTCTTAAGTCAAAATGTGACTCATCGAATTCGAGTAGTTAAGAAATACCAGGATTCTTATCATTGTGGTAGATGGTTGCATCATCACAATTCACGAGGTTTTCACGTGCGATTCTACTCAGCGAAACAGTCCTTAACTCCAACAACTTATTTCTTCATGTTTTAAAAGCTATTGCTTCTTAAAAGACAAGAGCCTTTTTTAAGGCATTGGTTACAAAACGAAACAGGTCTTCAAACGTTCAAGTTACTATTATTACTGTGAAAAGCCAATCTGCATGAGATGTACATGTACAGTCACGCAACTGGCACGTGAAAGTGTTGGACTTTGCCCCCTTTCGTTGTTCCTACGTGAGGGAATTCGAGTTATCACACGGCAATCTAGTGAACAGAATTATAAAAATAACTCATGCACACAATTTGCACGTGAAGATGTTGGTCTTTGGCCCTTTTACAATTCGTACGTAAAAAATCTCAAATTGTTTACAACAAGTGAATAGCCGGGAACCGTGCGAGAACACTAGGAGGAAATTCGACATGAAAAAATTCACTAGTCGACATTCCCCCGCAACCTGTTAAACAAGCGTCCGTTGAAAAAACACTATCCGGAGAAGACCATAACTGGGTAGGAAAGAACGAAACACCATTATATACACTAAGAAAACGAAGCCACCATCGAATGTCTTTCCTAAAGTCGGCCCTTAACCTGATGCGGTGCCGAGGACGCCGTAAGGAACGAAGGGTATCCAAAAGACGAGACAAAAACAAACGACCGGGACGAAGGCTAGCTTACCTATATGCGATTGTAGCTCGGTCTTGGTCGTGGATTTTTTAACAAGCCATTGAGGCAACACGGCATCTTGTAATTCGCGTAAACGAGCCGGGGTCACGGACATGGTTAAATTAACTGTATCGAAGAGAACGCCGAGACAAATCATTTGAGTAGACGGCGGACAAACTTTCTGTGAAGATTCCTGTAACCCTAAGGCCTGCAAAAGTGAGCCACTGAGCTCAAAGTGTCGGTCAGCATCATGCGGGGTAGAAATACCCATAAAATCGTCTAAATAACTAAACGCGAAACAACCGGCCTGAGAAAGCATGAAACAAACCGAATTCGTGACCCGCTGACAGGCCATAGCAGCTGAGCGAAGACCCATAGGTAACCGAACGTCAAAAAACAACTGATCGCCCCACGAATATCCGAGTAAAGGGTAATCATACGGATCGACCGGCAACTGTCTGTATGCTCGTTTGAGATCCCGTTTGAACAACAAGCAGCCGGGCCCGAACTGAACTATACGTTCCGCTATATCATCGACCGTGGGATAGGTGAGGTTAACCGGTTCGCCTAGGTAAAAATCTTTACAGATGCCATCATTGACTGACGAGCCCTCTGGCCAACTGAGGTCAAGAATAAAGCGACGCTCATCAGAGCCCTGTTTCGGCACAGAATTCAAAGGAGACACCGCGTAAGGACTAGAGAATGGATTGGGTGCAAAAGGCCCACAAACAGAACCTAATCTTAGTTCCGTTGACAAGTAACTGTCAACGGCCGAGGGGAAATCGATAGCGCCTCTGTGATTACGAAATACGCTCGAAGGCAATGCTCCACGATAATCATAACCAATTGGCCACCCAAATTCTAAAAAGTCACATACACCGACATCCGTATATTCCGACAACAAAGAACGCCACAAGGGAATGTTAAGCGAAGTTGGAACCGCTAAGCGTGCACCACGGAAATTGGGAAGCCCTGTCGCGTGCACCCGCTGATGAAGAGAAACAAAAAGCTGCGAATCGCCTACGAAGTCAGAAGACGAACAACTGGGAACGGGAAAGCTACTCGGTAACCCTAAAGAACAAAGGTCGTGCGAAGAAAAGGATGAAGCATTATCTACTAAATTGGCTAATTCGGGCGTGACCGAACTGGCATCCGCAAAAGTTGAAAGATCAGAACTCCCATTAAGATAAGGAGAGTCTGTACTAAACTGACGCTGCACGCAAGAACTAAAAGGGTTAGAGTCACGCGAAAATTTATCCAAAACTGACGTAAGTCTAGAGTCTTGCTGCACGCAAGAACTAATAAGTCTAGAGTCACGCAAAGAGTCATCTAAAACTGAGTTAAGTCTAGAGTCTAATTGCCCGCAAGAATAAGAAAGTCTAGAGTCACGCGAAAATTCATCCAAAACTGGGTTAAGGCTAGAGTCTTGATTAAATTCCATAAACACTGGGGTAGAGTCAGCCAACAGTGAGTGAAAAGGCCGGGCGTCAAGAGAGCTGTCATGCAATAATGAAGCTTGGCAAGTGCCAAGCACAATAAGTCTAGAGTCTTGCGAGAAAGGGACGGACGACAATCCGAGGTCACGAGAGAGTCAAACTTGACTGTCCGCAGAAGATGTCGTCTTCTGTTTACTCGTATCTGTGAACAGGGGACACTCCTTAGCGAACTCTGAATGACGTGCAAGAAGCCGCGAGTCGACCCAGCACCGGGCACAAATGTGCTGAAACCATTTACGTTCACCACGAAGCGTGCCAAAGTGATCTTTCTGGTGTTTACACATACCATGCTGAAAATCACGACAGAAGAATACGGACGCAGGATTTTCCGAGCGTGGAGCTCCACTTCCCGAACGCGAAGATCTTGACAGTGATTGTAAAATGCGAGATTCCAAATAAGTAAAAGAATCACCCCACTTTGCTCTATCACATTCTATCTCAAAAAGTACAGCGGCGTGCAAATCGCGTACTGAAGACCAAGTATACTGAGTGGCCAGATACATCAAGGCCTCAAAATGGTCGATGCGTGCGCGAAGTTCCGAGGGAGAAAGGGTGGGGCGCTGAAGAATGGCGGCATAGCGAGCAGCAAATTCAGCTAGCGATAAATCATCGTACTTCTTTTCTTTGGAGATGTACGATAAACTAAGGTGACTGTGGGGCCATAACTGAGGGGAAAGAACTCGGCTTGTTATTTTACTGTCTTTCCCTGATTTCAAGGTGTGGCGCCTACCTCTAGAAACGGGAATGTGGTCTTTTCCGTCACTATCCTCCTCAGAAGATGAGTCCTCCAGGGTAGCAAGGAATTTGTCCGCCCAGGTGGAAAGGGATTTTTTAGACCTCAAGTCCTGAAGAACTTGCGCTGGTTTAGTGTCTTCTCGAAGAAGCTTCGCACCGCCATTAATGGAAGGTGTCGCATGACGGCGTCGGTCGAGTTGCTCGTTGCGCAGACGAAGCGCCTGTAACTCCTGACGCATGGCCTCCAGTTGAAACGTTCTTTCCAGGGCCTTGTTCTCCTCTTTGGCCTGAGTGAGTAGCTTTGGAGCTCCATAAACTTTTCTCCCGGATCCGATGTCAGAGGGGCCGGCACTGCGTCCCTGCTGCTGCTCAATCCATCTTCGTCAGGGTCCGGAGAGGCTTTGAGCGGAGAAATATCGTAAACTGGAAACTGTCATTGCTTTCCGCTATTCAATAAAGCGTAGTCTAGTTGATTGCGTGGACGAAGAGAATATGCGGATTGAGACATCAGGAAACAATGAAAAGATTCGACTTTGCAAACTATCACGATCTGCTAATAAACTGACAAATTCTGTCGTGACGTTACTATATATACTGGCGTACAAATCAATCAACAGCTACTCTAATGCGATAACCTAAATACAGCACGCGTCGAATTAAATATTTTAAGCAAAGCTCAAAATCACCCGTTTACTACAAAATTTTCTCAACGATGTTAAGAAATCACCTCGGCTTCATTAAGACATCTGCAATTAAATTATGTTTCATGCCATGTCAAAGTTGATAGCCTAACATTTATTAACTTCCAAGAAAATTATCAAACTGCCGAAATATATTTCTGCTCATATCATGTTACTCCACTCAATAAAACAGTATCTGATTATTGTGTCAACTAGCTTCTTCCAATTGTATTCCCTAACGCTATTGTTTCCTCTTAAGTTACTCATCTTTACTAAATAAAATACGTTTCAATAACTATAATGCTTAGCATGCAGGAAGGATGTATCATTTTTCTTCACTTATTATTTTTTTGTTTTGTCGGAACGAAAAAAAAAGGTCTGTTGAACTTTGTAAGCGAGAGAATAATATTTTTAAAGCTTGTTTACAGAATTAACAATACTCGGTACAGCTTTTAAAAAAAAAAAGCTGCCTTTCAAACTTGTAAAACCACATTTTATAGGCCGCATACTTTCAAATTTAAGTCCATATCTAAATATCAATTATTGCTTCACTGGAAGAGCTTTGAAAATATATGATCTTTTACAACTCTACCTTGAAGCGGGTGAAACACAACTCATAAATACGTGCGTTGTACCGTTCGCGATAGCCGAATCGGTCACACATGTGTTGAAGCAGCATCCACACTAAAATATGAACCCTTAAACAGCTGCATCACTTTTCACAGCGTTTGAATCATGAAGATATTTTATGTAATGCTTCCAAACAACTGTACGCGCAATAAAAGACGAAAACATTGTGAAGGATCAAGATGGCGGTCTCAAAGTGCCCTTGTTCGACCTTTACCAATACCATGTTTGAATAGATGCTAAGATCTCATTGGTTCCTAAGCATCAACTCATAGTACCTTCAACCTTATTGGCTCTTGCAACAAACATCCCAACATACAAAGCCACAAAGATGCATACGCCCACACCAATCATAAGCATGGTCGATGCTTAAATCAGGGATCTTCCCCTTGACTTTTCGGTTAAACAGTAGGTCAGCGGGACTCCTTCTCGTCGTATTATGGGGAATGCTTCTATAGGCAGTGAGATATTTCCTTAATTCTGCTCTCCATGGTTTGTTCTCTGCCTGAGCAATTTGTAGTCGTTTCAACAATGACCGATTCTGTCTCTTAACCTCTCCGTTGGCTTGGGCCCACTTGGCAGTTACTTTCTGATGTATAATACCATGCTGTTCACAATATTCTCTAAATTCATTCGACTTAAATTGTGGACCATTGTCTGACTTGATGGTATTTGGCAGCCCATGTCTGCAGAAGGTATCAGCCAGACGGTCTATGATCTTTTCAGTGATAGTGGACTGCATAACCTCGACTTCGTAAAATCGGCTGTAGTAATTAACAATGACTAATAATGAATGTCTGGAAGGTAGTGGTCCCATTAAATCTACTGCTAAGTCTTGCCTGGGTCAGTCGGGTAATGAGGTGGATCGAATAGGTTCAGGGGGATCTGGCCGTGCCACCAGCTGACACCTATGGCGTGCTCGGCAATGTCTCTCTGCCGCTTTATCCATCCCTGTCCACCACACCTTGGTTCTGAGGTTCTGTTTGGTGCCAACCACGCCCAAGTGGCCTTCATGAGCAAGTGCTAAGGTCCTTGGCTGCAGCTTACTAGGAATAACAATGCGTGTACCTCTAAGCTGATGAATGACACCCAACTCCCCTGCCACTGTCATATATTGTCTACACTTTTCAAACCGCCCCATTGCAATAGCTTTCCTCACTTCTTTCAGCTCTTCATCATCAGCAGAGGCTTCTTCTTCTATCTCACGGGTTGTGAGTGCCGTTGGTGTTGCACTTACAGCAACAAACCTAACATACTCTTCAGTACACCGCTGGTGGTTGTCAGGTTCAACCCTCCTATGAAGTAGTCCCGACAATGGATCAGCAATGTTCTCGCGCCCAGGCCTGTGTATCACACTGAAATCATATGGCTGTAATCTGAGGACCCATCGCTTTATCCGTGCACATGGTGTTGACCGTGGACCATATATGACCTCTCAAGGCTTGTGGTCGGTCTCTACAACAAACTTCATCCCATACACATAGAAATGGAATCTCTCACACGCCCACACCACACCCAGTGCCTCCTTCTCTGTCTGGGAATATCTCTGCTCACTTCCAGTCAAACTACGACTCGCATAACATACCGAAGTACATGCACTGTTCTGCTCCTGTACGAGAACAGCGCCCAGCCCAACTGGACTGGCGTCCGTGATTATCTTGGTCGGTGCATTCTTATCGAAATATGCCGAAGTGCAAGCTTTTGCCATCTTTGAGAGATTCAAAGGACTTCTTCTGCCCTGGTCCAAATTCGAAGGGTGTCTCTTTCCTTGTCAGCTTTCGCAGTGGTATGAACCGGCTACTGTAGTTGGCTAAGCCCAGAAAGCTACGTTCATCTGACGCACTCTTTGGTTCTTGCACCTCTAATACTGCTTTAACACGATCTACTGTAGGACCAATGCCTTTCTCTGAGAGCCGCATACCCATGAACACCAGCCTGTCCGTATTGAACAAACATTTCTCAGCATTTAAAGTGAGACTGCACTCTTGCAGACACTCTATAGTTTGGTGGAGTGGCCTGTTGTGTGCTTCTGTGTCGGGATCATGCACCACAATGTCATCCGAAATGTTTTCGACACGTCCAATACCTGCCAGGGCTGAAGCAATTTCATGCTGATATTGCTCACTGGCAGAACAGACACCATAGAGCAAGCGCTTATATCGAAACAAACCATCAGGTGTAGCAAAGGTTGTGATTTCCCTGGATTCTGGGCTCAACTCCAACTAGTCTTACCCCCATTAAAGGTCTAATTTACTGAAGACCTTAGAACCATTCATGGTATGTAACACCTCGTCAACTGTGGGATTGGATATCGTCTTCGCATGATTGCTTGGTTTGCCTGTCTCATGTCCACACATAGGCGGATTTCCGCGTTGTTCTTTGGGACGATCACCACAGGGTTGACCCAGGGGGCTTGGTCCTCCACTGGTTCAGTTATTCCTATGTCCAACAGTTCTTTGGTCTTATCTCGGATCTTTCCTCTCAGATTAAATGGTATCCTTCTAAAAGGCTGTGCAATAGGTTTTACAGTGGGGTCTATATCCAGGGATATCTGTTTGTTTTTCAATTTTCCGACACCCTCAAATGCCTCCGGGTACTGCTGTTTTAAACTGTTAGCTTTACTTGTTACCATAGCAATGTTAATGCCAACTTTTAACACTCCCAGTTCTGTGGCTGTTATCTTTCCAAGCAGTGACATCCCTCTGTTTGCCCCAGAGTCTATTAACATCTTAAGGTCTACTCCTCCTACTTGTACGGTGACCATTTCTGAGTGTTCTCGTTTTGTAATACTGAATGCATAGTCGTGCTTGGGCCCAGGGTCATTGTCATCGGGTTCCCTCCCAACCTGACGGGCATATGACTTTGTCTTGCAAACTTTTTCAAAATGATATTTCCCACGACACTTTCTACATGTTTTGCCTCTTGTTGGGCACTGGGGATCACGACCGAAATGTCCCAATAAACCACATCTAGAACATATGTTATCTCTCCCTTGGAATCGCCCTTGTGTACTAGTACCCGGATTGTTACTTCTCTCATTGATTCTATTGACACTTACTGATTCTTCCCCCTTTACGGAAAGGGCAGCCAGTTGGGTTTCTATCTTTTCGCATTTTGCGGCAACCTCTAGGGTGCGTGTTAAGTTCAGTCCTTGGTCTTCTTCAAGCAATTTTCGTTTGAAGTAAGTAGAAGTACACTTATTCAAAACTGCATCCCTTATCTGGTTGGTGGTATCAGTGCCAAAATCACAATCTTTAGCTGCTTTACTTAAGCGAGTGACAAACTGTTGAACTGTCTCACCTGGGTTTTGCGTGATCCGATGAAAGGTCCGGCGGGCGAATGCTGAATTTACCTGTGGCACGAAATACGCGTTGAGAGCTTCAACAGCACTGGCGTAATTTGTAGCATCCCCGGTTTCAGTTAAGGTGGCAAATATCTTCTGGACATCAGGCCCAGCCAGGTGGAGTAACGTTGCTCTTCGCCTCTGTTTAGTTGCTGCTGTGGTTCCTTCGCTTATAATAAGCCCTTTACCGTCGGCGTACAGTTCGAATGAAGTTAACCACCTCGTCCACCGGGGGCCAATCGTCGCTGGATCAGAGAAACAATCAAACTTCGGTAACGCGTTCTTTTCCATTTTTTTGTCCTCGTCGCCAATGTAGTGATCCCAAGAGTAATAAAGTATCCAAACAAACAGATTTAACCCAACCAATTTCATTGCAAACGTAATATGGCGGCCGCTATCAAAAGCGCATAGTTTTTCCTATCCCAGCATACTAAGCGGCCTAATACACTACATTAACTTCTTTTAACAATCCTCTTTTTCGTTGTCTTTAGGGGGCAGGCAAAAAAATGAGATGTAGCCGTTAGGTAGTGCACCTCTTTTGTCAAGGTTGGTACACGGGACTGAGTCGCGTAAAATTTTACGTCAGGTGTAAACCCAAATACAAACGTCTTTAGTTTAGTAAAACTCTGGATTCTGACAGAAGACGTCAGTATTTACGTCTGTGTTTCAGTTTTTTCGCAACGCCCGATGTGTTAACCAACAAGCCGCTGACATGATTAGTTTTCTGTAAACTGCAAACATCGCAGCGAAATTAGGACACACCTGATGCCGTCAACACGGGTGACCCAAGCGTAATATAAGCGGTAATATAACTAAGAATGAATAAAATTAAACGAGTACTTAACATTCTTCGTTAATGTGTACGTAATGTTACCTGGTAGTCTTTTCAATCTATTTTCTGTGCGGTCGTCTGTTAGCGATTCGAGCGACATTACGTACCTTTTAGTGAGGTATTTTACCTTCGTTAAGTTTTCTTTCTTATTTGCAAAGCTAACTCTTGCTTTTATACGATTGGGTATGCTGTGGTGGGTTTAGGTTGACAACACGACAATACGGAGCCCTGTAAAAGGCAATGCAAATTCACACTCTCATTTTCTGATTTCGCGAATTTTTTTTTTGCGTCTTTTTTTCACGGTTTTTCTTTCGACTGTTTTCATCGCCGTGGGCTCAGAGACTTAGACACTTGCAGGACATGGCGGCGATAATACTGCTTAAAGTTTTATTATTGTAACTGCTTTATTGCCCCTAACTAAAGCAGTTTTGCCAAGGTATTTACTGTTACTAATCGGAAGTTCTTTTGTTGATTGTGATAATTTTATCGAGAAATACTTTCATTCAGGACTTCAACACCGGGAAGTCTTAGCTTTTTTCTGGCTCTCACATGGAATAGCTTTATGTTTGCGTCAACTAAAGAGAATTTCGGCTCGCAGAGAATTACGTAGACGTAGCAATAGGAGTAATAAAGATGCCGTGTTAGCAGCCATCAGCACGTGTTGTGCTTTTTTGAGCGTACGGCCAGTCACAACGGAAGTCGCGAATCAGAAAATGAGATTGTAGATTTACATGCCCCTTACGGGGCTCCGTACGACAAGGACATTTTTTATCTACAAATCATTCCACTATGAAGGGCATTAGCGGGAATTCGTATGATGTTCTTCAAATCGTTCACGTGTGGGCAGTAACCTGCGTGGCAGCTGCCTGGCTCCCAGTTGAAGAGGGAACGGAATTTCATTTCGGTTTAAGTTGACAATTAAAGCAGGAGTCTCTATATGTAGATGTTTGCCCTCTTCGGGCTCTATAGGATTACAAGTTCCTCTGGTAAAACAGGGGCACCAACGAGTGAGGGAGGGGGGGGGGTTGCGGTAGAAAATGGGTGTGCCCCTTCAGGGGGGGGAAGTTTTCTGAAAAATAACACATAGCATCTATTCTACACATCAAACCTCCTCAGACAACCAGAATTATCTTTTTCCCAGCAACACTTCTCTTCCAAGATCACGTTATTTCTTCCACATCCCCCAGCCAGCAAAACTTTGCCTGAAGAACAGATATTTTGAGGAACAGATCCAATGAGTGCCCCTGGTAAGAGGAACATTCAAGGACATTGCGGTTGCCCTAATCTTAAAAAGAGGGACGATTTTAATGTATTTACTTTGCGCATTTTTTAAATTCGTAAAGAACCGGTCACAGGCCAGCTTATCTTAATTGAATTTAAATTTATTCATACGATCATTGCAAATATTTTCTCTCTCTTTTAGTCGTTATTTATTCTATATTTTTAGTATATTTTAGTGTAAATATTTGATACAAATTTTAATTTTTTAGTTAGTAACGCGTGAAGGGCCACAATGTGGAAACCCTGTTACTAAACCGATTACTTACTTATTTTGGTTCCAAAAAAAACATCAATGCCTGGGCGAACGCTATAAGAGCAAGATTTTATATGCGATTAGTAAGGTGATAGTAAATCGTGTTACATGTTGTTGCAACGAAATAACTACCATCAATGGGGTAAGTGTTGTACTCTTCGGATGGAACTAACGGGAAATTACACAAAATAGTGTATACTCCTAACAACGCTGGGAACCCACCACCCCTTGCGCTTTTTTTTCCAACATGCACCCAACGACCTCTAAAGGGAAAGTAGATTGTCTGTGAACAGACTACACATACCCAGAACATGGTTGGTAAGAGGCCAAAACTTTTCACTCGCAAGAGGTTCAACCGTTTAAACGAAGAAAACTTGGAGACCCCAAAGGCTCTACTTGTTATGTTGGCTTGCACTAGCAAGAAAATTATTTTGATTCTCGTACATACCGAGTAACAACTTTTGGTGTGCCGTATGGTATGAACATGCCGCTTTTTTTTTGTATCAAATTATGGGCGGTTCCATGCAACAAAAAAATCGGTTAGAAATTTTAGAAATTCCTCGTGTCCAATGGAACGTACATTCCGGTTGAACAGACCCGACCCAAGCCACCGCGCGTTTGGTTATTGTTATTATCAGCAGGATACAAAGGAGCGTTACTGGGGACAACAATTTTCATTTGTCAAATCGGTCCGTCCGACCGAAATAACCAGACCGGTCAAAGCGGACCACCTTCAAAGCTGTTTTCGAATATTACGGTCAGACCAAACCGAAATGGTCCGTTCCAATTGATGTAGCAGTCGAAATTTCCGAAATTTTGGGTTGAATAGAAAACGCTCGATTTTTACAATGTACAAGAGCACACATTCTCACAGGACATTTCCTGGCCATCTTTAGAAACCGAAGAGAGCAAACTTCTACATACACAGCACGAAAAAAGACATTTAAGTGAGCGTAATGTTGGTGTTAAGCTGGCGTAAAGCTGGCGTAAAGTTCTCAGTTTCGTAACTTTACGACCCATTTACGCCACGTAAAGTCGAACTTTACGCTACCTTTACGCACATGCGTAAAGCTATCGTAAAGAGACACTTTAAGCTCTGCGTAAAGTTGGGGTAAATGCCCCACTTTAGGAACATCGAGAAAGTGGCCATTGCAGAGAGGTTGAAAGAGGAGTAAATGTATGTCACACGTTGTATGGACCGTCTGCCAAAAAAAAGGCCCATGTAGAGAGATGAGCGTTATTAAAGGAAGAGGTGGCCGTTAGTTCGGAGGTTCGACTCAATATAACATGATACTACCTCAATTTTTTCTGGAATTTGGTGAGCTTTAAATTGCAACAAACTGTACTATCAAACACAGTTATACTGACTAAAATCAATGAGGCAATACTACTGAGTATTGAAGGCCATGGTGTTTGCCAAGACAGCTGTGCCGTTTTTCGAAAATTGCCGCACAGTCGCAAGCTATATCTCCATGAACTCTGCTAGCAGAATTTGCTTTTCAGCGTCATTTTTAAGCGTGTACGAAGTCGTTCGCACCGCCAAAAAAAACAAATTGCGTGGTTGGCTTGTTTACATCGCACACCAACATCGAACACCAAATGAGTGATCAAAAAAAAACTATGCGAACTAGTGTGAGGACACAAACGACTCTAAAAACAGTGCCGGGAATAAATTCCTGTTAGGAAGGTAGCATTATATGACAACCTTACTAAACCTTTACATGTAGCGTAAATGAGCCTAAAGCTGTTACAACAACTTTATGCTAACTTTACGAAACCTTTAAGAGCCGAGCGGGTAAATTTACCTTTATAAACCTTTACGCGCCGTGGAAAGTTTGCATAAAGTTGTATTACCAACTTTATGCAGGTTTACGCAAACTTTAACTTTGCGTAAATCTCCATTTTCATGCTGTGATATAGAGACTCTGTAAGGGCCTGTTTACATGAAGGTGGGGGACCCCAGGAAGGTGAGGTAACCCGCTTAGGTAGGATAACCCGCCTGTCCATATAATCTCTCATTTTAATTTGATCAAGTTTACATGAGAGGTGGGGTGACCCGTTTCATTTTACCTCACACGCGTATGCGGTCCCCCACCTCCATGTAAACAGGCCCTTATTTTAAATATGTAGGCCACTGCTTAGCGCGAAGTGTTTTAAAAGTCAACTTAAACCGAAATGAGTGTGCGACTTGAGGGATGTCTGAAGTTCAGACTACCCGGGTATCTGATTTGAAATTGAAAGAAAAATAACCCATTTCCTTAATATGTTAGCAGTTAAGGAGGTGTAATGCTAACTCTGGTAACGTACAACTTTACATAGCGTCAAATATGGTCAACTGAAGTTTATCAAAAGAAAGACCAGAGGAAAAGAAAAATCCAGCTTTACTGTTGCTTGAAACAAGCGTCACATCCAAGGAAGCCAAAAGAAGAAACACTCAGTTCTGCACCCCAGACTTTGATCAAAAATCAAGGCAAGAGACTCACTCTTTAAAACTACCTGTGCGAGTGGAATTATGAAATGACGACGGAAATCAGCAATGAACACCCGGATTGGGGTACATATTAACTAATAAACCAATGAACTTGTAATGAACTTGTTTATCTGGGCAAATATTTTACACTAAAGCAAGGTATAGCCAAACAAATGAATAATCACTTTTGTTCCCTAGGTAGTAAACTGGCATCTGGTATTCCCGTTACTGTCTTTCAACCAGAGGATTTCTTAAATAGAACCGATTCAAATATTTATTTTCGACCTGTAAATGTAGGATACTCTCACGACCTTATCTCTAATCTTAAATCCTCAGTAAATTGTGAAATTGTGGGCTAGATAATATTTCTAGTAGTCCGTATATCTCAAGCTCCATATGTGATATTCTAAATCACGCGCTGGAGACTGGAATATTTCCTGATGATTGGAAAAAGTCCGATGAAAAAAATATTCCAAGCAACTATAGACCTTGCCATAGACAGATTTCTATTCTACCTGCCATATAGAAAATTATACAAAGGGTCGTGCACACTCAGCTGTTAGAGAATTTTTAAGCAGGTAATCTTTTAACAGAGTCTAAATCTGGCTTTAGACCTGATCATTCAACCTTTACAGCTTTGATAAGTGCAGTAAACCTTCGGCTTACCAACAAGGATGCTAGTAAACTTCATGGTAGTGTATTTATTGACTTAAAGAAAGCCTTTGACACTGTAGACCATACATCTTACTACATAAACTTTGTTGCTATGGTGTCGATGGCAATGCTCTTCAGTTGTTTAAATCATATTTGACTGATAGAGATGGTATGAAAATGGAATCTTATCTACAGAGCAATATGTATCATGTGGCGTTTCCTAGGGCTCTATACGTGGACCACTTTTGTTTATAATTTATATAAACGATGTTTCTAATTGTCTACAGCACACAACACCTGATATGTTTGCCGACGGCGATACATACGTAACTACAGCTCATGAAGATATCTCCACAATTGTATGTTTCTTAAACAGTGATTTAGCTGCAGTGCATAATTGGCTTAAGACAAACAAATTAAAATGCAATACTTCAAAAACTAGTTATATGACAATTGGCTCGCGACAGAAGAGATGGATTATAGACCTATTGAACATAAACCTTCTGCTAAGTTATTGGGGGTTCATATTGATTATACGCTAACCTGGGAAAATCAGATCAAACGTCTCTAATGGCTTGCGTATGCTTTATTTGGCTAGAAAACTAACCGACAATCCGCAAGAGACTCTTAAAACTATTTATTATTCACTTGTAAAGCCCTACTTTGACTATTGTGATGTGGTATGGGGTGACTGCTCCAAAATACGTGCTGACAAATTGCAAAAGTTGCAAAATAGAGCAGCACGGATTATTACTTGGGTTGATTACTCTATCAGATCATCAGATGTATTAAATTCTCTAAAGTGGTCTAACTTAGAAGAAAGAGGAAAAAGGCACTTGTTACTAATGTTTGAAGTACGCAATAATAATTGTCCGACGTACCTTTGGGAGCGGTTTCGTAGAACCTCTAAAGTTCACAACTATAATTTTAGGGGTTCAAACTATGTTCTCCAATTACCGCTACCTAAAACGAATTTTATTAAGCGCCCATTTTCTTATCGGGGTGCAATGGCTTGGAATCAGCTGTCAAATCAAACACGTGGAATACAAGATCTTACTAGCTTTAAACTTGCGATGTCCTAAGATATAACTTTTGATCTTATTTCTATTTATGACTCATTTATTCTTATCATATTGTATCTCAATTAATCTTGCTTACATAAATCTAGATAGTTACGTTAACAGGAGTCGATAGGAACAGACATAAAATTGAAAATCCTAGTGCTAAAGTATTGTTAGTCACTAGTTTAAATATTTATAGCTGTTAATTGTTACACAGCTGTGGAACACCAAAAGAGGGCTAACTCGCCGAAAACGCTTCAAAACGGCCTGAGACGCGGGCAAACAACAAAGAATACAACAAGGCAATAAAGTAAGTCGATTTTATTTAAAAACGTAACATTTTTTCTCTCTTTTAAGAAAAATTGTTTACATCCCATACAAGCCTTTGTAAATAACCGTTTGTAACACAACACCGCTCGCAAGCAAGAGTCACGTCCGCGTTCATGTAATGAACTTGGGTCGCCTGTGATTTTTGGTGAAGAAATCCTCTTCCATCGACCTTGAGGGGAAAGCTATTATATCACAATAGAAGAGATATTTGGTCTATTTTGAAGTTTTAAACGACATATTTTGTATTTTCACGCAAGTTATCGAGAAATTCGAGGTTATTCCTGAGAAGTGCACGAAGCCATATTCGTTGTTGCCAGCCGTAATCCTAAAAACACGGATCGAATGTGGCGTCTAATGTGGTCATCTAGCTTTCATTTCTGTCTATTAAGTTTCTCCAGTCAACGATCTACCTTTGCCGAATGGTTTTTAAACGGTAAATGTGTAAAGAAAGTTGAAAACTGGTTTCCTTGACACCTGTGTGGACGCACCGACGATTGAGGCTGTTCTGCGACATGACTTTCGACTGTCCTGCAACAGTAATGTATACTCTCTCGTGTGACTGGGAACAGGAGGAGAAAAACCAGCAATATTTTCCTGTGCAGGAAGTCGTGTTAGTCTTGGGGAAAGAATCAATGGAACTTGAAAAGTTTTAACAGACATTCGATTTATGACTCCGGCCTGAAGTGACACCAAACAGGCCGCGTGATCTCCGATGTGGTACACTTGAAATGTATCTTTGCTGTCTGATATATGTTTTAGAGTTGATGTTTTTGAAATAAATAGTTGCCTGAATATTCTGTTTATTAGCTGGTTTCTTTGTGTATTCTACTCGATCACGTTTGTTTTGCGGAACACTGACCCGACGCAATGTGAAGGAAGCAGTGTTCATTTGTCGATATTATAAAAAGCAATTGAAATTTATGCTCAATTTTGCGTTGTTCTGTTAGGATAATGTGTATACTTATTCACTGTGCATTTTGGTCACCGGTCAGGCACTATTTGCAGTGATTGCTAAGTTTATATTGGGCGAACAGATAGATCAGTAGCTATCAGTAATATAACGTTCGTTTACAAATTTTGTTTGGCAATTGATTAGCGCGGGTGCGTAAAAGTCGTAGGTATTAAAATCTTTGTTTCAAAGCAGGACAGGGTTGTAAATCTTCAGGCCTGGTAAATCTTGTTCTTATCAACTGAACATATAACTGAGGAATGGTACAGAATAAATATGAATTACCAGATGAATTACAGAAAAATCGAACTACGCGTCCGGAAGTACTCTTGCGTCGCGAACAGTGAATTTGGATTATGTAAATTTTCTTGCCTGTAACGAACTCGTTTCTGATTGGTTTAAAAACAATCGGCCACTGTCACAACTCAGACATACGCAGTATCGTGACACAGTCCCTTTTCAGTTGTAAATAAAACAAAGTCGAAGTTGAAGTGTTCGTTTATATTGATTTAAAACCCGATTCTTCTAGTTAAAAACACGTTCGTTTCTCGAGATGGTCATCGTCGGGTTTTCAGTAATAACACGGGTTTAATTTGCAAAGCCAAGGTGGTGCACGTTTGTACGTGATGAAAGGCCTGATACTCTGGCGAGTACGTGATTTGCTGCCCTCGTCATTTGTGTCAAAAGTGGTGTACGCGGGCAATATGGTTTTCAACATATTTGAACCACCTTCAACCGCACCAAAAGCGGTTTTTCCTAAGATGAAAAACTATGCCATGCAACCTAGTACGGTTTATTCTAAAGGGACACCGCTAAGGGGACTTAATCAATTGAACAGGCAGTACTAATAAACTTCCTTTCTTGCTAAACGCCAGGAGGCGGATTTAAAAAAAAAATACATAAAAAATAGCGCAAGAGGAAGTTATGAATAACTGCACATGAAACCTGTGAATTTCTCCAGCCTGGTAGGGTTCTCAGTAATGTCAACACCAACATGTTTTATTTGCATGACTGCATTCAAGTTCTACAGAATTGCAAAAGCTACCCTAATTCTTGATTATTTAATTAGTAAAGATAAAATAAGTTGCTACAATAACTTAAAATAAATGAAATAAATGGAAGCAGAAACTCATAAGGGGTTGAAACGTGTAACTCGCGTTCAATGCTCGTGAATATTCATTTTTACCATATTTGGAAACCTTAGTGACAGATACGCATTTTCAACAAATGGCTGTCGCGCGATGACCATGCGGATGTTTTAAGAAAAGAGTTCTGAATTTCATGGTTAAAAATACACCGTTAAAAGACAAAAAATGGAAAGAGAAAGTTCAAAAGAATGCTCAGCTTTCTTTTTGTGGAGGAAGGGAAGCTTTTCATCAAGAAATCGTCCTTTGAGGAATTAAACCTTGTTTTCTTCACGACAGAGCGCATGGTCTGTTTTGAAATGCAACCAAGGCAGTGAGGTTTTTGCTGAATTTTCAGGTACATTTTGCAGTCTATGGCCAAGACAATTACGTTTTTTAAAGGGAATATATGTATTTTTAAATGTTTCATAGACGTTTCATAATTTTTTCTCTTCGGCGTTAAAGAAAAATTACAAAATGTGCCCTGGTTTGAGATGGATTTTATGTTGTATTTTGCCATGTGCTCAGCCGATTTCACTTGCGTGAACGGATCCATGATCTAGACAGTGTTTTCTGAATTGCTTTAAAGGATTCACTTTTTGGATTTTGAATAAAAATTTTCAACAAACGGCTTCGCTGTCTATTGTTTTGAGTTTTTTCATTCATAAAATTAGCTCAAAACACGATCGCGACTACAACATCTAAGCTGAATTTAAGCTTAAATGCTTCTCACATATTTTCTCACATTCATTACACGCATCACTTTTTGCGAAGATGCCAGGTTCAGGTTTTGGACACTTTTCGATACGCAGCTAAGGAATTTTATTCGAAAATATTTTTTACTGTTTATTCTAGACTTTTAATAAAAGAATTTTAAAAGCCCATTTGCAGTATAAGTTTACTTTGCAGAGGGCCAACGAGGCATTGTTATTTGAAGTGACAACTTCAAGAAGTTGCGAGGACGTCAATGGGTTTCATAATGTTATGTTTGGCCCGGCTGGTAAGGCAATAATATCCTGCTCAGTGTTAAGGTAAGATTCCTGGTTTCAACCTTTGAAAGCTTTCTCGGCTTTTTTCGGGAGTTTTTCCCCCGTTTGTCGGCCATTTTTTTCAAGCGGGAGCGGGAACCGGAAGTAAAATTATGTCACGTTGTTTACGAAGTTTTATTGGTCAGTTATCTCTTCTTCTCGTTCCAAATATGGTACTTTCGAAAATGAATAATCACGAGCATCGGAGAAAGCAAACATATGAGAGTTACACGTTTCAACTCCTTAGTTTCTGATGAAAGAAAATCATTGCTTATTCTCAACTATCAATGCAGTAGGAATGTTTCATTCCTTTCACGGGTTAAGATGAACTTAACAAATCGGTATGCTCCCAATGTATGGGTCTTCCTGGAAGAGCACTGCAGCGCTAACGCAGAGGCAAAGGGCCATGGGTTCGCATCGCGTTGAAGACCCGAAATTGGGGGGGGTGGGGGGTATTTGCAATGAGTGTTACGAAAACTAAGACCCTCGAAAACTAAGATCTAAGAACTAAGATCCGTCTAATTTTTCGATATTACGAAAACTAAGACCCACTAAAATCCAATCCGTCGAAATTTGAAGTCAAATTGTAATCGAAACAGGTCTCATCTGTCAAATTATCTTCTGTTCGGCGACTCTTTCCACCGAGATTTAGGTCAAATTTAACGGTAAATTTAGGGTCTTAGTTTTGTAATTTCGAAAACAAAGACCCCTCTTAGTTTTCGTTACACTCTTTCTTTTTTATAAGAATATATTTTATAAGAACATCAAGGCTGAAATTTGCGAAATTTTAAGAATATTTTAAGTATAAACCTGAGGCTTAAAACATGTGAAAAGAATATAATTTCGTGCGTTGAAAATCTGTAAATACAATATTAATACAATGATATGTTTTTACTTACATACAATTATTCCTTTCTCTTAAAGGCAAAACTAGCCAACAAAACTGAAACACTCTTCACAAGCGATAGCCAAATGTTCAATGAGAGCGGTACATGTAATGTATATATTTGTGCAGTACAAAATATGTACAATGCAAAAGACATGAACTTAGAATAGAGAATATTAAGAATATTACGAGAATATTTACTGGGCTGCCCGGCAAACCCAAGTCATAAATTCGGTTTTCGGTCGTCTGTGCAGAAAAACGGCCTCCCGGGGGAGGGAAAATACGAGGGTCTGGTACCGAGAAACGATGTTCTCACAAGTGGTTTCATTTCGGAAATTTCACGTGCTCAATGGAACGGTACATTCCGGTTGCACAGACCCGACCCAAGCCACCGCGCGTTTTGTTATTGTGGCTTCGCAGCACACTCATAATTACGCTCTAAAAGTGAAAAGTAAATACTGTTTATATCCTAAAGAACACTCGACTGTCGAAAAGGAGCGGTGGAAAACTAAAGGCGGAGGAATCCTATTTCGTGTTGAAAGCCTATTAATGCAAGTGAAGGTAAAAAATTCTTGTGAATTGAAGCGATACGTTTCTCGGAATATTCGAACGATTCGAAGACGAATTCCTGAAACTGTACGGTAAATAAATCCGGTGTTTTGGCCAATTTGTATTCAGCCAGGCTTTGTTGTATTCATTTCAGCTTAATTGATAAATTGCTTTAGTTAAATATAGTCGACAGGTTTCAGACCAATAATACGCTGATTCTCACGGACTTTTATACAATTGTAGCTTGATTTCGCACACTTTTTTTCACCTACGTGTCGTATTGCGTCAGTTATTTTACACTGTTAATGGCAAATATCAAAAATCGAAAAAAATTGCAACTGATTCAAACTATTTGAGATGTCATGCTTTACTCACAGCACTTCACTTTCCACTGGAAACTACTTGTTCTTGTAAGCAGGATAGAAAAGAGCGGTACTGGGGACAACAATTTTGGCAAATGGAAAGCGACATTTCGGTCCGACCGACCGAAGTGACCAGGACCGGTCACAGTGGACCACCTTCAAAGCTGGTCCCGAATATTCCGGTCCGACCAAACCGAAATGGTCCGTTCCATTTGATGAACCAACCGAAATTTCCGGACTTTTGGGTTGAATGGAAAGCGCCCAAGGTTTCATATGATTTTCTCTTGCACGGACTCTTGCACGAATACTTTTTGTACCTCGTCTCTGCCCCCCCCCCGGGGAACCTAGGAGGCGTTGCGAACCTGAAGAAGGCTGTTTGCGTTGTTCGAAGCGATTCACGCGATCACAGGAGTCACTTTATAAGTTTTGTTATTGTTCGAGTTTAAGTCAGTTGATGATGTTGGCGCTGGGAAACTCAGAGAAATGCTCACGTTGCATACAAACCCACACGCCGTTCACGGTAGGTTCATACTAAAAGATGACTGTGAGCGTTAGGTTTGGAACGCCGGGGCCGCTTCGTGAACTGAAAGAGAGAATTATCGATCGATGTAGCGATCGATGAAGCGAACAACTAAGTTGCCGACGAATGTCAGATGAATGAGCGAGGGAGGTGACAACTTTGCCGTATTAAAAGACGGGCTTTTCCTTTTAATATTTCCTTCTATTTATAATGCAACACACGCCACTTTGGAGGTCTAAATTTCGGATACTGGGGATAAAGAAAGCACGGACAAAAATGGGAACTTTGAGAATTTCGCACACAAGTTCAAAGCTTCATCGGTACATCCCACCGGGAGCTTCACAAAGACCAACTTGAGGAAAATGGGGGATATTACTGACAAGTGTAGCCCAGGTCGAGGATTCAGGGGGTTTGCTTTTGTTTGTATCTGTATCTTGCTAAGCTTTTATCATTAAATTTGTACATGATCTTGTTATCACAATTCTGTTTTTTCGGGAAAAAGGGGCCTGGGTAGCAATGGCGTAAGACGTGTCCTTGATCCGTCCGCCACATATTCTATTTTTCCCGGGTGGTAAATGGAAGAACTGTTGAAAAAGATCTTGGAAAGGAAAAGAAGCGAGCGTTCCTCGTCAGAGGAGTCGAGCACTTCACCAGAAGCAAAAAAAGCGAGGAGTGATGAAGTAAACTCTCCTGAAGAAGTCGAGGAGCACGAGGTTGAAGACGAAATCTTTACGGTTTTGAACATGGCCGAAGGTTTTCATAAAGCTTTGGAGGAGATAAATCGAAAGCTGGAAAAGCTAGACGCTATCCAAACAACAGTAAATGAAGTCCAAACGTCCCTTCAAAAATTGGAAGGAAGAATACAGAAGCTGGAATATTCGCAAACAACCGCCAGCCACGACATTGAGAACTTGAAAGAAAGCTTAAATAAAGCTGAGAAGCAACAGCAGAATTCGACAGCGAGCCTAAAATTTTACCAGGAGAAAACAGATCTCGCTTTAACCGATTTGCAGAAGAAAAATGTTGTTTTAGAAGCTAAGCTTAAAGAGGTACAAGACAAGAATCTCTATTTGGAAGCCTACTCGAGGCGGGAAAATATAATTTTTGAAAATATTGTGCAAGAAACAGACAAAGAAGACACTGAATTAGTTGTTCGCACCTTCCTCAAGACGGAATTAGGATACAAAGATGCAAGCACCGTTGAAATACAGAGGGTTCATCGCTTAGGAAAGAAGAAGGAAGAAAAGCCCAGGCAAATTATCGCTAGGTTCCTCCGCTATAAGAACTGTGAAGAAATTCTAGCTTTGGGCTCCCGTTTGCGAGGAAGCAGATTTAAAATGTATCAAGATCTACCCTACGAAATAGTAGCAAGAAGAAGAAAGCAAATGGACACTTTTAAAGAAGCTAGGAAAAATAACATCCCTACATCTTTTAGTCGGGCACAACCGGATAAGCTCTTGATAAAAGGTAAAATTTGGCCAGTTGGTAAACCTCTCGAGATACCAGGATAGGTGAGAATGCTTCTTCATCATGTCATTACTCATTAGGTAACCAAGATCACGTTAGTATCGTTTGACCACATTTGCCACCCGTTATTATCAATTGCTAGATAATTATTTAGGCGATCGGAATAGAGGTTCGTAACAGATGGCGCTTCGGTTTTTCTTATCTGTCTGTAAGATTCTAGGTAAAAGTCCTAACTTCCCCCCCATGTCCCTTTACGAAGAGGTTTCTTATTTAGTTGTGTTTATCTGTGCATGTTCTGTTTGGTTTCTGTTTTAATAACTTAATCATTTGTTTTAGAAGTAAACGTCAAGTACAAATTCCTATCATACCGTGCAGTGATTGTGGAGCTTTGACACCAGGTGATGTAAGGCTTCCTCTGCAAAGCTGCCCAAGAGAATATCTATGGCTTTGACAATAGCATCACTAAACGTCAGGGGATAAGAGACAATACAAAGCGTAGAGAGGTGTTTAATTGGCTTCGCAAAAAAAATTACTCGGCATATATGCTACAAGAAGTCCACTGCACTGAAAATACTAATCACGTATGGTCTGCTCAATGGGGCTATCAAGCTATTTTTAGTACTTATAAGAGCAATAAAGCAGGGGTATGCATCCTTTTCAACAACAACTTCGATTTTCAAATAGAAAAAACTTACACTGACCCCCAAGGACGCTTCATTATTTGCGACATTAAAACCAATGAAAAGTGTTTTACTTTAGGGAACATATATGCTCCTAATGAAGACAACCCAACTTTCTTCCTTGACTTCTTTGATCACCTTGCAGATTTCAAATGTGATGATATTATTATAGGAGGCGACTACAACCTTGTACTGGATTTAGAGAAGGACAAGATGGGTGGTCTTACTAAAACTCACCAAAATAGTGTTAAAGTTTTACAAGAATTCTCTGAGAAACTAGATCTGGTAGACGTCTGGAGGATTCTACACCCAGACACTAGTAGATTTACCTGGAGACAACGTCATCCAAAAGTACACTGTAGGCTCGATTTTTTTCTAGTAAGCCAAAGCACAGTTAACATCACGACCCTCGCAGATATCGTCCCAGGTTATAAAACCGACCACTCAATGACTACGTTATGCTTATCACTACATTCAAATCTACGTGGACCAGGTTTCTGGAAACTAAACACATCTTTTTTAACTGAATTGGATTACGTAAACCAAATTAAAACAACGATTCAGGAAACACTCGATGAGTACAAAAATGACGAATCGGTAAATCCTTCACTTCTTTGGGAAATGATAAAGCTAAAAGTGCGCGAAAAATCGCTCCGCTACTCCAAGAGCAAAACAAAGCAAGCTAAACAACGCGAAACATTTCTGGAACAAACAATTGCCAGATTAGAAGCGGATCTCGATAATAAAAACTCTGATGAAATGCACTCCTTACACCTGGAGGAACAATTGAATGAAAGCAGGCTTGAGCTTGAAAAGATAATTGAAATCCGCACCAAAGGCGCAATTTTGAGATCTAAGTCTAAATGGTATAATGAAGGAGAGAAAAACACCAAGTATTTTCTTAATTTAGAAAAACGACACTACAACCAAGGGACAATAAGTCAAATTAAAATAAACGATAGCGAATTTGTCACCTCGGATAAAAAAATATTAACTGAATGTGTGGCGTTCTATAAAAATCTCTACTCATCCAAAGGTAACACATACAACCAAGATGGTACAACTGTTTTCTTTGAGGGTGGTGATGAAAGAGCCATTGACGAACATGAATTAACTTCGTGCGAAGGAGTTTTAACTGAAAAAGAGTGCCTTGAGGCTTTAAGAGATATGGAATCAGAAAAGACCCCTGGGACCGACGGCCTACCAGCCGAATTTTACAAAGTGTTTTGGAAAGATGTATCCAGCACCCTAATTAGCGCACTGAACTACGCTTATGAAACTGGAAAACTCTCAATAACCCAGAGAAGAGGAATTATCAAACTTATCCCTAAGAAAGACGCAGAACCGTTCTTTATTAAGAATTGGAGACCCCTAACCCTCCTGAACAGTGACTATAAAATAGCGGCAGAATCAATTGCTAATCGCTTGAAACCTCTCCTCCCTGATCTCATTAATTACGACCAGACTGGCTTTATAAGAGGTCGTTTTATCGGAGAAAACATCCGCCTTATCGATAGCGTTATTTGCTACGCTAAAGAAAACAATATACCAGGATTACTTTTGTTTTTAGATTTTGAAAAAGCTTTTGACACGATAGAATGGCCTTTCATTAGGAAAACCTTTCAACATTTTGGTTTTGGTAGTAGCATCTTAAAATGGCTAAACCTTTTCTATTGCTGCCCAGAAAGCTGCGTTTTGAATAATGGTTGGGCGAGTGTTTTTTTTGAAATCCAAAAAGGTGTAAGGCAAGGCTGTCCCCTCTCACCTTATCTGTTTGTTCTGGCAGTAGAAGTTTTAGCTAAGGCAATTCGTGAAAATAAAAGTATTAAAGGGATCTTTGTAAACGGTAAAGAAATAAAACTAAGTCAGTATGCAGACGATACAACTCTTATACTAGATGGAACAAAGGAATCGTTAATAGCCTCTCTCAAAACACTGGACGATTTTTATGAAGTCTCTGGCTTAAAACTTAATGACAAAAAAACAGAAGCCTTTTGGATTGGGGCAAATTGTAACAAAGATGAAATATCAATTGTCGGAAGAAACTTTAAATGGCCGAAGTGTAAAGTTAAAGCTTTAGGCGTCTGGTTTTCAAATGATCCGGAAGTAACTGCAACTTTAAATTATAATGAAAAACTAGATAAGGTCCGGACTGTTTTGAGCTGCTGGAAATACCGTAGACTTACCCTAGTTGGAAAGATAACGGTCCTAAAAAGTCTGGTTGCCTCTCAGCTCGTTTATGTGCTCTCACCTTTACATACAAATGTGAAAATTATCAAAGAAGTAAACAATTATTTTTTTCATTCCTCTGGAATGGAAAAGGAGATAAAATCAAACGAGACATTATAACAAACGATTATGCTAATGGAGGACTTAAAATGATAGACATACAGTCTTTTAACAAGTCCCTGAAAGCTACATGGATTAAAAAATATCTGGATGAAGAGAACCAGGGAAAATGGAAATATTTTTTTGATATAGAGTTAGAGCGATTTGGAGGCACAATAGTCCTCACTAGTAATTTAAACAAGAAAGATACCATTGAGAATCTCAAGATTAAGAATAACTTTATAAAAGAGATACTTTCAATCTGGGCGGAAGTCAATTTTGATGAAAACATAACGTCCGAGAAACAATTTCTTGAACAAACTTTATGGTACAACTCACTCATTAGAATCGATAACTGCCCCGTCTTCTATCGTGAATGGTTTGATCGAGGCGTTACGAAAGTGAAACATTTGAAAGATGAACATAACAAATTTTTATCACTAGCTGAGCTGCAGCAAAAATACAGCCTCAAAGTTTGTCTTTTAAAGTATTTCGGACTAGTGTCTGCTCTAAAATCTCTTTGGACTACATGTAAAACAAACTGTATCAAAAACTGCAACAATTATGAAACCTTTGTAGTAAGATTAACAGAATGCCAAAGTGCGAGCAAACTTGTATACACCAAGTTGCTTTCTACAAAATGCAAGTTACCATCCCAAAATCAACAGAAATGGCTAAAAGACTGCAAGGAAAATGATGTGGAGGCGATTAATTGGCGGGAAGCCTACCAGTTGGCCGCTAAATATACTAAAAGTACAAGAATTATTGAATTCCAATATAAATTTTTACATAGACGAATATCAACGAACGACTTCTTAACAAAAATTGGCGTAAAAGACAACCCAAATTGTTCTTTTTGTAATAATGAACCGGAGAAACTTCTTCATCTTTTTTGGTCTTGTCCTAAAGTGGCCTTTTTCTGGCATAGTTTATCTCTTAAGCTGACTTTGCTCCACATTACACCGGAACATTACACATTAGATATATTTGTTGCACTTGGTCTAAAGCCGGATTCTTCAAAAAACTGCCAGCAAATTAATTTCCTTTTCCTTCTAGCCAGAAATTACATCTGGATTAGCAAAAGAAGGGAAACCTCGCCAAAGATAGCAGGCTTCCTGCAATACCTCAAATCATTCTACCACATAGAGACCACTGCAGGTCCCATTTTACCAAAAAAATGGGAAAATGTGAGCTCCTTATTTCAGTAAGCCTTTGATTTTGTATACATTTGTATATCTCGATCCTCTGCTCATTTTCTCCAGCTTTAACCTGGTGTATCTTTTGCTTCACAATCGCTGCCTCTTTAAGACACTTAAGATATAAGTGCGTTTACCGTGAATGTTTGGTTTTGTAAATGTTGGTTTTGAAGTACAATTACTAATTAGAACTGCTTGTAAATAGTGCATTGTAGTGCGAGTAGTGAGTAGGTAGTGTTGTAAGTACTGAGTATTGTAAGTCTTTACATTGTAAACAGAGTAAGTACCTTAGTCTATTGAATTCTAAATATTGTATTGTAAGTAGTGTAAGTATCGTAGTGTTTGTAAGTATTTTTGATTGTTGATTGTCGATTGAATAAATGTTATTAAAGATAAAAAAAAAAAAAAAAAAAAAATCTGTGTTTTCGCCCATTCAGCAAGCACCCTATATTGATGTCAGCTAGCATTAGCGAGTTTCAGAAAACATGCCTTCGAAAATTTTCAGCTCTTGTGATGTTTCTTGATATTTCTTCTACCATTTTATGGAGATGTAAACTGAAGTCACCGCAAAATGGAAACTTAAAAAAGCGTATAATCCATTTATCCCGAAACATTTTTTTGTTTTCGAAATTACGAACACTAAAACCCATAAATTTACCGTTAAATTCGACCGAAAACTCGGTGGGAAGAATCGGGCAGAAGATAATTTGACAGATTAGACCTATTTCGACTACAATTTGACTTCATATTTCGACGGATTTGATTTTAGGGGGTCTTAGTTTTCGTAACCTCGAAAACTAAGGCGGATCTTAGGTCTTAGTTTTCGAGGGTCTTAGTTTTCGTAACACCCAATTTGAATTAAACTTCAATCACCCCTTCGACGATCATATTGTTATTAAAGATTTGTATTTCCGTAGTTCACATCATCATTGCCATAATTATTCCGGAGACAAGTTTGTCTCTCAATTCGAAGCATGATGAAATAAATCACGGGCAGCCCAAAAAGCTCAGTATGAGAGTTTAAAATCATTTTTACTTGTGGTATCATATTGCGTAATCCTCCAAATGGCCGTAAACATAAAGGATTTGTAAGGGAATTCAAGTAAAAGATTCAAGAAGATATATACTCGCTGCGATTTTCAATCAAAGACACGCTACCTTATTTACATGAGTTGTTCCCTCTTGCTGTTTCGTTATTTTCCAGATCCGCTGCGATTTACAGGAGATTTCCTTTAACCCCGAGTTCCCACCACGAAAGAGAGGACAAGTATCTATATATTTTGTTGACTAAAGTCAATTTTCAGGGGGAATTTGGCAAGTTAAGGTCTACGTGGAACATATGTACTTCTAAATAGGTGTTTACAAGAATGTTAAATGTATTTTTTTAATTCCGGAACGGTCCCACGATAGGACGAACGGTAGGTTTGTCAGCAATCTCAGTATATCAGTATATGGAATGGGAAAAGACGGAGAAAATTCTCCTCTTTGAACAACAAATGGGAAGATCCTAATTTTACATGATCACTTTTCAGTCTTTCGGCAGTCGCGGAAAAGATAGGCGAGTGATGACCTTTATGGTCATAGATACAACAATTCACAAAGGGTATCGCATTTCGGCCTCAGCAATGGAGGAGGAGGGAAAATATTATTGCTGCGGAGCGACCGTAGGGAGCAAGCAGCAACATAATCACGATTTAAGGGAAACAAGAATCGCCGAAAGGCGATTTTTAACTGGGCTGCCAAGGGGCTATTTTGTCTGAGGGAAGGGGGCGGCTATCACTGACACTCAGGCGACCATAAAACCTCGTCGCCGACCATTGCGTGAGACAGAATCTCATGTGAGACTGAAACATAAACTCATTCAGAACATTGTACCCTTTTGAAAGACTTTCATAACAAAAAAAATGACTGCCATTTTTAAGTGGGGGCTGTATAATAACTTTTAAATTCCACCATTATGAATGAAAATAAACAAGTTAGTCATCATTTCTAAGCAGGAAACGATTTGCATTATTTTCACGTACCCCTCCCCGTGACTAATTTGACGTAACCGGAAATTCCAAAAATAATTGTCGTTCTACGAGTATAAGATTCGACAGGGTCAGCTACTCGCCACTGGACTTATTTACACTAGACAGAAATATTGTATCGGATGAAACCTAGCCTCCCACTTAGGCGTTTTTAGGGGAGCTCGTCTTTCATCCCTCCCCGTTTGTGGGGAGGGATGAAAAACGAACTCCCCTAAAAACGCCTAAGTGGGAGGCTAGATGAAACCCAGAAGATTACTAAAACAGACAGCCAACTGCCCATTGATCCCTATCCAGGGGCCTCATAGCCTCCCCGCAGACGTCCTTTGGGGCCTCACTGACTGCACTGAGAGTTTGAATAGACGATCCTAATTTGCGGTCTACAGTCTACATGAAAACGCACTATTTTTTCCACAAGATAAAAAATATTCAGTTTTAAGATTTTCCTCTTGGTATTTTTCTCTAACTTAAAGGAATAACATCCTTTGCATTTTGTGACGTAAAAAAAGTTTAAACAATGTAAATAGATGAAAAGATCGATAACATATTTTTTTTACTCGATACCGATACGAGTTAAAAATTCGTTCGAGTTCGCTGTTTGTCTCACGACACCCATGACTAACTTTTCTTCATGGCAGAAAACTATGCCGCTTTATAACTCCTCCCAAGTTTTTGTGCCAGCTAAACAATATTGAAACACTATTCACAGTCCTTGGATATTAAAAAGACTGAACATAACGCACAATGTGCCCTTGTTTATCTCCGATCACATATCCAAGCGAACTCTCTCTTTTCAAGCGATTCATTTCAATGCACAATAATTGACCCTTATATTAATTAAACCCTATGGTTCATTCATATTAAAACTGTAATTGCCCCTCACATTTACTGTGTTCGTTCGTATTCAAAACACCTTTAGGTAAATAAAGGTCGTGTAAGTCATGTGTATTATGTTTCGAGATAAATGGATTATACACAGAAAAAACACAGAATTGTGATCACAAGATCATGTACAAATTTAATTTTAAAAGCTTAGCAAAATACAGATACAAACACTGAAAGCAAACCCCCTGAAACCTCGACCTGGGCTACACTTGTCAGTCACCAAACCTTGTCAGTAATAGCTCCTATTTTCTTCAAGTCGGTCTTTGTGAAGCTCCCGGGTGGGATGTCCCGGTGAAGCTTTGAACTTGTGTGCGAAATTCTCAGAGTTCCTATTTTTGTCCGTGCCTTCTTTATCCTCAGTAACCGAAATTTAGACCTCCAAAGTGGCGTGTGTTGCATTAAATAGAAGGAAATATTTCAAGGAAAAGCCAGTTTTCTAACATGGCAAAGTTGTAACCTGAGATCAGGCTCTATTTTCGTTTCGCTTTGAAAACTACATTCCGGCGGGCAAGGCGAAACGAAAAGAGGGCCTGATACAAACCTTGCACGAAACGTCTGCCGCCCACTTTTTTGATTGACTGACATTTGCTGAATCAGCCAACCAAAATAACTTCCGTTGCTTGTTTTTCTGGTATGCAAATTTCTCACGCGTGGGAAAAATGCAGACTGGCTGACTTAAAAAGTAGCTTTTATCTGTTAATTTTTTCAGCTAAAAATAAAACAGTCAGCACAATCATATTTAACTTCTTGCGAGATTAAGGGAGATCTCGAAGGTTATTTCTGTTGGCGTAGAAGGTAAAAAGTTTTCGAAAAGACAGCGACACGACGTTCTACTAGTTTTTTGCCTTTATATTTTCCTCGGTAATTTTCCCCGATTTTCAGTAAACAGAAGCAAACAGCCAACGAGCGACGACACCAGTCTTCCTGGTTATATTTAACAAAAAGCGAAAGCAAATAACCAGTCTGTTACCTCAAGCCACATGCTTTTATAATAATGCCTACAAAAATTCCTTGAAAAGCGGTGCGATATTTTTCGTCCAATACTTCACAGTTGGCGATTGAGGTTTCCTTGGGAGGAAGCCTCCGCTTGCGTACCCCGTTCAGAGAAGTCATTCCCGGCTAAACTTTTACGTGAAACTCGTTTTAAGATGGACAGTATTTTGATTTGCACTCATTTGTTGGTAAATCAAAAGGCACCTTGTTAGCGGTCAATAACTTGCAGAGGGATTCAACTCCGTGATACACTCACATTAGTTCCGTAAATAAGCAAATCCTGAGAAGATATGAACAACCATATGAATTTTCTGAATTTCCATGGCACATATTAGGTCAAATTTTCCTACCATAAGACCATAAAACAATAAAAAAGACAGCAAAATCGATCCTTCTCTCCGCCGACGACGGATCATTCACGAAAACAACCACGCGAGAAATAAGCGCCTTCAACTTCCGGCGTTTCCGACAGCCAATCAGATCTTGTGGCATTGTTCTAACAGCCAATCAGCGTTACGGCCAAAATCTGGCCGTAACGAGCACAAACGGAGAGAGTCTTTATCAGGCCCAATTTTAGCGGTAGCCGTTAGAGAGAATGTATGAGAACCGCTAAAATTGGGCCTGATCTCAGGTTAGCAAAGTCACGTCCCTCGCTCATGGACGTGCGTAACGTCAGGATTCATCTGACATTCATCGGCAACTGAGTTGTTCGCTTCGCTGAGTACGACAGCTTACAATCAAGTCTTCAGCCATAGTGTCGTCAACTGGTGAAATACTTTGCTCGTAAATTGTCCTTATTAATTGCTCATGTACTACATCGATCGATAATTCTCTCTTTCAGTTCACGAAGCGGCCCCGGCGTTCCAAACCTGACGCTCACAGCCATCTTTTAGTATGAACATACCGTAAACGGCGTGTGGGTTTGTATGCAACGTGAGCATTTCTCTGAGTTTCCCAGCGCCAACATCATCAACTGACTTAAACTCGAACAATAAAAAAATTACAGAGTGACTCCTATGACCGAATCGCTTCGAACAACGCAAATAGCCTTCTTCAGGTTCGCAACGCCTTCTGGGTTTCTGAGGGGGGGGGGGGGGGGGGACGAGACGAGGTACAAAAAGTATTCGTGCAAGGGTCCATGCAAGGGAAAATCCTATGAAACCATTTGTGAGAACATTGTTTCTCGGTACCAGACCCTCTTGTCTTCCCTCCCCCGGGGAATAAAAGGTGGGACAAATTCTCGAATTCGTCAAGGCTTTAAACCTGACAAGAAGATCAGCATTTGCTCTTCGACTCCGCAACACAGGGGAAATACGGCAAATTCCAGCTTGCTAAAAGGTGATATGAAAGTGAGAAAATGTCATGCCATGCTATTCTTAAGAACCTGTATGAGCCGAAAATGGATGTGATATTTTGACCATTAGCTTCAAAATAACAGCGGAAATCGAGATAACGTTGATTTTGCGTCCTACTTAGCAGACGAGAACGTGTATCGGCGTTTTGAAAAGCAAAATAATGTTCTTTCATTCATTGCCATGGAAATTGCGTTTACATTGTTTTTTTACTATTAATAGCTCGGTTAATGGGGCTGGCGATCATCTTGCCGCCGGAAGTTTCATGGAAAAGGCACTAAATTAAAGACTTTTCCCAAGGTTATGTCATTAGCCTCTGTGGTGTAGTGGTTAGATGTAGTTGCGTCGAACCCTAGCTGCCGGGTTCGAGTCCTACTTAACTCTTTTTTTCCTTCTTTCTTTTTTTTCCGTTTTTTTGTTGTTGTTGTTTTCTATAAATATATACCTAAATAACTGTTATTTAGTAAAGTGCAATAAACAAGTATCGTGTTTCCAGAAAAGATAGTACACCTTATAATAAATATATGGACAAACAATCTGAATTTCTATCATTTTCTACAATTTAGGGCCTGTTTACATGGAGGTGGGGGACCCCAGGTAGGTGAGACAGGAAAAAATGATGTCCATTTTTGGATAGTTTAGGGTATTTAAAGAATACCCATAAAAATCCCAAATTTGGCAAAGTGAGACAAGTCCCAACCAGGGAATTCCCAACAAAGTTCCTTGATTGGGACTTGTCTTACACTTCCAAATTTGGGATTTTTGTGGGTATTCTTTAAATACCCTAAAATATCCAAAAATGGGAATGGGTTATTTTTCCTGTGTGAGGTAACCCGCTTTGGTGGGTAACCTGCCTGTCCACAAAATACCTCATTTAAATTTGATCACGTTTACATGATAGGTGGGGTGACCCGCCGCATGTTACCTGACCTTTCTGAGGTCCCCCACCTCCATGTAAACAGGCCATTACTGTGTAAAAACCAGAGTTGATAACCACTTGATTATTTTCTAAACAACGTTCCCACGAGTTCTTTCTATAGACTGATGGTAATTATTACTTTCCAACATGTAAATAGGACATTCAATGTCATTTTCGATTCTTTCAAGTCTCACTGCCTAACTAATGCCAGTATCAACAGAATGTGCCGCAGCATTACTATCTTTTTTTAGATACCCTAGTATATAACTGTAAACTTTCCCTTCAGAGATAACGACACTCTAGTTTCGATCAAAAAGTCACGGGAAGTATAACTATACTACCAGCACCGCTAAAGCCACAAAGGATCTTATAATACTTCCCGGCAAGTCCAAGCGGAACCGATCACTCAATTTAACTTGACAACATTGCACTATATACCGAAAGGGAAGAAATTATAAAGCGCGTCACCAAGCTTCATTTTTAGATAGCACGTCCATCCTCTGCAGTCTTTGAGATTCGTTCTGTTGATTTTCTTCAGATCGCTTGTCATGAAGGTGCGTTTGTGCCCTGTACCTTACTGTACCTGGCCTGACAAGATTTGACTGTGTTTTCCGGTTCAAGTTCTTCGTGTATTTTTTGTTTCAGTTATTTGCCATTGCAGTTTTTGGCCTGGCTTTTTCAACCCTACTTGTTCCTGCGTTGGGGAAGGTACGTACCGGGTTACAACATGAATTTTCATTTTACTTTAAACCTTTTGTCACTCAGCGAACTCCGGCTGAGCAGAAAGAAACTTTACTTCAACAAAAACATTTACGTGCAGTGTTGAAAATTAAATGATAAACTTAAAGGGTCGGTTATGTAAACGAAGTCTAACTTAGGCCGCAGTTTAAGAAATCATTGGACCTCCAGATCTTCTTATTAGGTGGTTAATTTAAGAAAATAAGTGCTTTCCAGACTACGCTATATGCTTTATTCAAATGGTTCATGAAGAATGACGTTAGGCAAACTGAAAATGGCTTGGAGCCGGTTTTTGTTAAACAATGGTTAAACTCCGTCTAAATAATTGGCCCAAATTATTATTTCTAGGTTAATCACCTCGAACTGGAAATTATGGAGAAAGGTACAATATTTAAAGAAGAAGTTGACGTCGATGAACAGAGAAAAACCGAAGTTTTTCGCGTTCCTGCTCACAATGATGTCGAGGGTGCTGACTTCTACAATGATTTTAAGAAGGTCAGATACAAAATATGGCGTAAACGTAAAAGTTCCATCCACAGAACCAAGAGTAGAAACCACACTTTGGATTACTGCGAATTGACAACTCTATAGGTATTCTCAAGGGATCATAATAGGCCATAGCAAAATTCGTCATTTCCCAAAGAAGACCAAAGAACAGAAAAGGAGTCAGTATTTTACTAGTCCCAGGCTCTCGAGAAGCTATATGCTTATCATTGTCATAGCTTTTAATTTCGAACAAAAACTTGAAAGGAATAAGCGACAATTGAGAGCCGAACACCACATACCTTATACATAGAGAGAAACCCGTTTACAGTTACAACCCATAAAACGGCCATAAATCTACCCATGGACCACACACGAGAGATGTAACAGACATTCTATGTAAGGTAAACTGTTTTTTAGTGAATTCCTTTCATTTCGTAGGTTACCGAAACGATAGGTTTTTCCCCATACAAATCCTTATATTTCGAATGTTACTCAACAATCCCGATGCTCACTGATGCTCCGAGTCCGAGCTCCTTTCGAGCTTGGGCTGCCTGTGATTTTACTACTACTCTTTTAGAAAGTTTTTTAAAAAGCGATGGATGATTTTCTTTAGCGGCTTACTGTGAGCAGGGTTCGCTCCCGAAGGGTCTGCTACGTATCCCAAATGGAGTCATCTTTACCATCTCCAGGAAAATTGAAGGCAGACATCAAAAGGGTAAGATTTCTAATTAGAGGAGATAAGTATATTGTGTATTAAACTACGAGCATAGGGAACCCACTCTGTTATCTGCAAACAGCAAATGGAAATTAAATAAGAGATAAAATCTTACCTGTTTTGTTCTATTCTTGAATCTGCTGCGGTGCGAAGTGAAATGGAAGTTGTTTTACGAAGCGAAAAGGATGTTGAAGTCGACACTTTGACCTTTGTTGATTTCACAATACTTTAGGGCTGGGCCATTAGAAAAGTGAAGGGGGGTGGGGATTTTAAGAGATGCAAGATTTTTTTTGTACAGGTAAGGTGGACATCTTTTTTTTATCCTCTTTGGGTATAAATTTGGGTATGAAGCAGCTATAGATCAGTTCTAAAACTTGAATTTTAAAAAATAAACTGCTTCATAGGGTGCATATATCACTATCCACTGAATAAACAAGAGCGGAAGGGGCCTGCAGCGTCTCGATCATGGGATTTTTCATGTAGGAATGCCAAGGCTTTTGAAGTGTTTTGCGCAAGAGTCCCCATTAGTATAGTGAGCTTTTAGTTGCCTAGTCACGGCCAATGAGTTTCGGGTCACGTGGTCCCAAGTAAAATAGTGAAACAGCTTCCCTCCAGATTGCCTTAGATAAGTCACTGAAATGAATTGACCAAGAAGGCCTGGGAAAATGCCACACAGGGACAAGGCAAGGCTTTTAGCTTGTTTAGGTGTTGGGCTGTGAGGTTGCAGCTGTTAGATGTGCTGGCTTAAATACTTCCGAAGTCTACTTTAAGGTGTTGGTTAGTCTTAGTGATAGTGTCTGTATCATAATCATATCATCAGAAATAATCACATAAACCCAACTATTAAACTGATAATTGATTATAGTAGATTATAGTTTTGTGACCCCTGTGCGCCACTTTCGACACTGAAAATAATTTTGTAAGTGAATAAAACAAAAAACCGACCCTGCAAGCAGAGGCTTATCTGTCACATAGTTAAACCAACTAAACATCATATAAACTACATTAAGAGCCCATCAAAAAGACAACACATGGGTATTAATGTCCTTATTTGTCAACAATGTTTTTGTGAATTTTCCACGACAATCAATTGAACATTTGTATAAGCAATACTCACTGTGCTTTAGGTTTCTGATCACTGATTGATTATGATCGATAATCAGCATACCACTACCAAGTCATGTCTCAATTATAGTATGAAATTGCAAATTGACATGGCAAAGTGCAGCCCCAAGTAATATGTAAAATAAACCAAAGTCAGGGATTAAGAAAGTTTTTGCTCTAAAAATCAAATCTATTTCAAAGTGGACAATACATTTTGGATTGCTTTATTACAAACAGTGGAAACACGCTCACCTTTTACTGGCTATTAAAACGGGATTAATGCTTTTTTTTACATCTGAGAGACAAAAAAACCAATAATGATAACATCTTAAATCCTCTATTAAGGCCCCCTCTCTCAAATAAGCCCTCCTTTCAGTGGAAAGAAGTTTTAACAATAAGCCCCCTTCTCTTTTAACCCCCATCCCAGCTCCCCCCCCCTTTACTTATTCTTCACTAATAAATAAAAGACTATCAATCAATGACAACTGTAAAACTTTGTGTGGACCGATTTGATCGAGTCTGATCGGATTTGTTTTTGATCCTCGGCTGCTTGACCTTCAACCCTCTTGTACTTGGGCTTTTTCACTTGGCATTTTTTTTATGGGGAACTAACGCCAGCGTCTTTGCTAGATAAAATAACGCCCCTATAGTCTATTGCCTGGAAGCACTGTGAACAGGGTTAGATATCAAAAGCCAATAAGCAATTTTAAAAAGTCTAAAAACTGTGAAGTAGATGAAGATTGACAATAATTTTATTACCTGTACCAGATCAAATGACAAAATATCCAAACTGAACAAGGAACTGTTTAATTTTCAACCAAAGTTTCCTCAAGTTATATTAACAAAATAGTGTTCTCTGGTTCTTGTTTTCAGAAAAAAAAAATGTTTTTTTTGCATATCAGAGTTCAGTTAAAATGTATGCAGATAGAAAAACAATAGTCAAAAACCTCATGAAGATCTGTAACAAAACTGACGATAACTTATCAGCTTAAAGTGTCTGCGACTTAATTTAATGCGTAGTTGAATTTCGGAGCGGAAGAGGTTTTAGGGCGTCATGACAAAAAATTCTCTGGCTTCAGAGGTCTGTTCACGAAATTCCTAAGATGAAATAAATTGCGCTCACGGTTAGAAAAAGCTCCACCTTTCACGAAAGAAGAAAACTGAACCTCTGGCACTCACGGTAGGCAAAAGAAGAGAACAGAGAAAAAAGGCCGGTATCGAGAAATTAACTTGTACACAGTGGTTAAGTGCCGTGTACGCTGCTAGAACGTTCAGGCTTAAAACAAATGAAGGTCATTGAACAGAAAATAAGATCGCTATATCATTCTACCGTATTCCTGTGGCTTGTAAGTGCACTCTTTGCCTTTGCCAGTCTTAAGACCTCGTACCCTTGGCCACCATTTCGAATAAAATTTCCACTCTCCGAGGACAAATCAGTCACGTGATTTCTGCTGTGTGCCAGGGTCTTCCGCCATATTGGAAAGCGAGAAGACCCTGGGGACGAGGTTGGGTGTCACACGGTTATAGTTGTCTCATTAATCATTACCGTTAATTCAATTTGTTAATAAATCAATAACCATGCGAGACGATAACAACCGCGTGACACCGACAGTGAAAGGCGAGACAAACTACATCGGTCAAAGCGTCGACTGGAACATCGTTTTCCCACCGTAAAACAACTTCCATTTCACTTTGCACCGCAGCAGATTCATGAATAGAACAAAACAGGTAAGATTTTATCTCAATTTGTATTTAATTTCTATTTGCAGTTTAATACAAATAAGCCGCCATCAAACTGAGTGTAACATAAAAACTAGGTACACCTATCGATAGAGTGCCAACGAGCAAATCATGCGTCAGGGGCACCCAACGGCAATTTTCGGAAAATATCTGTTCGGAAGACGATTTGACATGATTTGAGATCTAGAATTTTCGAAACATTTGTTGTTAAATTTCTTGCTTGCTTGCCTCTCCTAGGATTTTCGAACATCTACAAAATGGTATAGTTACCCATTTTTAACGGATTTTCACCCTAAAAAGGCCACTTAGAATTTTCGGGAGCCTTTTCCTGGCTGAAATTTTCGAAAAGGTAACTGGGGTTTTGATCCCTATAATTTTCGGATCACTAGACTTTCAGCTAGGAAATCCGAACAGGTGAAGAGTTTTTAGCGGAAAAAAAATATGCCTATATCTACCGTTTAAATACTAAAATACGTTCAACAATGCTATGTTAAGTGGTTTTGAACTATATCCCCGTTGGGTGCCCCTGATGCGTATTTTGCATAGCAATGGCTTCAAGTATTACAGTAAGTATTTTTTCCAACATCTGACAGCTTCTTGGTCCCTTCCTTTTGCAACGATTATTTTCTTTACTGTCAATAAAAAGGTGTTATGTATGTATCAAGGTTCCGGAGAAGAGTCAGTCCTCAGACTCCTAGGCCTGTGGCTTTACGAACCTGCTATTTAAAAGTTTGAAGTGTCATGAGGATCTTTTTTGAAACAGTAATATCAGCTTTGCAGAGGAAGCGATCGGCAATATTTAGTGGGAAATAAGAATGACCCTTTCTCTCACTAGTCCAGCCACAAAATTACTGTCGGTTCGGTTTCATTTTGTAGCTTTCCCGATATTCTTTGTTACCCTATTGAAACCAAGAGCCATAATGGCTCTTGATTGAAACTTAAAATGATTCTCTGGCCTGTTTGAAATGTTTTCTAGGACGTGTGATGTACGGCAGATCAGTATTTTATTTTCATTTCATTTTCATTTCATTTTCATTTCGGCCAGGTTTCGCAAAAAAGAGGTAGCGTTGTTTTCTTTTCCCCTGTCGTTCGCTTTAGGCTTGTAATTTTTTTTTCTTATTTTTTTCGTTTGCTGGTTAGATTTTTTCCCAACATCAGCTTTTCCAACAGAAGCGACTATATTCTTCTTATCAAGCTTTTCTTATCTCCTCGTGTAATCTGATCATTTATAGTGTGGTGAGAATTGCTTGTTTCACATGGAACACTTTTGTTGTTTTACAAGCTTCTCTTCGTTAAAACTTCACATTAATGGCCCCCAAAATTAATACAATTCTCCAAGTACTCATGTTTCTTGACTGCCGGGGTCAGGTTTGACAAATAAATATAGTTTAATAAGCACAGGAAGCTTGTGTAAAATTTTGTATTTTTAAAAGCGTTCCACGTTCAACTTCAGCCCCTGTGCTAGGTACCGCCTTTTGATTGGTTGACAATGGTACATCAGGTTATGGGGTTACAGTTTTGGAAGCGCGATCGAGAATTTTTCTGCTATTGCAACCCAGTCTTCCGCAACTCTTTTCTGCTGCCGCCTCGCTGGCAGTAACTGCTCCAAACAGGAAACGAAGGTCTAAATAACACAGCTATTACAACATGAGGCACGAATGGACAAACCTGAAGAAAACTTAAACAGATTGCAATTTTGGTTGTTATTAACTTGTTAACCGGACAGAACAGCTGGTTTTACACCGAGGTGACCCCTGACATAGACCCTTCAAGCAGCTGAGACACACAACAAAACACAAACTATTCCTCCCAAACGTATGTTATCACATATTTACTTCTGTCTTTCCTAGGCCATTTTCAATGCTAGCGCTGTATCCAAAAGACAGTAAGTCTGTCCGGCGACAGTACATCTTACTTCCCAACAGATTAGCGTAGGACCTTTAGGCTGCATTTATTATGTATACTTCAGGGGGGAGGGGGGCAGAGGATATTATTTAAAGGGGCAGAAAATTTTTAATATTCCCCTCCCCATTATAAAGAATTTTTTGACAATCCCCGCTCCCCCCTCTTGACCAGAAGAAAAAAATTACAGCCCCCTCCCACCCAGTGTTGGTTAAGAATGTAAAATATGGGCAATAGGATGAAATGGTGCAGAGATTAATGTTTAAAATAGAAAACTAAAAACGAACGGTAATCAACGCTTTACAGATTTTTGTATTTCTGGTGTAAAGAAAGTTGTAAGAGATGATTAAAGCTAGCTGTGCCTGGCAGCTTGATTCAGTTTTACAAAAGAAGACCAAACTGAGATCAGTGCCACTTTGCCTACTCCACAGAAAGCGTCAAGTTCCATACTGAAAACTATGTGATATTTAACTCATTGAAGCAAATAATTTTCTCAACCAGTTAGCGATTGTGGCTTCAATTAGAAGGAAAGCTTTCTACAGACATTGTATTGCGCGTTCGATATCCATAAATGACACCGCAATAGTATGAAATTTCTATCCTAAGAAATTCCATCCTTGATGTAAATCAAACTATAGACGTTTTTAAAAGATTTGCCGCCAACTTGATGGGAATTTGCATATGATCACTTTTGACTATAGAACTTTGCTCGACTTATAGTCAAATATACCATTCTGATTGCAGCATAACTGCAGAACCAATATATCAGATAGTACTGATCATTTACATTCCTTCTAAGCTGTGAAAGTTGATTTAAATCTTGCGAGCATAGAAGCCGAAGACTTAATCATAACTTTAAAAGCCTTGAAAGTGAGAAAGGTGGCATAGTTTTGATGATGAATGAAAACAATCAGTGGGCACCCAACGTCAATTTTCGGAAAATATCTTTTCGGAAGACGATTTGAGATCTAGAATTTTCGGAACATTTGTTGTAAAATTTCTTGCTTTCCTGCCTCTCTTAAGATTTTCGAACATCTAAAAAATGGTATAATTGCTCATTTTTTAACTGATTTCACCTAGAATCTTCGGGAGCCTTTTTTCTGGCTGACATTTTCGAAAAGGTAAATTTTGATCCCTGTAATTTTCGGATCACTAGACTTTCAGCTAGGAAATCCAAACAGATGAAAAATTTTTAGAGGATAAAAATATGCCTACACTAAAATACGTTTAACAATGCTATGTTTAAGTGGTTTTGAACTATACGTCCTCGTTGGGTGCCCCTAAACAATCTGTGACGTTATCAATAAAAGCAGGATAAAAGTAACGGTAGTAATGAATATGTGGGTAGAGCTGGTTACTGCACAAAGTAAAGGACATTGCAGTTTAGTGCATTAATAATAAAATCATCACTCATTAAACTAAAAAATAACTCACTTCGCCCGTATAGTGGTTTATCAAAAATATCACAAATACTTAATCTTTCAATGGTATCTAAAAAATTGGCATTCCCCCTTCCCGCCCTTAGAAATTCTTACGATCCCTCCCTTTTCGCTTCAAAAATGTTTAAGACCCCCCCTCCAAAAAAAACTCTCTTCCCCCCCTCTCCCCTGTGGTACACATAATGAATGCAGTCTTAGCAGAACTTTAATGACTTTGTTTTAAATTCACCTCCTGGAAGTTTTTGACCGAAACTTCTAGTTTGAGTCAGTAACCTCAAAGAATATCAAGAGGGTGTACTTAAACTTAAATTCTTAAACTACTTACAGACCTGCCAACCCTCCCTGTTTCGCCGGGAGACTCCCGGTTTTTTGTGTTTTCGCCGGTTTCCCGATGAAGACGAGAAATCTCGCGGTTTTTCTGAGAAAACCCTCGCTGAGTTTAATTGTGAAATTAAGATTTAAAGGTTTGTTTCATACAACAAATTCTGTAGCACACGGAACCTTTTCCGTTTTGGCTTCCATCGGGTCGTTCTCAAGGTAACCGGGGTCTGGGTACTTCTAGCTGGCGGTGCCTTCCCGATATGCTTTCCTACGTAAGAGAATTTCACAAGCAATGGAGGGTTTTCAGCGTGAATCGGAAACAGTATTACATGTCGACGAAGACTTTAATTCGGCTGAAAGTTCAGATGAATCCAAACCGAAACGACAACGGAGTGCTGGTAAGACTAAGAAGTACGATGTTTTAACTCTACAGTTGCACATCAGTGCTAATAGTTAACCTTCACCCACGCATACACCTACTTCAATAAAGGTTGCTTCGGTGAGGAATGATGCATGATCCATGTTTCATAGCCCGCGGTGCATAATTGTAGCAAGTCTAGTAAATTATGTGCCCTCGCCTAGCCTAGAAACCTATAAAGCAAACGCTACTGACGCTTCAATGCTATGTCGGCAGAACGTTACGACAATGTATTTCAAAACACTGAATCCTAGGCTTTTTAGGACAGCGATTTGAGTTTAGGTTTTGCTCTGTGGTAATATGCAATTGTTGTAAATTTTCAACGAGTTTGCTTGGCTCGTGTACGTGGAAATTTTGGATGGCGTTAAAGAAAACAAATTCAAGGCGTTTGTTGAACTACAATAAATAACTAAATTACGCGTTTATTAATTTTTGAGGCAATTTTTTTAAAACTGAATAAAAAAAGAATAGCGTTGATTTGCTTTATCGAAATAATCAGTATTCTGGCCCATCGAAAAACGCACCTTAATCAGGTGGTAAAACCCTATTCAATTAATGTTGTTACATTTGTAAAGGAAGAGGCTTCTAATTTCTTACTGTGAGATTTCAAAAATGAAATTCTTAAGCTCGCTCATGCTTAAGAATTTTGGCAGCCATTTGAGTTGAAAGCTCTCTTGAATGCCTTTTGACAAATGGTCTCCATTATTTAAATGAACGTGAACAAGACTGAACTTTCCGCTACAAAAGGGTTTACCATAGTGCACTGCAGGCCATGAAACATGGTTCACGGGAGCAACCTTGTTAAGTGAAATAGGTGTATATTGAATAATTAAGTCAGGTGACATTTTTTTCAAAATCTCAATTTTTTTTGCTCAATCTCAAGGTTTTTTTGAGCCCACCTTCAGTTTTTTCACTCTTGGTGGTTGGCAGGTCTGTACTTACGCAATGTCTCCGTCTGCGTCGTTACTACCCCAGTATTGTTTATAAAGAAAGAAGTATGCCAAAATCGTTCCCAGTAATTCCTTGACCGTGCGGTCAACCAGAGAAAGCAAAATTCTTCAGAGTTAAGATTGTTTGTTTCGCTGTGTAAAGTTTGATAATATATAGAGTTGACTAGGGCTAAAAGCGATGCTCTCGTTAATAAATTTATAATTTAAATCAAACAAAAAACTTGTAATCCACAAATCAGTTAATTTTTGGGCAGATTCATATTAGGGGTTTTCACATGACGTCACCAAAATTCAAACTAAGAAACTACCGATTCTTCTGAGTTTCTACTTTCATGAGGTCTTACAGCACCTAAAAACCTTTATTTACACAAATTGTCGGTTCCAAAGGGTTCTTCGTTTTGCGATAGAAAACGCTTGAATTTCCAGGCTTTTGCGTGACGCGGCATTTAGCTGGCGGCCGGGAAAGCTCTTATTTGGGTTAAAAGCGTCACTGATTTTTTGAGATTTTGCTATCTAAACATTCCTTGTCTTAGAATAAATACTACTTTAATCTTTATGAGTTCCTCAAGCGATGAATTCACGCATAAGTAAGAAAACTCAAAAACAGATGTTTCTGTTGGTTTCCGGCGGCCATATTTGTGCCCATTAAAGGGAGACCATCATGGTGTCTCCATACAAAGCCTTATTAATTTGGGTAAAACGTTTTTCCGAATATCTCGCATATCAGTTATCGCACAGACCTGAGTCTTGGCGAGACTTTTTGCATATTTATCTTCTTTCATTTCCCTGATTCTGGACTTTCTGTGTTGACTGGTTTGCATTTTTATTTTTGATGGCCACGTGACAGTGAAAACACAGAATAACTTTTGAGGGAAAGGCTTAGTGATTTTAGAGAAAAAAAAAGTTGCAAGCAGTCCAAGAATGAAACAAATCTTACATCGAGTTAATAGTCTTATATGTAAACCAAAACAATGGGTGTCTAGAAAACGACCATCTAGAAAACGAAGACCTACGACTCATAAAACGACGACCTAGAAAGCGACGACCTAGAAAACTACGACCTAGAAAACGACGACCAAGAAAGCGACGACCTCTATATATTCGCATTTACGTTCAGCCTCTAAATTCCAAACGACCCTTTTCATCTTTTCAGGGCGTGAATGGAAATGTATATAATTACTCACATTTTGAACTGCGGATAAAGATGTGAAAGTGGAAATAGTTAAATAAACAACCAAAGCGGTCGAAAAAGAACCAGAAAAAAATTCAGGCCTGACCAATAGAAGGGCCATTGACAAAATCTGGATCAAACAAGATCAGATCAACCCCTGAACACTATCCCTAACCTTTTGTCATTACCTTGATTAGTGAAATACAGGGCGGGGTTGATCCTATCATTGGACCAGATCCGGGTTTTGTTCAGTGATGGTTACATATATATTTCAGTGATGAATCAAATGATGACTTGTGTTGAAAACATTTCGCTACTGTAATTAAGATATTATTTTTAGCCAATTAACCTCGTCATTCGTAAGATTATACCGTTTTTGAGCGGAAGCTTACCGCTCGCCTCTCACTCGTGCTCTCAATATAATCTATTGTGGATTTTAATAATTATCATAGGGTAATATTAGTGATAATGTATTACTGGTAGAAACATGCGAACCGTATTTTAGTTTCAAAACAACAGGCATGACTAAAAAAATCGAATATTTAATAGACTGTTTGCAGTCCGCGAGTCCTCTTAAAATCTCTCTAGTTCTCATCCCAACCCCGTCCCCAGTGTCCTCTCTTACTCGTCCCCCGGCGCAGCGGAAGTAGGAGACAGAGGGGACCCTGGCAAAGGTTGTTGGTTCTCATCCCAGCCACCGCGATTGCAAAGAACGATATTCTCGCAGTCTACATATTTGAAGGCAGGAATTTTTAACATTAGTCATAAAAAGTTAACTTTAAAACTTTTCTAGCGAAACTGGTCATGCAGAGAAGCTTGAAGGCCTTCACGCGTCTTGTCTCATGGCTGAGGGCTTCCTTACAACCTTTTTTCCATCTTGAAAAGGGTTTTAGAGGCTGAAATTGACCAAACTTAACAACTTTTTCAAAAAATAGATTTTTCTTCTTTAGATCTCTGCAATGGATTCCAAATAATTGTTATAACCGAAGAAAAGCCAAGAAAATACTTAATTGTTATTAAAAAAAAAAAAACAGTTTATTTTATTCCGCCATGAAGACCTTTCAGACCTTCCGGTTGTGAATGTTAATCTGGTTATTGATTACGGTCAGAGGAATTGCCATTTCCTCAGCCCAGAGGTCCCCATCTTGCTCTACATATCAGAGGTTTTTCTTACTTCATAAATGTCACTGGAATCTTTGAGTTGCGTGCCGCGGCACAAACCCCCACCGGTGCGCAGAAGACTATACAGTAAAAGCCCGCATATAAGAACTTCGTGATTTAATTAAGAACCTACAGGCTGAAATTTGGCATTTAAATACCCAAAAATATAAGAACCTGTTCAGCCTGGCAAACAAAAATAGGTCCTTATACAAAAAAATCACTCCAATTCAGGATGCTAATTGTGTGAGAAACTTCTGACAAAAAGTTATCGTGTATATATGTTTTCTTTGATTTACATTTGTTTGGATTTTCACGACAAATATGTTTTCCATAAACCATTATGTATTAATAGTACAATATTTATACCGATGGTTCAGTACACTACAACAGCCTCTGAAAAATAAGAACCTATTAAGAACCTAATCAGCCTGTTTTGTGAAAAACTACCCTAAAATATAAGAATCTGTTCAGCCTGACCTCAAAAATTCTAGGTTCTTATATGCGGATTTTACTGTATCAGACACTCTAAAATCACGAAGCCTTTCCCTCAAGATTTATGTCTGCATGCATATTTTTGTGTGAGGGCGAGCAGTGAAGTAAGTCATACAATTTTTGTCAACCCGGTTTTCTTAAATTTGATATACTATGTCTTCACAGCAATGTTATTTATTAAAAGATTTTCCAATCTGGCGAATACTGAGAAGTTATCGTCAAAAATTCAAAATTCACCGTTGAATGCAGGAATGTAGATTTCTATTTGATACTACCTGCAGCAGCGACATACTGAGCTGTGCTAGCGTGACTTAAGCTCGTACAGAAGCGACATACTGAGCTGGGCTAGTGTGAGTTAAGCCTGTACAGAAGCGGATCCAGCTTAATATTTCTTTTCAATTAAAATTCAACTTCGCTTTCTAGGTCGTAGTTTTCTAGGTCGTCGTTTTATGGGTCGTAGGTCGTCGTTTTCTAGACATCCCCAAAACAATAGCAATCATACACCGTATTCACAAATGCCGGACGCGCGGGAAAAAACTGGTACCTAATCATGAAAACGAGGCGTTGGAGGATAACAAACACAAATTTCTCACTGATAGCACAGTTTTAGTCAACTTACAGAGCGGTGATTTCTTCTTTTTACAACGTTTCGGCGGACTTTTTTTACTGTAACAGGTTTCTTAGGATGTGGTCAAGTTCTAAAGTTTACTGTTGTGTTCCCCTTTGCAACCAAACGGGCCGCGTAGATCCGCAAGGAAACAGAGTGGGATTTTTTACTTTTCCGAAGGATCCAAACATTCGCCAGCAATGGCTACAGAAAATCCGAAGAGATGTTGGCCCTAACTTTTCATTAACGAAAGATACCAAGATCTGCTCGTTACATTTTCGTGAAGAAGAAATAAAAACAGGCATTTCCGGCAAAAAAATGGAATTGGTGAAGGGCACAATTCCTTCGAGGTTTGCGTGGCGTACTTCTCCACGGAAAAGACATTCGCCATTAGACAGAAGTCAAATACCTGAAAAAAGGAAGCAAATGGAGGATTTATCTACATGCAACGAGAATGGATGTGCGGCTGAAGACCTACACAGTGTACCGGTAGCTAGCACGAGCACAGTAGACAGCAGCAGTCTTTCAGAGGATGATATGGTTTCAAACAACCTCGAAACTTCTGACCATGAAATTCAAGAAGAGTCACTCGAATCATTGAAAATGCAGCTGCTACATGCCCAGAAAGAGATTGCTTGTTTAAATGAAGATTTATCAAATTTGAAATTACGCTTAGCTAAAACTGAAGCTGAACTGGTGAATTCAGAAAAGGAACTCAAACGTCTATCGCAGGAAAACAATGACCTAAAATCACGTACGTTTTGCATAAACAATCTGTCAGACAACGATTCTATTTCATTTTACACTGGTTTCCCAAACTTAGAGACGTTCAAAGCAACGCTTTCATATCTGAATCCAGGGGAAAATGGTGAAAATATTCGATACTGGCGTTCAATTGATGTGAAAGTAGACGACGAAAGGAAAAGTCAACAAAGGGATTGTAACAAACCTGGGCGAAGAAGAACTCTTCAGCCAGAGGAAGAGTTTTTTCTGGTGTTGTGTCGATTGAGACAGGGATTTAACGAGAAACATTTAGCATTTTTATTTGGCATTTCTCAGCCGACAGTTAGCAGAATTTTTATTTCCTAGATTAACTTTATGTTTCTTCGTTTTGGCAATATAAACATTTGGCCTAGCCGGGAGGGAATTAACAAAACTATGCCTGAAGATTTCAAAGTTAAATATCCAAACACGCGTGTCATCCTAGACTGTACAGAAATAAAATGTCAAATGCCAAGCAGCCTGCTTCTTAACAGCAGATTATTTAGTTCCTACAAGAACCACACTACACTCAAAGGGCTTATTGGGATTGCCCCTTCAGGAGCAATAACATTTACAAGCCAGCTGTATACCGGCAGCATTTCAGACCGAGAAATTGTAGAAAGAAGTGGTATCCTGGACTTACCCTTCAGCGAGGGTGATGATATAATGGCAGACAAAGGTTTTACAATCGAGGACTTGCTTCCTCTGGGTGTTACATTAAATATACCTCCATTTCTTGGCCAAGCAGCTCAGATGTCGCCAGAGGATGTGGTTAAAACACAAGTAATTGCAGCATTACGTATCCATGTGGAGAGAGCTATTAATAAGATCAAAAATTTCCACATTTGGGACAGAGTAACCCCTCTATCTTTATTTCCTGTGATTAATCAAATGTGGGCAGTCTGCACCTTTTTGTGCAATGTCCAGGACCCCATTATAACTGAGTAATACGTACCAATGCCATACCTACCTATGGAAACTGAATTGCCAAAAACAAAAAGAGTGCAAGAGGCCTCATAATAATTGACTTATTTAAGAGTACTGTAATAGATAATGTGAGATCTGGAAAGTTTACTGACTTGATATATTGCTTTGTTTTGTGAGTGCACATGTGAGTTACATTTGACATTGAAATTTAAATGGGACTTGCTGCCAGGATGTAACAGATTAAAATTAACCTGCTTTTATTTTATGTTTACATGTAGGTGCTGCTCTTAGTTCTTTTAAACGTTAATCATGTCTGACTCACTTACACTTGGCACTTGAAATCCGAAAGTCAATTAACCCTATACAGGGAATACATAATCAGGCAAAAAAACTGACATGGAAGGAATGCTGTAAGTAGTCTATAAGGCCTCAACTATAGCAAACTTAATGAAATGTTCATAATAATAGTAAAGGAGTTTTCTCTCAAGCTCTTGCCAGTACAGCGGGTCAAAGAGGACTCTCTCGATTGATATTCCCTTTTTGGTAAAAATCACAAAATCGCACCATTCAGCACCAGTTATCCCCATTTGCCCTTGGATTTGTGCATAATAGGGATGTGTTACTTTCAATTTACAATTCCCATCAATGTTCTCACAACAAAAACTGGCATCTGAACAAGCATCCAAAGGAGTTACTAGAAACTTCGTTTCTGGACATTTAACTTCTAGTAAGCCAAATGGCTTGCTGCAACCTGCATCAAAAACTTTTCCGTCAGGTGAGCAAGCCAGTACTGGTTCCTTTTTGTACACAACCAGACCGCTTTTGAAAACCTCAACCGGGATTGATCTCTCATTCATATACTTCATATAGGCATGAACTGCTTCGGGCTCGTATTTAATTCCATGTCTCGTATGTCTTGATGTAAAGGGTTTTGGGTTCATAAGCGTGTTAGCGAAAGTCTCGTGATTTCTTTGTCTGTGAGAAATCAAGTGAAAATTAGACGCTGTAAATCTGTATTTACGTTCTGACCTCCACAACTCGCTATTCGCTTGGTCTCTCGTCGCAGCCTCTAATGCGTTGATTTCATCCTCATCGAGGTTAAACTTCTTTACAAATTCATTTTCCTCATCAGGAAGTTCACGTCGCTCACCTTCCCCTTGCTTTCGTAAGGGGAAGGAACGAAATTGCTCTATTTGTTGATTACGAGGCATGTTACGGGGAACAGCGTCTATGTTAATAGAGACATCAAAATTTGATTCCGTAAATGATAACTGATAACTTGCATAGGAACCAACTGGGCTATTACCAAATTTAGTTTCGGTTAACACATTGTGATTGGCTGCTACGTTCGCTAGCCCCATTTTTGGATTGATACTTCTTAATGTATCTTTGAATTTTGTTTCTTCTGCTTCCTGTACTCTGTCATTTGTTCTCGCTTCATAGAGAAGACACTTTAATCCCTCTTTTTGGGTTTCATTATTGTTCGCCAGCTTTGTTTTTTTCACAACCAGATCCATAACTGGTTGGGGCACAATAGTATCTCCCCTCCCTTTTCGGTGCCATGTTTGTAGTTTTGAAGTGCAAGCTTCTTTACTATTTTGGTCCGCGTCATCATGCAAGTCGAGCGTGCTTTTGCTTTCGTACAGAGAATATTTGCACATTTTAAGCATCAGGGCTAAAGCATGGTTACAATAACCTGTTTTCCCCGCCACGCAAGAACATGTTGACTGAACAACTTCACCTTTTATAATACACAGTGCCAGCTGAATGTTATGTGGGGCATCGTTTTTTCTGAAGGAATGGTGACACTTGCAGCGAAAATAGAAATGTTTATCGTCACTGGTACATTCAATGTTTTTAAGGTATTCGTCTTCCAAAAATGTCTTTCCCTTTCTCCAGCTTGTCGGGACGGAATGATTAGTGCTTCCCAAGCGCTTTCCGCTGTTAGAGATGAAACGATCCATCTCAGCTTTCGTAAAAAGTGGCATTTTTTCTAAATTAATTCCCCAGCCATGCTGAGGAAAAATAAAATTATTAGCAGTCGAAAACGTGATAACAGAGCTTGTGGTAGTGTTTGTGGCGGTGTTTGTTGCAGCCGATTCATTTTGCTTTGCGAGTTTTCGTTTCGTGTAAATTAAATCCGGGTCTGGGTCGACAAGAAAACCATCCTTACCCTGATTAATGTATTCTTCAACTCTAAAAATGTAAGAAACATATAATATAAAAAGATAAGCTTTAATTTAGAGTGAAAAAGCGACAATTCAACAATCGAAAATGATGATGGTGGTTTCATACCGCTTTACGAGTTGAGCTTTTGTGCGAAGTCCTTTTGCTGGATCGTTTCTACATTTAGGCCAAAACCGTAATTCTTCATTTTTCAGCTGTGCTGGATTTCTTCCAGCTAAAGATGACCCGGGAATATCTTCTTCGTTAAGGAAAACGGACATGTTTACCTATAACTTCTTCTATGATCTGTAAGTGTTATCCTCCAACGCCTCGTTTCCACGTTTGGCCGATCACTCGTCCCAGGACAGCCGCCATTTGTGAATACGGTGTATGCACCTTTGACGCCTTTTCTCGCGTGGAGTGACTTTCACGCGCTCTCGCGTTTCGCATGCTCTACTATCTCTGAGGAAAAATGGGGAACTACTCGTAGTCTAGGAAAACACGTTCGTCCCAAACAAAATAACCCAGTCGCCCACCAACACCACCTTTATTGCTGCCCGCACAGGGCAGCTTCCTATTTTTGTCTTGAAAGCGGCTGAGAACTCGATTTGCCGGGAAGTTTGTTTGGAAGCTTGTTTCGCTGTTTCAGTTAGTAGTTCCCAGTCCTCGCTTCGTAGCACCCTATGCAGTGACGTAAAATGGCGGCCAAAACTTTATTTGAGAATTTTGTGAGCTCTAAGAAAGTGAAAGTCGATGGTTCTTTCTGAACACGCTTTAAAAGGAAATGGCGACAAACTTGTTATAGAGTTTCTTAGCACTTTTGAATCTGGGACCTCTTGGTTAGACATTCGTGAGTCTTATGTATGAGGTTGAAGTGGAAAGTTGGACGCGAGTTCGAGGTATTTTCTGCAACGCAGCCAGTAAGTTACTCATTACCTTGTCAAGTCAGTTTTAAAGTTAAGTATTTTGGGAGGGTAGCGAACGCTTAAGACTGGGGATTCGAGGGGTAGACAATGTTCTTTCATGTGTTTCGCAGTACTGTCGTTCCATGAGCCCAACCAGTTATCAGCTGTGGATCGCTATGGATCACGAACACATTCGATGAAATTTTGTCACGAGGAGACAATTTGTTTCAAAGCGCCCAAGACAATCAACTCAGCGGAATTGTTTTTAGCAGATAACCTTCCTATGTATAGGACAAATCACTATTAAATCGAAGATGCTTTAAACCTTTTTTAACATGTTACTGTACGTAATCCTTTATTGTGTATTTGTCAATAGTGAACCAACCTGATCGATTTTGGAGTATGCATTTTATATACAACCTTTCATTGTACACTGTTTATTTTAAAAACATACGGATAATACATTATTTAGATATACACTAATGCTTGTTGATTAAAATCTTTGGGCATTCATTGCTTGCATAATGTTCTGTGTTTGTTTTTATTTGAAACTAATTCCAAGATTAAGTACGTTCTGAATTATAGTCACACATCAAGATAAAGCTGAAGATAAAAACAAACTAACAGGACTCAACTTCAAAATTGTCCATAATATGTTTTATACATCTTCAATTTACTCTCTCCTTTTTTCAATCTTACAATCTTAAAGCGGATACCCTGTTTTGACAGCTGTCAATTGACCACAACATGGATGTGGAATATCAGGTTGCAGGCTCCCAAACAAGCCAGAAAGTGTGAGATTCAATATTGGTTTCCCTGTGGTGCGGACGGACTGGCGTACGGTCACGTGACTACCAAATTGTTTGGATGGATAGATCAGAACCAAATCTTCTTAGCTTTTAGGCTCCGCTCGCGTGCTTCACGGGCCCGTGGAGGTCCGCTACTAAACCAGTACTTTGTTGGTTTGCAACTTTGAAATTTCACTAAAAACGTTCCATTTAACGTTTGAAAACTTCAACTACAGACTTGGCGCCATAAGCCGACTAGGGGCAAAGCGTTTTCAAAGAAAATGAGCATATAAGGTAATATCCCTCAGGGGTTTGACCGCGGCTTTAGTCATCTCTCTTGTTTGAAGAAGAACACACCACTGGATGCGAGTCTACGCTAACGACCTGGCAATATGTTTTGCTTCCTCCAGGCAGCTTCGCAGCCAGGTCAACTTCGTGTTATCACAAAGCGAAACCTACTGACGGTGAAGGAACCTGCCAACAGACGCTTTCTCACAAAAGAGATTTTGGAATTTTGTGGAGCCTGGCCGATTTACAACACAGAAATCACTAAATTGTATTCACCTCAAGGCAGCAGTGAAGAGTCAAGTGAGGAAGCTCACTTTTTTATGTTTATCTTTTTTTATATCTTCAATTTTGTTGTCCATAGAGTTCATAGTTTGTAACTTTTACCACACATACAAACACAAATGCATTTTAAAGTCGATTGTGAATTGCCTAGCCTGAATTTCCGACGATTACGTCGAGTCGTTTTTACTTCCTCAGTAACGTTTGAATCGACCGGCCGTAAATGCCGTCCAGTGACGTCACTTCTGCTTTGCTTGAATTCATGCAAAAAGTAAAACACGATTCTTAACTGGCAAACAAAGATACAACGCCTGGAAATGTCTGCATGATACAGAATTGCTTTACTCTTTTTGATTGTAATACATGTTTAACGTTTAAACTGTCAACTGTATGCGTTACTCTGAACGAATCTGTCAGTTGTAATTCAGCAATCAAACTCGATCAATCACGCAATAAAATAAGCTTAAATACGCACACACAACACTTGAAAAACCCAAGAATTTGTGAAAAGAAGCTATTTGGTTCTTAACGAAGTAGAAAGAAAACAAGAAAGAAAAGCTAACGGAATCATAACACATGAAGGTGGGAATGACAAGAAGGTCGAATTATCACTTAAACCCAAAAAACTTCGCACAAACAAAGTCACTGCCGAAACCACAAAGCGGCTCTAAATGAAAAAAACGACCGACTTTCCGCGATGATTCTTCATTCGCAGTTCAATTAACAATTCATAGTTTCCAAGACAAGAGCAATTTTGCTGTTTAAGAAAAAGATTGTCGAAATTTTTAACTCGACGCGAGCATGCAAGGCATGCGATCCGCTGAATATCAAACGACAACCCCGCTAAAATTTCTCACAATTATACATAATTATGCGAATGTTTGGACAATCAACCAATCAATAATACTACCCGGTTTTCGGGTAGTGACGTCACTGGACGGCATTAACGGCCGGTTGATTCAGACGTTGCTGAGAGGAGAAAACGACTCAAAGTAATCGTCTGAAATTCAGGCTATGGATTGCCAACATCAGCACATGTTTTCAAAAACCCGGTAAGAAAAGGTTTTTGTTTCACGAGGGTTTTACCTTCTAGCAATCTTGCGACTGACAATTTTATGGCTCTCGCCTTCTATCCTTCCGAACTTAGGGCCTCTTAACATGAGCCCGGTTGACCGGGACGAATTTCTCCTTGGGTTTATACGAGAAATTTTAGACCGGTTTCCAAGATGAGACACGGCCAAAGATCCTGAAACGAGTTCTAGCGCCAAATTCGAGAAATAAAATTTTACAAAGGATTTAGAGGTAAGGCGAGATCTCGGAAACCGGCCCAGCCCGCGCCTTCGTTTGATCGCCCCCCCGGGCGATCAAACGAGCTCATATGACGAGGCCCTTAGAGTGGTTACTTTTCAGGAGAGGTGAAAACCGGACGTACGTAGTCGATTCGAGAAATGAAACAGGAAAATGTTTCTTCTCAGTGAACCAGAAATGCTTAACACGCGAAAAACTGAATGCAATAGATGATTAGTTACTGTAAAGTGGATAAATTTAGTCGCGTCGCCTTACTGTAGCAACTTGCCTATCTGAGATTGAACCTTGTTGTGAAATTGTTTTGCAGCCAACCACACACTGGCACCCGTGCGAGTGAGGCGGCAAAATACATTCAGAGTCGTAAACTTTACAATTTGCGACAAACTCAAAAGCTTAGACAAGGTACAACACTGTATGGATGCAGATTGGGATCTGAACTGCAGAATGAAGGATGGCACGTGTTACTACTTTGTCTCGTGCAAGAAGATCAAAGTTAGGCTAGACTGGGAATGCGAACAGGAACACATAACGTACAGTATTCCTGCCTGCTGCGAATACATATGCCCGTGATCGAGGCCAAGGCCATATGCGTCTATTATTTCTTATTTGCATTTAATATTTAGTCTTTTTGCCTACTTAACTTTGGGTTTCTGATAATAAATTTTCGTAGACGTGTCAAAGTTAGCCGAATAGTCAATTTTCAAACTGCCAGACTTATACTAGAGCCAGTGTTAAACGAATTTGCAGATAACCATAGACAAACCTTTTTCTTTGAAAAAATTACACAAACGGCTGTGTGAGATGTTTTACCGATAAGGAAAGATCTTTCTAAGTTTAGCGTTCTCGGGGCCCGTTTGTCGAAAGTCCCGGTAACTTTTCGGGCGAGGAAAGCTGTTTTGTGTTTGTTGTGTTTGCAAGATCAAAGTTAAGTTTCAATAATTTTGAAAATAATACAATGAAACTATCAGTTAACGAAGCAAAATTGACTGGTTTGTGGGCTAGCAACTGAGATACCTATTCAGCAGGTTTGGATGTTAACTGAATTTGTCTTCGGGCCCAAAAAGTTTCCCTGCCTTTCGTGAAACTGGCCTCTGATATCACTTTTAATGACATGGCGTATGACATAAAGGTGACTATTTTTATAAGTACTTCACATGATATGCGTTATGACGTAATGGGTTTTACTGTCGCTTCAGTTTGGGTGTTGTGACGCATAACATGAAGTACTATTTTGGGTGTAACACAAAAATGCATAACAGGGCATGGCCAATCAATATTTGGTCGAGATCATTCGGAAGGATCGAAAATTACCATATTTGAATCTTGTGCATGGCAGCGTATAGTCGTTTTTAAAGTCCCGACCAATTGTATTTGAGAACGAAATAGTGGCGGGTATAATATCTTCGTTATGACAATGTTTTTTGAGTAGTTTATATACCCCAATAAGACAGGATGACAAAGTGCTATTTCTTCTTTGCTGTGGGTCGACGATTCATAGTTTGCTTAATGAGTTACGATTTCTAAAATATTGGTGGGTGCAAAACATGCTGAGTTTTGTTATATCTTGATTGTTATTTTTTTGGAATTTTCAATGACTGTTTAAGGAATCGAGTTAAGTTGTTTTTCGGTGATGTGTTCTCGCGAAACTAGAACATCTAAAGCTAATCTGTGTAGCACTTTGAGGCACTGGTCGTGGAAGAGATCTGAACTAGAGTATTTTAGTACATAAAAGAACACTTTTCAAAGGATTATAGAGACGAAAGAATGTAAGCTACTACCGTTACTCTCATCAAACATGATCGAGATACGATTATCACAACAGTTTCACTAGGCGAGAACACCACAGAAGAAGGAAAAAATGCTTTGCTTAAATCGTTTAGTTTCAAACAAAAGAGCTTATTCTCTCTCGTTCAAATAAACAGAGAAAATAACGAAACCTAGTGTAATGTATTGATGCAAATTGTGATTTGCTTATCTTGCTTGAATTTAAAGTATCGCAGATTCTCCCGTGTGGAAAACAATATTAAGAAGCTGTCTTTTTTCAGTTCTAGAAGTTACAAGAAGTTAAATAAAGAAACCAAGTTAACAGTTGTTCTAATATGAGTGTTTTTTGAAAATTCATGTTGAGGTACGTACCATCTTAGGATAACGGATTTCTTAAGTAGTTATAGAAATGGGGTTTGCGGAGCACTCATTTTTTTCAAATAAAATTCCTAAATATGCGCTAGAATTCAAAAAAGAATATCTCTTCATAAGAGGTATTAATAAAGAATTAAAATATTTTGTTGATAATATAGATGAAGCAACTCGTGGGTTATTTCAAAATCTTAGAGTTGCTAGAATCAAAAAGTTTATTAAAAGATTCTTGTTAGCTCAAGAAAGAGGTCGTCTTCAAGATACAAGCAATTTTGTACTTGAAAGAGATGATGTTGATAACTTAATTCAGATTGATAAAAATTTTAATAATTTTTGTCAGTATATTAATTGTTTAAAGGATTTTTATGATGAAGGATATTATATTAATCCTTATCCTGGTATGGATAGTATTTATGAAGTATTTAAAATATTCTTTAGTAAGTTTAAATTTAAATGTGAAGTTAGAGTTAGATGTTATTACGATAGAGATAGTGATAGTGATATTTAATTCTTTTAACAATTTTTGTTACAAGAATTTTACGTTTTAAAAATTATAAAATTATATATTAGAATGTTTGAATACGACATTGTAGTAGATTTAGCTAAAAAAATTAAGGAGGCAAAAGAAACTAATAATTTAGAAAGAGAAAGAATCTTGAAAGGTTTTAGTAGACTTTATTCAATTTGTTTAAATATTTAATAATGGATCATTATGAGGATTGTGAGGAATTTGATGAAATACGTACATTTTTTTCTTTTATAGGCCAAATTTTGTGTAATACTATTACAAAATATATTGATAAAGAAAAGATTGATATAAAACGTATAGAAAAAGTTCTTGATTGTTTAGTATATGATTACGCTTTTTGTGGTGAAGGTTGGGATGAAAAAGGAAATAGAAGTTTATATTTAGAAAAAATTGTTTTTGAAGATGAAGAAGAATATGAGTTTTTAGATATTCCTATTCCAATTACAAAAACAGATGAATGGTATGATAATTTAAAGTCTATTAATAATTGATGATTTCAAAAAAATTAGGGAAATTCCCATTTGCTGAGTTGAGTGTAAAGGGAAAATTTACATACGAAAATAATATAATCAAAATAATAAAAATGGAACCAAGATCAAGAGAAACTACTCCTACAAAAGAGGATTTGGATTTTATAGTTGATGATGGTTATAGACATGATGTGGATCCAGATTATGTTCCAGATGAAAAATATCTTGTTAGTGGAAAAGAGTTTAAAAAGTTAGTTCGAAATGCTAAAAAACTTGGTGCTGAATCGCTTGATTATTCAACACGAAAAAATAATAAATACATGGCAACGCTGGAAAGTGGAAAGAAAGTTCATTTTGGATCACCAAAATATCCAGACTATCTTATTCATCAAGACAAAGATCGACGAGATAAATATCTTGCTAGAGCGACAAAGATTAAAAATAAACAAGGTGAGTTAACTTATAATAATCCGGAATCGAGCAATTTTTGGTCAACACGACTTCTCTGGCCAAAAAAGTGAATTAAAGATTTGATAAAATATAATAAAATGAGTTCAAATTGTAATGTTGATATTACTAGAACATTTAATGATATTGATTTAGCTGGTAAATATTTTGTTAAATCTAGTGAAGTTTTTGATTTAATTGGAAATATAGAAGAAAGATTAGAAAAAATTGCAAGTAGATTTTCTGCACTTAATTATGAAAGAAATAAAGATATAATATATTATGAAATTGGTTTTTGTTTTAGAGATATTGCAAATAATTTGAGAGAGATTAAAAAAGGTTTAAAGAAATAATTTTTATAATAAAAAATGGAATTATCTAGTTACGATCATCTTACAACCGACAATATTATTTTGAATGAAGCCAAAGAGTACAAAGTAAAAGACAGCAAAATAAAATACAAACGTATTCCAATTGAAGTCAAATATCCAAATAACACAAAAGGACCACTTGTAATCGAAACTCCAGTTCTTTTTTCTTTTGGAGTAAATGAAAAGAAAAACCAAGAAACAAATAAGTTGGTTATAGTATACCAGTATGTCTTTGGGCTAAAGGTAGTGAGCCGAGTTCTAAAGAGCGTGCATTTTTTGATGTTATTAATAATATAACAACTGCCTCTCAGCAATATTTAGAGAATGAATACGGTGCAGATTTAGCATCAACTCTATCTTCACCATTTTATTTCAAACAGGAAGAATATACAGATAAGAAAGGAAAGAAGAAAACAAGAATAGATCCCTCATCCGCACCAGTTCTTTACGCAAAACTGATTTACTCAGAAAAATCTAAGAAAATTCTTTCACTATTTAAAACAAAAGGAAAGAAAGATTTAAATCCTTTCAAATATATTGATCAGTACTGCAATGTTAAAATGGCATTGATAATCGAAGGAATATTTATTAGTAAAACTGTAACATCTTTACAAATAAAAGTACATGAGTGCTTTGTCAAACCATTAAAACCTAGAGAGTCTTTACTAACAATTGAAGAGGAAGAGAGTGAGGGTGAAGAGATAACTGATCAAGTAGTTGAAGACTTACTTTCATCTGATAAAGAAGAAAATGAGTAAATAATAGGATTTTATTTTTAATACATTATTTGTATTAAAAATCAACCAAATCCTTAGAACTAACCCATGAGTTAAATTTATCAGGATATCCACTCCATTTTACTAATGCCATTTTTTTCTTCTTATCTCGTCTGATTATCTTTTCTATTCTAAATGTCTGCTGTTTTGCTTTCTGTAATTCTTGCTCGTAGAAAGAACCCTTAATCTCTTCTCCCATCAAATCAGTAATGTTATACGTAACAGGTTTTGTTGGAAGAACTTTATCAATTACAAATATCTCCTCTGTCCAGTTTGGTGTGTAACCTTTATCAAATACTTTTCTCTTATATTTTGAAATTCTAACTTTATCTCCAATAGAAAACTTTGGTTTACCAGGTTTTAAGTAAATTAAATCACCGTGCAAATTATTCCAAACTTTATTTTCATTTTTCTTTTTACTAGCTTCAACAGGAGTCATTTTAATGCTAGAGTGTCTCGCATTATTGTAGTCATTAACCAGTTTATCTATCTTATCCCAGTAAACAGCGTTGTTATTCACAGTAAACATCTTCCACATTTTGTTTTTCATTGTTTTATTCCATCGCTCAACAACACTTGATTTCTCTTCATTTTCAGTGTGATACAACTTGATTCCCTCTCTTTTTAGAAACTCTTTGAAATGTTTACTGATAAACTCAGAACCTTTATCTGTCCATAACATCTTTGGTTTACGTTTACTTTTAAATATATCATCAAATGCTTTACTAACAGTTTCAGTTTTTTTATCTTTCAACCCCCTAATCCATCCATACTTACTAAACACATCTATTACCATTAGCAGGTACTTTATCCCTTTATTCCATTTACTAAACTTTTGCATTTCAACTAAATCAGCAGCCCAGATTTCATCAATCCCGTTTGAGATTACTGATCTCTTTTGAAAGTTTCTTGTGATTGGTTTGTGAAGTTCATCGGCTAATTGTTGAGACCAATCACTTCTCAACGCCGCTTTACGTTTTTTGATCCCATTCCAAGTTTTTGTTTAGTATTAATTATTGTTCTAGCTAAAGTATGCCCCCATTGTCTTTCTTTCGAAGGAATTGCATCCAAAGATTTTACCATCTTTCTGTCAGCTTTATTTTTACACTTTCGGTCATCACCACAAACACTATAATCAACATCATGTTGCATGGCCACGGCATCAGTTGGTCCAGTTGGTTGATCGTAAATTTCTAATATTTCACCAGTTTTCGGATTGTATCTTACTTGGTTTTCGAGATCATTATAAGGACCTGTATATTTATGCCCTGGTAAGGTCCATCCACCTTTTGGTTTTGGTAATTTACCAATCTGCTTGTGAATATCTATTCCTCTTCCATCTAATTCTGGTCTATCAGTTTTATATTTATTTTTTGGTCTTACTTTTGTTGATAACTGGTCCATTGCTGATCCAACAGAATCTTGAATAAATGGAGTGAATTTATTAATCCCATAATTTACAGCTTTCTTCTGAAGATTTTTATTTCTCATTAATTCGCTTGCTCCATATCGTCCCATTTCAACTGCTTTTTTACCCATCCAAGGTAAACCGTAATGAACAAATCCATCAACTGCTGTGCCAACTACAGTATCAAAGACGCCCGCCCCTTCAGACGGGCTTACTAGTTTTTTGATTTTCGTTTTCTCTTTTTTCCACTTCCAGTTTGAGAAGCTGATCCAGTTTTTACATATCTAACTTTTTTGTTTCCACAAACTGCGCATCTACAATAGAATTGAGTTCTACCTCTTTTATCTTTTTGGTAACCACTTGGTTCTGTGCAAGGAGTTACTCTTTTATCTACAATGCAATATGATTCTTTCATTTAATATAATGTTTAGATAAAATATGTCTACTAGATCTAATTTTTTGAAAAGTGAACTTCAAAAGATATACAATAACCTAAACATGAGTTATGAATATGCTGATTTTGCTAGATTGGAAAATGACACTAGATTTATAAAAGTATTTGAGTTGCTTATGGAAATAAGTGAGAAATCAAATACACTTAATAAAGTTGTAAAAGGTAATTATCTATTTATATAATAAATGGAGGCTAAATTCTTTTCTGAAATAGAAAAAAAGATGGATGTTAAAACATTAAAAGATTTTGAGAAAGATGTACGAACACAAATAAATAATGAGTTTGAGTCTCTTAGAAAGAAAAATGATGATCTTTCTAGAATACTAGTGGCTGGTGAATGTGAGATGTGGGGGAAAATCAGAGATGAGGACTATTCTTGGTTGAAAATAAGTAGTGATAAAAAGAAGAAACTTTTTAGACTTATTAATATTTACTCGAAATTTGATGAAATAGTTGATAGTGTTAAAGATTTAAATAAAAAAGTTGAGAGTGTTAAGCAACTAAAGGATACGCCAGCGGATAGTGAATAAAAATAATAATATTTAATAAATATTATTTTTATCCTCCAAAATACTCTTGTATGAAATCACTATTGTCATTATCAAAATGAGGGTTATGTATTACATTTAAAATACTATTACCCCGCTGTCGCTCGTAGAGATAGTATAAACACCAATAACCACATAGAACAGTATTGCGATTTTGTATTTCATCCATTGAGTAAACTATTCGTTTTCCGGAAGTATGAAAATACTCCAGTGCTTCATTTGGCATTATTAGTCCAAATGGATCAAAGTACTCAACTACTTTGTCTATATTTCTATAACAAACCCAGTGTGTTCCAGGACCTGTTATATCATCTAGATTAATTATTCCACATTCTTTTTTTATTTTATGAGGTAATCCATCGCGACTAAATATTCCTCTAAAATGTTTAATACTAAGTCTTTTTATCCATTCCATTAGGTCAAAGTTGGACAGAGGTTTGATTACAAAATGTCCCCTATTAGTGGAATTGAGTTGAATGGGCTGTTTTTTCCTAGTAGTAGTCCTTTTCCTTTGGACTTGGACTTTTTTTTTTTAACTCCCATTCCAATTGGGTTGTTCCATGTACCTAAAAAAGGAGGTGGGTAATAACCTTCACCATGTGTTGGTGGTGGAGGAGGATGTGGAACGTAAACATTTGCTGTATTAGATGATCCATGTCTATCAACCTGCAGTTCAGATCCAAACATCTTAGAAACTAAACTAATTGCCATTGGAATTCCAATGGATGCAAGAGTTCCAAGAAATCCTCCTTCTATCTGTTTACGAGTTGGTTTTATAACCAATCGCCCACCTGATTGATAAGCTTTGTTAATTTGATTTATTTGAGATTTGGTAAATTCTCTTACAAGAGGTGGTAACACTGGAAAAAACTGAGGGGGAATTGTGATTCCTTTTCCAAATATTTTATTTAATCCAATTTCTCCAAGTGCAGTAGCAGCACCAGTTGCTAATGCAGGAACAACTTTTGAAATTCCTTTTACTGCGTAAGGTAGTACTTTTGCTCCAATAGAAGCAAGTGGTGAAAATAAGTTTCCACCATGTTTTACAGAACTTCTAATTTGTGTTTTACTTATTTTTATATCTGATCCTGTTCCATTTGCAATAGATTTTTTTATTTTAGAAATTTGTCTTTTTGTTAACATTAACTCCTCAGAACCTCTAAGATGAGAATGTTTTAACCGAAGAGTTAGTGGTGATTCATTTAATATTGCAGAAGCCAGTTTTGACTTTTGTCCATCTGTAAGTGTTACTCCGTATTCAAAGTAAGTAGTCATTTTTATTTAAGTGGTTATATTAAATCATATGCAGTGTATATTCAATTAATAAAATACACGAGAAATTTGTATCATATACTCGTAATTCCATTTTCTTGGATCAAACCCCTTACGTTGAACAATTGCTTTAAGATAACACAAAAGTTTCTCATTATATGATAGCTTTTGTATATTTTCGTGATAAAACATAAGATATAAATAGTGTTCTAACATTTTTAGAAAATGTAAATCAATAAAACAATTTTTGGGATCAATTCCTAAAGATAACTTTCCATAAAGATAAGATTTTAAAATTCTTATATTGAATACTTTATACTCAAGTTTTTCATATTTTCTTCTATCAGACGCGATAGCTTTCCTGCGCTTTTTGGCTTTGGTAAAGTTATAAACACGGGTTTCAAGGTAGCTATTACACTTTCGTTTTAGTCTCTCCATAGATGTCATTTTATACTACTAATCTCTTTTTAAAATTGATAATTGATCGAGTGGGAGGGGTTCTATGCTCGAAGCAATAGTTTTCCTCCTTGCTGTTCGATTTCTGCCATTCGTTCGTGAAGTATTAAAGCGTAGAAATTATAATCAGCGTTTGGATTGGCGGATAATTCGTAATGAAACGACAATTTTGTAACTCCATCTTTTATATCCAATTTTTGTTTTGTCAAGTCAAAGTAAACAAACGGGAACAAAGACTCAAAATTTGTTCTATTAAGTAGTGTTCCACCTTGAAAGTCGTTATTTGCGTAAACATAACCCATTACTTCTCTGAAAACTCTTGCTGGATCTGTAGCTGGTTTAAAGTGAATATCAGGGTACTCATTTCCATTTCCAACCTCGAGATAACAGCGAGATATATTAGCATTGTTTGGTAGATTAAAAGTATTGTATAAAAATGGATTTGCTTCTTGTGAATCAATATTGGCTGTGTTAATTCCAAAAACAAATACATGTCGAGGTAATTGCATTTGTAATTCTAAAATGACCTGTTTGCTGTTGAGAGTTATTTGATCGCTCTACTACTTCATTTAAATATTTCCAATTGTAAGGTTTAAGATAATTTTCCAAGTATATTTTTTGTCCTTCTGAGTTAAATGTTATTCTTGGAACAAATAGTTGAAATCTTGTTAGTATAACTCTACAAGCATCACCTCCAGTTCGCCAGATAAGATTGTTATCCGATTCTAGTTCTATATTAAGCTCAATTTTTGTATTTGGAAGAAGTTTATCCTCTAATGATTCAAAGAAAGAATATCTGTTAAGAGAAATTTCACATCGTACAGTTGCTGAGTCGCCTAATAGTACTTTTCTTATTGCAAAACCTTTGTTGTAAGTATTATTATCCCCATCTACAAAATTTCTTGCTTCCCAAGCATTACCAGCATCATTAGCACCGTGTTGAACTTGTCTTTCTGAGTACTTCTCTCTATTTGCACTTCTTGATGTATCAAGATAGTAAAATTCGTTTGTAGCAACACTCTCAGCATAAGAGGGATTATACTCAAGCAAATTCTTAATATTTACTATATGATTAGCATAGTTGCAACTGTAAACATCTCTACCATTTGCTAGGATGGATAACTTTTCTATTAGAGAATTACTTCCATTTACTATTCCCATTTGATCTCCATCTGCATCTATATCAGCTCCAGCAGCCAGCTGAACAACTTTGAAATCTACTGAAAATCGCGCGTTATACCAATCAAAAGGAGTAGCTTCTCCTGTGTTATCAGCAACAAATCTATGACCTGTTTTAATTTGATGAGCAGCATTTGCAGGTGCGGCTAAAGCCTGATCAAGGTCAAAAACAACATCTTCATATCTTTCTAAATATTCTGGATTTCTAAATGACTTCATTTTATTTTAATAATTATATAATTTTCTCTTACGTGTTGAACCTCCACTAAGAATGGCATTCACTCTTTTATTTATCTCTTGCTGAGTGTTTGGAATTGTTTCAACATTTTTATTAAAAGTAACTTTTTTGTACTAGTACGTTTTTTGGGTGTTACCCCCTCTTTGGATAACATTTGCAATATCTTATCACCAGCCTTTTTACCAACATGTTCACCAGTTTTTGTTGCAGCTGCTGTTACCGCTTTTTCAGCACCTCTTTTAGCAGCTTTTTTCATTGTCTTTCCAAATATTTTTTTACCAACTGATTTAAACACATCCATCATTCCTTCTCCATAAATATGTTGTCTTGTATATCTACCCAATTCAGGGTTAAGTTTCATTTTAAACTCTGATTGTCTCATCATTTTATTTTAATAGTTATATTACATTGAATGAAGAATTAATGTCATAAACCAATCTATACCGTTAAAACTTACTGGTCTTCCAAGTGAGTCTGTCACATATATTCTCATTTCATCACGTAGTTACTAAAACAAGGAATGACCTACAATGACCTACAATGATCTACAATGACCTACAATGACCTACAATGATCTACAATGACCTACAATGAGCTACTATGACCGAACGTGTAATCCCTGTAATGAGCTAAAATGAAGATTTTAGAAAAAGATAAAAAAAAAAGATCAGGGGACGTGTGTCGTAATTACTAAAACAAGGAATAACCTACAGTGACCTACAACGACCTACAATGATGTACAATGATCTTCAATGATCTACGATGAGCTACTACGAGCTAAGATGAGTTAAAATAAGCCCTACAATGAGCTACAAAATGACAGACAATGATGTTTGTCTTGTGTCACGCTTGGGCGTGACACTAGGCTTATAGTATTAAATTGCCAAGCACATTTTGAAAAGGCAAAACAAAAATTGTACCTGGTCTCAGGTAACTTGAGAAAGTTGAAAATAGATTATTGCAATCGCGTTTTTAGCGGTATAGCACTATTATACCCTGTATTGACGGAAGTCATGCAGTCACTCCCTTAGTATGGGCCGCTGAGCAGGATATGGATTTTACTACTTAGCGTTACAAACAGAGCATCCTGTTGGACCGAAAGCCATTTAAAGGGTCTTATGATATCTTATACAGGCCAGGGTATTTGAAAAAAAAAAATGACAATTTTCTTTTAAACAGGGTCAGAATTTGAAGGCCTCCTTTGTTCATCTCTTCCCTTACGTCCCTTGAAGATCCCCTTGGATCGACTGTTGGGGTGACTGTGTTTGTTCAATTTGTTTGAAAAAGAGACAAGACAAAATAAAACTAATGCGAAAGGTTGCAAGGGATGGTTTGGACAAAAGTCACAGTATCATCATACATGTATTATTACACTGTAAATTTATCTCCAAGCGTAATAATTAGAGATGCTGTCATCGTTAAATGGGCCCATGCAGTAGACTAAATGCGTTACGTTTACGCACACATGTCCCCTGATTTTTTTTTTTTGTCTTTTTCTAAAATCTTCATTTTAGCTCATTACAGGGATTACACGTTCGGTCACAGTAGCTCATTGTAGGTCATTGTAGGTCATTTCCTGTTTTAGTAACTACGCATTTCATCAATGTGAAATGATGCTAAAGGACAATACAATGGTCTTTTAGGCTCAAACGTAAATGGATAAGACCTTGTTAGATTATTAGTTGGTACCACAGCAATAGTATTTGTATTTATTCCATTTACAATGCTATCAGTTATTGCGCTTGTGTTGATATTCAATACATCAATCGAATTTGTGATATTTGGTAGTTTTGTTCCATACTCTGTTTTTGTAATAAGTTTCTTTTCAAATCCAATTAGGTCTCCAAATTTAGTTCCTCTCAGATCAAGTTGATAGTTATTACTAACTGAAATTAAAATTCGATAGGTAGATAGTATAAAAGTTAGATTGATTGAATACTCCTTTTCTCCTTTGGAGTTTGTTGAGTGATGGTTTTTTTGTGACATATATTGATGAATGTAATCATTGATATCTGAGTAGGAATACATTCCATCTGTAAAAGTAATTGTTTGCCAGGTGGAACCATCGTGAGTATATTTGATTTTATTGTTGTCGTAATCACTTCTAATGTTGTACCAAGAGTAAGTCATGGACAGCCGATCAAGAGCAAGTTCGTGTTTCTTATCAGGGTCAAGTTTCAGAGATGGATTAAACTTTATAGTAAAATCACCAGGTCTGCTTGTTCCTCTTTTTTCCCTATGAATTGAGGAAATGTGGATAGCTCGTTCTTCCATTTTTATATAATTGTTATATAACTTTTTAGTAAATCATTTAGTTGTTTTTTTGAGATTACCTTCATTTGGTTGAGAAGATGTGCTATTTGAGAAAACTCAGGTATTACACCATTATTCCCAGCAAGAATTGAGCCACCGAGTAATTCAAGTCTGTCTAGAAGTTGAAGTGGGTTGTTAAAGTAAACATTACCCTGTCCTACTTTATAATTAATTGATTTAAAATAAATATTTATTGTATTTCTATATTTTTTAGAGTTCCTTGTATTTCTTTTAATTCTCTAGTTTCAGCTACATACTCTGGAGATGGGTTCTTAATATTTCTTCTACCTGTAATTCTTCCATTTATTTCCTTTATATCATTATTTAAATCTACTATTTTTTCTTCCAATTCTTTAATATTAGATTCATTAAATTTACTTGGTCTTGGATAACCGCCTTCTCTTAATAACTTAATTTCATCCCCATTAAAATTTTTTTCTAATTCACCTTCTGGTTTAGGTAAAGGTTTACCTAAAGGTACCCAGTTAATATTCCAACCATCACTATCATCTGGTGGTGGTTTTATCCAATCATCATCTGGTTCTGGTAACTCTTTCATATTAGCCAATTTTAAATTAGTTTCATTAATTTTTTCCAATCCTGATTTTAATTCAAGTTGATTTTTTTTAAGTTGTGCTATAGTTGCGTCTTGCTGTTCATCAATACTTTTTTTAATACTATCCTGCGATTTAATAAGTGGTTTAAATGACTCTTTAAATCCTTCCCGAACATCTTGTTTTTGCCATTTTGTTATTTTTATTACATCTCTCACCTGTCTAGTCAAAGTATCAGCTTCAATTTTATTTCTTGCAAGTTTTTTGTATTCTTCAATATCCATTTATCTATTCATTAGATAAATGGAAATACCAAACTATGATAGTGGTGACAACCCAGATAAAAAATATAAACAGTTATATCCTTATATGCCATCAAACACATTTCGGATGTTTATCTGTGGAAACAGTGGATGTGGTAAAACTACTCTATTATATCATATGATAATTAAACCACTATTGTATTATGATGAGATTTATCTTTACGCGCGTAATCTAGAACAGGATTTATATCAAAAGCTAATTCAAAAAATGAGGGAGTTGAGTAGTAAACTGGGATATGAAATACTTCATGTGAGTAATGATGAAATAACTCCAGTGACAGGAATGGATTATGAAGACAACCAAAAACTAGTGATATTCGATGACTATGTTTGCGATAAAAACCAGAGACAACTGATTGATTATTTCATTCAAGGACGGCATAAGAATTGTTCGGTGGTGTATCTCAGTCAGTCGTTTTATAAAACAACAAAGGACATTCGGTTGAATTGTTCTCACTATTGTCTATATGAATTTCCATCATCGAGGGAATCCAATAGGATATCATCTGAGTTAGGAGTTAGTAAAGAAGACTATAAAGCAGCAACTAAAAAACCGTATTCATTTCTCTACATTGATAAACCAAAAAAACATATTGTAAGAAACTTTACTGGTAATCTAGTCTAATAATTAAAATGGGAATATTTAACGAACAATCTCTTGATCATCCCTTTGCTAGGGGAATTCAAGGTGCTCCAGGAGTAGGATTTAATCTAACTTCAAGCGGGGATTATGATATGATAAATAAAAAACTAAGAAATGTTGGTACACCTAGTGATAATAATGATGCTGCTACAAAGAAATATGTTGATGATAATTCTAGTGGACCAGTTGATACTAGTGTATTTTTAAAAACGGATGGTACAAGAAAAATGACTGGAAATCTAGATATGGATAATAACAGAACATATAATATACCAGCTCCAGATGGTCCCAAACAACCAACACCACTAGCTTTCACAGATTTAAAATATCTTCATGTTACTGGAACAAATGGTATGTCTTATAATTTAAACATGAATAACAAAAAAATAAATCACTTAGCTCCACCAACAAGCTTAAATGATGCTACAAACAAAAAATATGTAGATGATACGCTTTTATTAAATAATGTGGCTATGAGTAATTATTTGAAAAAGGATGGTACTGTTGCAATGACTGGTAACTTAAATATTAACAACAATAAAATAGTTAGTCTTGCAACTCCAACAAATAATACAGACGCATCAACCAAAAAGTATGTAGATGATACAGTTGCAGCAAATAAAGTTAATGTTAATTCTTTTTTTAAATCAGATGGTTCAAAAAAAATGACTGGGAGTATAGATATGAATAATAATAGAATATTAAATCTTCCATTGCCAAATGGTAATAATCAACCAACTACATTAATTTACGCAAATTCAAATTATTTAAGAATTAATGGAATAATACCAATGTTTGGGGATCTGAATATGAATTCAAATAAAATAAAAAATGTTAAAACACCAACTAATAACTCTGATGCTGCAACAAAAAAATATGTTGATGATAAAAGTGGAAGTCCAGATTTGAGTGATTATTTGGAAAAAGATGGTACAGTTGTAATGACTGGAGACCTTAATGTTGGAAATAATAAAATAAAAAATCTTAGTAATCCAACAGAAAATAATGAAGCGGCAAACAAAGATTATGTTGATAAACTAGTTAATCACAATGCAGTTCAACCAAGTCATTATAAAGATGAGTTTAGTTATCTTATGTCTAGTGCGGCTCAATGGACTGATGAAATAGATGGAGGAAATAGTTATACAATAAAAAAAATAGCAGACTTAAATCCTCATAAAGGTAATTTTCATACATATAAACACAAAGTAATTTATCTTGGAATTAATAAAAATTCTAATGGATTTAAATATAAGATGGGAATTAACTTTTATAGATTAGAAGGTAATAAAGATTACACATTATGTATTGAGTTACTTAACACTGATAAAAAACTATGGGATATATCACAGATAAGTGTTGATAAAGGAACTTCAACAGGATTAACTGATTTAAATGTTAATGTTAGAAAATTATCCTTTAGTTATACAGATTCAAAAAATAGAAAACAAAATATGTATTACCATCGAATAATAGTTAACTTTCGAAAGTTATTAATTAGTAATAAATTCTTTCTTCACATACTAGTTAATATTCCTAATTTAGGGAATGATCTAGCTTCTTATCCAACACAGTTTTTAGGTTGTTATATAATTACTTATGGAATTATGGGAAAATTTAACAATATTGACCCCGATAAAGTTTACGACTATCACACTTCTTTTGACATTCTACCAACAGAAGTTAAGTAAAATGTTGATATTAACACAAATAATAAAAAAATACTAAATATTGATCTCGATAGAAGCAGTAACAATAGCGCTGCCACAGTTGGTATGGTAAAAGAAATTATTCCTTTTATTAAAAATAATGTTTATAGAAAATATTTTGAAGTTTTTGATTTTACAGATTCGGATAGTTATGGGGTAAATATTCAATCATCTGATGTAACCTTTGATTCTATTTCTTCTAACAGTGATAGTAACGTTTCCTTTCCAAATAAAACTATAGATAATATAAGAAAAGATGGATTAAATGTTAATGGTTTTACTATTACTCTTACACCAACTAGTGGACAAACAAGTTATACTTTATGTTTTATCTTTATTATTTGGAGGAATAGAAATTTTAGTATCGTCAAAAAAGATAGTAACAATAATCAAATTTTGTTTAATCTATTTTATCTTAATTCAAATAATACTCTACACCTAAATATAAGAAATGTAAGAAAAAATATAACTATTCCAAGTAGTTTTAATGGAAAAAAATAATCTTATGGGTAGGGGAAAATATTAATTCAAGTACTACAAAAGTTAATATAAGTGACTACTCCTCAGAATTAGTTGCAAACTTATCACATTACTCAAGTAATCAAAAATTTGAGTTTTTAAATCAAGATGGAGTATTAGAAAAAATTTAATACTCACCAAACTTTTACGACACTGATTCTATACAATTTAAAAAAATTATACTACAGGAAAAGTTGAATGGAAGTTATATAGCGTAATTATAAATGAAAAGAAATAGTAGTAAAAGAACAAGTATTTTTGAATTTAATCATATAGACAAATCTTTATCAGAAGAGCAAAGAGAAACTATAACAGACCTTTATAAACATTACCATAAGAAACATTGGTGTTATAAGAAATCTTATAAATCTTATAAATTTTTAGATAATATTTTTTCTATTTCTAGTTTATCTCTTATTGCTGTTGGCACTATCACAGGAGGATTGACACTCAATCCTGTTATTCTTGGAGTAATAAATGGAGCAGGAGTAATTGTAGGTGGAATTACAAAAAAGAAGGATTTTAAGAAAAAGATAGAAACAACAAAGTTAGCTTATACTACATATGAGAAAGTATTGGTAGAACTACGATCAGCACTCAGAGGAGATGAGTGGAATAAACAAGAATTTATCGAACGTATAAAAATATTAGATGAAATGATAATTGATCAATGTCCATCAAGCGCTGGTAACTTTGCAGAGAAATATAAAAAGAAATTTAATATATGAATTTAAAGATTAAATTTATTAATAATAAAATGGAACAATATAAAAAACTTAAAGAAGAATTTAATACTTCTTCTTTTTTAATAGATTTAATTGAAGAATATAAAAAACATTGTAAAATTTTTTTAAATATATTTAATGAGGGTATAATTAACAAATATTTATATAAAAAAGCTCTATATTTCTATAGTTTTTGTTTAAAACATAAAAAATATTTTCTTAATAAAGATTATCTTGATGAAGATTTACTTAAAAATATTTTAAAAATAAATTATAATTTTAAATATCTAATGGATATTAGGCATTCTATAATTTATTTATATTACTATAACATTTATATAAAAAGTAAATTAGCAGGTAATCTTGATCTAAAAACTTATTCATAGAAACCAGCTTAGTTAATTATTATAAAATTTTGTTCTCCTCCAAGGAGGCCTCCTTTTATATTTTTGATATTAAATTAATATCAAAAAATTAAATGTTTTTCTCAATTCTGTGTATTACTTTGTAATGCTTATTTAGTGTTGTTTTACTACGAAATGCTTTTGGGCAATATTTACAAAGAATACGTACACCAGCCATATACTTATGTATAATTTTGCTGATCTTATCGTAATCATTACTTAGAATAAATGCGTAATCGTTATTTCGATACTTCTCTTTCATCTTAAGTTGAGATTCTGATACGCAGTAATTGTTAGTTGGTGATTTGAATTCAATACAGAGACCTTTATATTCCCTGTGATAATCTAAAATCATTAGATCTGGTTGACCTCGTTGATATCCTTTTTTATACGAATCTAGCCTTTTTTCCTCTGTATCTTGATTCTCTCCTAGACCAGCTACTAATATAGAATCAGGATAATAATTTCTAATTAGTTGAACAACTTTATAATGTAAATCTGTTTCATTTTCTATTTTAAACATTTTGTTATTCGGATTGTCAAACATTTTGTACTGTCCATATTTACGGATAAAAGGAAGAACTTGTGAGGTAATCCAATGTTTGAACTTTTTAGCTGTTTCTAATTTAGTGGATAATACAAGGGAGTAGAAACCAGATTCATTTATGTAAAATGATTGTTGCAAACCCCCCGTCGTTTCGACGGCCCCTTTATATTTATCCTCTTCCTCAACATGTTTTCTAATTGCTTGATTAGTGTCTTTATATCCAAGGATCTTAGCAACATCTTTTCCAAGAAACCAGACATTTTGCTTTTTACTGATAAATGATTTTAACTCAATTCCTAAATCTTCATTTTTAAAACTTTTTTCAAACATATTCATCATTTATAATATAACAATATTCTTTAAACCATAATTAATTAGAAAAAAATAAGTTTATATCTAAGTATTATATAAAAATGATCAAATCAATTGTAGAATATGTTAATCTTTACTTTCCAACTTATAAAACACAATTTTATCCAGATAACTTTATAAAAGCTTGTCTAGTTTACCAGTTTCTATACGCAAAGTATTTTTCACAAAAAATAAACATAGATCAAATTATTTACAAACTTACAGAAGCAAGTCACTACCTAAATTCAGATTCAAATATCATTACCAACCATTTAATATTTAGTCTTGCTTTTCACGCTTTCTGGAAACATTATAAAATTGGAAAAGGATGTGTATATGCAATAAACTCACCTTTCAAAGAATGTAAAGTACTTGGTTATCTAACTGGAATAATTTACTGGATTTTTCATAAAGGTTTAATATAATCAATAAATAAAATGGAAACTGTTATTATTAGACAAAAATATGTAAAACGTCTTGCTAAAAATTTACTAAAAGAAATGTTTGAATTTTTACATGACGAGTATATACTCACAGAATTTGAAGAAATGAAAGAAGTTCAAAAAGAATTTCTTAAATATCTTGCTTTAAATCATATTTGGACTTTAAGCAAAAGAGGTGAAATAACAGAAGAGGAAAGAGAAGTACTACATAAACCATTTTTAAAAGGTTTATTAAATAAAGAAGTTGAAGTTGAATATGATTCAAAATTTGTAGAAGATGCTATGAAAGATGATGGTATTGATACAGAAGGAATATATAGTGTTCTTAATAACTTAAAATTAGATTCGGAACTAGATGAAGATCTATATTTTAAAACAAAATCATTTTTAGATATTTATAGAGTATTTTACGGTGGATATAAAGACTTAGAAGATTAAATTTTATATTTAAAAAATATAAAATTATTTCTTGGGTAAACCTAACAATCTTTTAGCTTCTTCTATTTTTAATTTGTAAAACTCTTTTTCTAATTCTTTAAGATAATCTTCTTTTGTTAGACCTTCTGGTGGACTAACATCTTCAAAAAAAATATTCAAACAAATCTCCATCATTAATTGAATCAAACAATTGTTTTGCTTCAAATTTAGGTGATCCAACAACTCGCTTACTCATTTTATTTAAAAAATTTTATTTCTTTAAGCTATTATAACGATCCCACCACTTTTCATAATTCTCTAAAGTTTGGGGGCTAATCTTTAGATAAACTAGTTTGTGCTTTTCACAACCCATCTCTTCCAAAAGTTTTTTGATTAAATAAAAAATGTTTATCATTCTTTTCCGGCAAAATTGTTTGTTTACTATTTCCATGACGTGATTATCTATTATCATTAGTTTGTTATAAAGTTCATACTTTTCATTATCAGTTAGATGTAGTCTTTTGGAAATTTGATCAACCTTTTTCTCATAGTGATACTTTCTCTGATAAATACTCTTTTTTCGAAAATGAAATCGATTGTATTCTTTCAAGTCAAAATAACCTAATACATGGCCATTAGTTGTTCCACAGGAATCGCAAATATTATAACCTAATTCAACACAAAAACTATCGTTTTGACAATTACTACATATAACTTTTTTAATTACATCATCTACTATTTTTTTATTATAACTTTTTAATATTTCTAGATATTTTTTTATTTGATCTTCAGTATAACTCATTTATTATTTATTAACTTATTATCTTAAAGCTTTGGTTTTTACTTTGTCCTCCATCACATTGCGCTTATCATCTTTACTACTCAAAGCTATTTTATTTACTTCTTTTGAGTAAATGTCATGATTTTCACTTCTTATAATTTTCATAGTTCTCATTTGCTTTTCACCGGAAAATAAACACTCAAAATAATTTTCAAATTCTATTCCCTTTTTTACAACATTCTTTTTTATTCCTTTACACTTTTTGGTTAATCTTCCATCATCTATCTTGAAAGTGTAAAGTTTCGGACGGAGACCAATAAAATGTGTAATCTGTCTACCAGCTACTTCATCTTTAAACATTCCTATTACTTTTTTGTTTACTCCTGTTGGTATACCAGATTTGTGATTAGGAGGATAATCAGAAGTGTCAAACTTCTCTAATATATCATTGGATATATCACGATAAAAATCATCCGTATGAATTTGGTATAAAAGTGAGTCAGTATCTGTAAACATTAACTCAGCTTTGTTTCGATATTTCTTTTTGATATAATTGTAATGAAAATCAAACATTAATGTTTTTGATAAATCTAGAATTGCTTGACCAACATATACTGGTTTGTTAAAATACACTTCTGTCTTTTTCATGTGAACAGCAATTAGATTTTTATCAAATATTGTTGCTCTATCAAAGTTTGGACGACTCGTTAGTTTTGCAGCTTTTTTACGATCATCAATAAGAATTATATTCTGTCTTTTCCTTATGTTTTCTATTGTCTTTCCAAAAACGCTATTATTCATTAGTTTGAAAAAGTCTTTCTCAAAACTGTTAGCTGCTAATTTTCGAAGCTCTGTATTTTTTCTTATGTAAGGCTCCATCCAAGAACTTTGATAAAATGATATTCCTCTATGAACAGTAGTAAGCCTCATTCCCATCTCAAGATATTGTCTAAGATTACGATAATGTACAACATAGTTTTTTCGGGGTTTAAAATGACATATAAGTTTTTCAACACCATTAACAATCATCTTCTCAGGTGCAAGAGGATAGTCATTATGTGATTCCCATAGCTTTTTAGGATATTCCAAATCAACTTCAAATATATATCCTTTTCTTCCACGATTTGACATACTATGATTTGCTTTCTCCATAATATCCATTACTTTTTCTATTGTTATATTTTTCATCCAACTAAATCCATGTGTAGGAAGTTGTTGAGACATTGCCCAACCGTATAGATTATTTGCATCAAGATACTGAATATAAGTAGATTCTTTATCAGGATTATAATTTTTCATATATTTGTTATTTGCTTCTGCATATCTTTTTGAAATGTGGGATATTCCTCCACGAATACCACGCTCAAACATCATTAACTTATCATAATCATGTAGTAACTGTAATTTTTGTCCTGTCTCTTTGACACATGCATCCCAAGCTAAACCGGGAGATGTGTAATAATGTGCTGGATCTAGGTTGTAATGTTTGAGACAAGTTTTTCTAAAGTTTTCAAATACATCTGACAGAAGTAGGACATCAGACTTTAGGTAAAGATTATGATAATCTCTTATTGATTTACATTCAAAGTTATTCCATACATTAATAGCATGTTGGTAATCATCAACACTTATATCTTCATCATTCAGTTTTGAATAGAATTCTTCTTTTGGTGGTAATTGTGTTTCGGATAGTTTTTCAAGTGATGAAACATAGTCATATGGATAAACTCCCTTTCGTGATAGTATTCCTGTATTTTTCTTAAATACTTGTTTTGTATTATGGAAATCATCCGGTTGTAGATTTGAAACAAGATTGGCAAGTGATGTTTGAAGAAACTTGAATGAATCAATAAATCTTATTTCAAAATTTATTGGTAAAGTTATTCCAGTATATTTATCTTTGTACTCACCAACCTTAATCTTTTTTGAAAATGAAATATATTTTTCTTCAGTAGATGGAATACAATTTAACTCACCTGGTAAACATGCAAGTTGTTTAATAAACAAATGAGCATCATAACCTTGAAGATTGTGAAATATAACTGTTAATATTCTTGGTTTTTTACACATAAGATTACATTTGTTATGAGCTGCTCCACGATACTTTCCTGTAAAATGACAATGATCTCTAACTTTATCGCTTAGTAATTCTTTCTTACAAATATGACAAATTTCCTCTTTATCAAATGATTTTTGTTCAACTCGTGTAGGTATAAGTGGTTTTGAACGGCGATAAAAATCATTATATATACCTTTTGTTACTTCTGTAATTTTGTTAACAAATACTTCAGCTATATTATCACTATCATTAGTCTTTGTGTAAATAACTGGTACAAATGATTTATTAGGAACTATTCCTTTAATGTAATAACAAAATCCTGATGGCTCATGTTTTTGATAGTTGTAACTATAAGATTTTTCTGGATTAGGAATACAAGTATTTATTGGTTTAGTAAAACATTCAAAATCTGCATAAACTACAAAAGGCATTGGAAGTTGCTTTTCATAATTTTTGAAATATAGCATTGTACCTTCTTCTGGCATTTTTACAGAAACTGTTTCATTATTTGAACAGTATATTATATGTTTTTGTAGTAATTCATCTTTAGTAAAATGTGTAAAACACCTTTTACAGATAAATATTTTACTATCCTTACTTTTAGTTTTTTGAGACTTAATTAATCGATGAAAATTTTGATTAGTGTGTAATGTGAAACACCATCTTCTTCGTATAAAAATAAATCAATAGTATTTAAACAATCTCTCTCTGCCATTCTCAAAGGATAAAAAATTTTGTTTTCGTTAACTGAAAAAACATTTATTCCTGGAAGTCCTGGATTACGTTTTTCAAATTTGGAAATATCTTTTAATTTCATAGGAAAACTAATTCCTTTAGTATTACGAGAATTTTCATATTCTTTTAAACCTGTTACTCTTTGTTCATCTCTTTCTCTTGGGTGAAGATATCTAAGTATACACCAAAGAAAGCATTTCTCATCTTTGTTTTGAATATTAATTATTGCTTTTTTGTTTGATATCCAATCTGGTAAAGGAATGTAAGAAGAACCCTTAGATGGGTTAAACTCAACAGTATGAATTTCAAGTTGAACTACCTCTTTAAAATACCATCCACTTCCATTTTCTTGATAAGCATCAAAATCACCAAGAATTCTTTTATAAGAAATATCAATTAATTCATTTACATCTGTTGATTTTAAATTTTTTCGAATTCCTGATGTAAAATAAGCCTTACTTTCATTCAATCCTACTACTCCTTGATCTTTACTAAGTAATTGCTGTTCCATTAAACAAACCAAAAGCATATTAAATTTTGTGTTTCTGTGATATGTAAAAAATTCTTCTAAAGTACTATAAATTTTATTTAAAAAATCAACTGGAATTAATCCAGGTTCTCCTTTAATAACATATTTGTTAGCAAAGTTTTCCAAAGATGATTTTTCTTTAATAAGACCTTGATTGTATTCCCTAAGAGCTCTCTCAAGAGCTTCACGTAAATAAGAAGGAGTATCTGGGGGAATTGTTTTATTTTTTATACATTCCTCAAAATACTCTTCAAATGATTTTATCTTTTTCTTTTCTTTCTTCTTTATTTTTTTCATAAATTCTTTTTTTATATCAATACCTTTTTGAACTTTTTCATTAAGTTTATCTATTTTTCTAATATCACGTATTATTTTTTCTTTTTCACTTAATTGTTTATAATTACTACTAAGACCTTTTTTCTTTTGACTTAAAACATATTTTAATTGATCCAAAGATAACCTCTTATATTCTTTATCTGTTATAAAGGGTTGAGAACCCTGAAAACCATTTGTTTGGTTAGACATGACGTCTTATAATATTAAGCTTATATTATAAGACGTAAATACTTAACTTATAATTAATCAGAATCTTCAATATTTAATAAACTATCAATATCATCACTGTCTATTCCATCACTATCACTATCACTATCACTATCACTATCACTGTTTAATAAACTATCAATTTCATCACTATCAATTCCATCACTATTTAATAAACTATTAATTTCATCAATACCAATTAAATCACAAACAACTTCATAAATATCAATTTCATCACTTACATTTTCAACAATAACATTTTCATCAATAACACATTCTTTTACTTTAACATTTCCGTCATAATCATAATACTTAAAATTTATTCTATTATAAAATTCACAAAACAAATCGTGAAAATCTCTAACATATTTATATTCAAAAAAATCAAACATTATATTTTCATAAAACTCTATAATATTTAAAATATCATACTTCCAAAAAAACATCTTACCTATATCTTGAAGACGACCTCTTTCTTGAGCTAACAAGAATCTTTTAATAAACTTTTTGATTCTAGCAACTCTAAGATTTTGAAATAATCCACGAGTTGCTTCATCTATATTATCAACAAAATATTTTAATTCTTTATTAATACCTCTTATGAAGAGATATTTTTTTGAATTCTAGCGCATATTTAGGAATTTTATTTGAAAAAAATGAGTGCTCCGCAAACCCATTTCTATAACTACTTTCTTAGTGCCCGTTTGTTACTGCATTTACCTTCCATATACAAACACTGTCGGTCTCTTTCTGCTCTTGAGAAAGGTTTTCATGGGCTGACTCTTTGGTTACCACTAGAACGATCTGTTTTGAACAAACAACATTTCTAAAGTCCCTACAATTTATGCACTTTTGGGTTGTAGAAGATACCACTTTCAGGTGGAGCAGTTAGAGGTATGAATAGACAGATTTAGAACCATGTTCACGGTGAATGTGGAAGACGTCAATACAAAGGGCCGTTATACAGCCAACCCGCGGCTGGTTCAAGCTGCGGCGTGTCCTGATTGAGGAGTTATGGACTGGATTTATCCAAGCCGTGGCTTACCTTGGACGCGAAAAGCGATGGTAAAAAGGCACTCAAACGTTTTGCGCGGCTTGCTGAAGCCGTGAACGACTGCTGCACATGCTCTGTTTAATTTTTGCTATTGTGCTATTTCCTTTTGCATTCGCTCTCGTCCATTGGTTGCCGAAAGAGGAAAATGGTGCAGTCACCGAAAAAAGGAACGTTTAGAGTACTTCAGAGGAAAAACAGATCTTCCTGATCTGAAGCGAACTCGAAATAGCATATCAGGTGGACAACTCCGTGACCTCGACTTTGGCGATTTGTAAGTTTTGATCGCTAAAATTTTTCGGATCACTAGCCTTTCAGCTAGGAAATCCGAACAGATGAAAAATTTTTAGGGGATAAAAATGTGCCTATATCTGCCGTTTAAATAATATAATAATATACATGAAAAAATTTCTCGATTGTGATTGGCTACGAGGAATGCAGAAAAAGGTAATTGAGTGCAGAAAAGAGTAACAAACGTGACATTCTGATTGGCTAATAAACAAAGGAACTCACTGAGAGCCAATCAAATGCACCATCTAAATGGCGCAAAATTTGGATCCGCTCCGGACCAGTTTCGAGCAAAAACCGCAATGGTTAGCGATTGCAGCACATTTGCTTTTGCGACCGAAACAACTGTAGAGGAGCTGCTCTAAAAACGAAAACACTGCGAAAAGCACTGGTTTTTGGCTCTCTTTTTGGAAGAACTGGTGCGTAGGTAAGGAAATTACTGATGGAATAGAAAATTATGAACCGGCTGAGCTTAACACTTTGCCCGAGCATTTCTACGCCGAAGTAAACAATACAAAAAAGGTGAAGATTTATGAACCAGAAAGCCTTAAAGTAATGAAGGCATCGCTTGATAGTCACTTAAAGAACAAAGGCTGCACCCGGTACATTGTACGTGACCGAGAATTTAGTTCGTCCAAACAGATGTTAGAGGAAAAAGTGAAACAGCTTCGCTTGGCTGGCCGAGGTAAGCGCCCAAACAAAGCTCGGCAAGTATCAGAGGAGGAAGCTGAAATTCTCTGGAAGAGCGGAAAACTCGAGGTAGTAACCCAAAATCTTTATTTCAAACACATTGAACAATTCCATGAACTGTTCAGCCCGTTTCTTCAGCTTGCAAACTTTAAAAACATCGAGCAAAATGTTGTTTTGACTGCACGTGTGATGATATTTGCAGCATTTGAATAATTTATTTTTGCACGTCGTTTACGCGGGTTGACTCCCTATTAAAGAGATTTTAAAGCTATCTCCCAATTTTTTCATGAATATTATTAATAAGTAATCACATAATTTTTCTCGTGCAATTTGGAATAAATAAGCACTCGTAAATATTTTCAAAGACCAAAAATTGCACTCGCCCTACGGGCTCGTGCAATTTTGTTAGCCTTTGAAAAAAATTACTCATGCTTATTTATTCCAAATTGCACTTGAAATCATATGATTACCTGTACAAATACGTTCAACATGCTATGTTTAAGTGGTTTTGAACTACAATATCGTCGGGTGCCCCTGACCTTATCATTGTATGTAAGACCCTGAAGAAGAAAGGCCGTCCTTTTCGAAATATTGGTAACAAAAAATATATATTCCCGACTGTACAATCAGCCTTGCTTCCTTTGTTCCATGTTTTTTTCCCTGGCAAAACGTAATCAATTCGCTGGCTCGAGGTTATTAAGATACACCGTTTCGGCGTACGGGTGCGGGTAAATTACCCGTACGCGTAGTCATAAATACGTGTAATTTGCCTATTACCCCAGAGAAACGGGTAGGGTTGATGCCATTATCACCGCTGGGAAATCATGGTCAAACAGGGATAAAACCAGGCAAAATGAGCAGCATATCGGATCTATGAAAAGACTTACGACACCTATTGTGTCCCCTCAGGAGGCCTGTAAGCGACGACTGAGCAAAGGAGACGAATGAAACTTCGAGGGGTGTGTCGCAACAGGTAGTTGGGGACTATTTTACCAGTCGCAAAGCAAAAAAAAAAAACAAACAAACAAACACGGGGAAACCAAAGGTGACGATCAACGGTGATAAAGACGAAAATGCCAAATAACCAAATGACCAAAAATCGGATTGACCGTAATCTGAAATAAACATCAGTATAGGCCCGAATCTCTTTCAAAATAAGCTGGCAAAACGGCAGTAACGCGATTTTATGACAAGTGTTCATAACAAGTAGGTTAAAACTATTTGAAAACTACATAAAGTTGAATTAAACAATGATCGCATAAAATATGACCTAAAGCCTAGCTCTCTCTCTCTCTAAAAAAAGCATAACTGTGTGCGTTACATTATAAATCAATTAAGCTGAAGTCTGCATTATACAAAATTATTCGTGTACTTTGGCCCACTACTTGAAAAGGAAACTGAAACAATTTATTTGTTTGTAATGCGTGTTAGCCTACGCCCAACCTGGAAACCAGCTTTTTTTGTGTGCGGTAAGCGTAGTAAAATAAACGTGTTGAACCACTTACTTACCAGTTCTACTTGAGCCAAAAGTTAATATGTCCAACCACGTAGCACTCGGTTGAACAATTTTGGCAATACTGAATAGTAATGCTCCCGGTACGGTTCCCTGTGGTACACCACTTACAACTGGTAATTTATCAGACAAAACAGAGCTTTCGAACCATTGAAGAGTTGAAGCTGATAGGAATAGTGTAAAAGGCTTTGTTGATGTCAAGATATACGAATCCAGCTATTTCTTCTGGAAAATAGCGCGGACAATAAAATCAGTAGTAGAAATTAGCGACGTTTCGGAAAAATGCTATGTGTTTCATTGACATTCTATGACTGGATGTTCTGGTTTAATGTCTCTCTTTCATATTCCTTAGACTAGAGAATATAAGCATTAAGAGCAAATGTCTGTAAAAATCGAACAAAATCGAAATTTCGCAGTAGTATAGGAGGGATGAAATTAACCTCTTTTTTGGGGAGGATTCTCATTAAGGTGGGGAGGAATACATTAACGTCGCTGACGTCATAGGCTATTGTCTTGATCTCATGAATAAAATGCGCAGAAATCTCTTTAACTTGCGGTGGAATCTCATTAAGTATATCCAGTTTGACGGGTTTATCAATGACGTCATGTGCTATTTTTAGATGGATGATGTCATGGTTGGTATAACCGGTTTGACAGGTTTTAGTTATTTTTGGAAGATGATGTCATATGTATTCCGGGGTACTATGATGTCATAGTTGTTTTGATTGGTTGACCGGAATTAGAAAGACGCTCATTGGCTGTCTCGTTTGACGAAGCATTCTGCTGGGTTGCCGTATTTTTATTGTTTGAACGGCATAAAAGCCTGCTCACTGCCTTCCCACATACTAATTTGGATTTCCTGCATACAAATTAAGTGTCGCTCTGCATACTAATTCGGTATAGGTTTACTAATAAGTGTTTCTCTACTACAATAGGAACAATAGGCTTGCCTAGACTTGCCCGGTAAGTAACTTAATTAAAAGGAAAATAAGAGCAATCACCTAGCAACGCGAGAAACAGCTTCCTATATCTTATTTAGCGCCAAAACTCGGATATATATAAACAAGACATACACAAAGGGCAGCTGAAAACGCTTTATTTCAAGTTTGTCTGACTATTACAGAACTGTTTTCTCCTTTCTATCTCGAGGATATGAAAAACTATTGAAGTCTCAACGTTTCACGCGTCGTTAGTTAGGTAATTATGCGATTTCACAAGCCCAAAGTTGAATACAAATTAGCTCTACAGGAAAAACCTCAAGGGACCATATTGACGTATTATTATAAAACAAATAACTTAACAAGGATCAATTAAAACACGCGACTCATAATTGCTAGCAATAAAACCAGACACGAGATACCGTTTTAAAAAACTTTATTAAAAGTCAGTAACAAAAAGAGTCAAATACACAGCGATTTGGAAGGAATGGAAATTAGACCTCCTCTTCGTTCTCCTCTTTAGAAGGTGAATAAAAATTGGTTTCCAACGTCTTGGCGTTTTTGTGTGTAATTAATCCACAATCGTGACACCGAAGAAAGCCCTCTTTGATATATTTTCCCTCCTCGGGGATCTGGTGATCGCATATAGGACAAATCTTGTAGTTATCGTGCCAAAAGCATTTAGGACATTTCATGATCAATGTGGAGTACACATTAGAGTTTTCGCAATGTTCACAGGGACTTTTAGAGTGAAAGGTGGTGCACGTTTCAGGACTACTACTTTCTATTTCCTGACTGTCGTTTTCAGTGTCGTTGTCGCTCTCTTGGGTGTCTTCCGCTTCAACGCCATTCTCAGAAGCCACTTCCTCCTCCTCCTCCTCCTGATTTTCAATATCCGATGAACTCTCCTCATTATTACTCTCATTATCGGTAGTATTTTCTACATTTCGGTAGCCTTTTTCCTTTTCTATTAAATCACTTAACAACTTTTTGTCCTTGATTAAACCTTTATCGATTCCTAACTCTGCAAGTCCATCTAGAAACGTATTCAGCGCACGAGGCTTGGTAACCTCATTGTTATGAGGGAGTAACACATACTCAACTAGCTCGGCGATGTTTGTGACGGGAATAGTGCGTTTATTTCGAAGTAATTGTCCACTGGGGGTCCAGAAAAGAATATCTTTGGACGCGGCCATACTATGCAGCAATTCAGAAGCACGCTTTTCCGACACTGCTCGGGAAAGATGACTCAAAACATCTTTTATTCTTGGTCCTTCTTTTATTCTTGGTTCTTCATCCTCGCTTTCATCACCAGAACTTTCGCTTTGTTCATGTTCACTCTCGTGTTCTTCTTCAACCAAATCTATCTTTCTCTTCATTTTGATGAGTACCGTGACAGACCGTAGCTTCAAATGAGTAACTTATAGTTTCGTTTCTTCTTTTATAGCATCAAAAATCCTAGACTTGTAACAGCAGGTACTAATAGGTCTTGAATAAAACCATCACCCTCTTGTACAAGGATTCGCTTCTTTGTTTTGTAAGGGACATTTGTTTCTGCTAGGTTTATTAGAGCATCCTTATATGGCAACACGTTCCGCTTATTTTCTTCGGGGATAAGAATGTATTCCTTAAGTATATTGTATAAGACTTGGACTAATGCATTTAGTTGTTGTGGACTGGCTGTCCGTAAAAGAAACTGTCGCTGATGAGCTGGACAAACAGCTAAGAATTGAGGAAAACCACGATTGTTCTTGACAACTTGAGACATTGCGACGAACTGAACTTATGATAGTAGTTTGCAGTCTTTTATTGACTGTCGTGGAGTAAAACAATGGAAATGTGGTGGTGGTGGTGATGGAGGAAGACGATAGAAATGTGGTGGTGGTGGTTGTGGAGGAAAACAATAGAAATGTGGTGGCGGTGGTGGTGGTGGTGGAGGGAAAACAATAGAAATGTGGTGACGGTGGTGGTGGTGGTGGTGGTGGAGAGAAAACAATAGAAATGTGGTGGTGGTGGTGGTAGTGGTGGTGGAGGGAAAACAATAGAAATGTGGTGGCGGTGGTGGTGGTGGAGGGAAGACAATAGAAATGTGGTGGTGGTGGTGGTGGAGGGAAAACAATAGAAATTGGGTGGTGGTGGTGGTGGAGGGAAAACAATAGAAATGTGGTGGTGGTGGTGGTGGAGGAAAACTATTGAATTTTATAGCCTTCAAAACTATATCAATGCGCAACATTCTACCTCTTTCTCAGTCTACATTCTGCTCCTGAGGAATTGACATGAGTTGGTTCTGTTCTGTCTGCGAAAAATCATTTAGTAGAAAGGATAGCATGCAAAGGCACGTAATGTCTAAACACCACAATGTTGGTCTCACACCATTTCAAACAGTTCCGTTTTCACAGAAATGTCAGCGGTTTCGCTTCAAGCATACTTTTACCTCCATGATTGCCGGAATGACCGGCTCAGGAAAAACGGCCTGGGTTCGACCTCTATTACAACAAGCTTCAGACACCATTTACCCTCCCCCAGAGAGGATCGTTTGGTGTTATTCACAATGGCAGCCTGCGTATACACAAATGTTAGTCGCCATGCCAAACATTGAATTTGTCAGGGGAATTCCTACGGCTTTGGAGCAGGATTCCTATTTTGATGAGAACAAACGGAATTTGATCGTGTTTGATGATCAGATGATTGACGCCAGTAAAGACAAGCGAATTGTGAACCTTTTTACTCCTGGTTCTCATCATCGCAATCTGAGCGTGATTTATATCGTGCAGAATCTATTTCATCAGGGGAAAGGTAGCCGCAGCATAAGCCTAAACAGCCATTATCTGGTGTTATTCAAGAATCCACGAGACAAATTGGAAATCCTGACTCTGGCAAAGCAAATGTATCCCGGGCAGACTGATTTGTTTTTAAATCAGTACGAAGAGGCTGTAAAAAGACCTTTTGGTTATCTTCTGATTGATCTGAAAACTACTACCCAAGATAATTGTCGGTTGCGAACAAACGTCCTGCCCAGTGAAGAAGGCTTTTACCAAGCAGGGTTTCAAGAAAATATTCCTCAAGAGCTTCTAAAATATCTGAAGCAGCAAACTCTTTCGCCTGTCCCGCTTCTTCCAGCTATGCAAGAAATACAAGGCAACATGGATGACGTGCTGTCTCGAAACGATCTTCGGGACGATGAAAAAGCTAAGCGATACTTTCAGTTGCAAAACAGATACCTGGCTTTTAAAGAACAATTAAATACAAGAACACGACCGGAAGAAATAATCAGCACTGTTCCAGACTTAACATCAACGACACAAGATTCTTCGACAGCAACGACAGCATTCTCCACTCCCCTTAACCCCTTTAATGTAACACCTGAATTAACACAAGCGGCTATCTCTCAAAAACTTGACAAAGAAAGCCTCACCCCTCCACCACCCTTAAATCCTGCTTTCCTGACCCCTCCTCCCACAGTAGAAACCCCATCACAACAAGGCCCGAAGCGGAAGAGGCGTCGGATTCAATTTCTAAATTATTTGGATGATCATAAATCTCATGGCAAACAGCTGAAGAAACGTCGGCATAAGAAATTCAAACCTTACAAGTACTCAATGGGCGAAGATGGAGATTACTTAATTTCCATTCCTTCCAAATCGCTGTGTATTTGACTCTTTTTGTTACTAACTTTTAATAAAGTTTTTTAAAACGGTATCTCGTGTCTGGTTTTATTGCTAGCAATTATGAGTCGCGTGTTTTAATTGATCCTTGTTAAGTTATTTGTTTTATAATAATACGTCAATATGGTCCCTTGAGGTGTTTCCTGTAGAGCTAATTTGTATTCAACTTTGGGCTTGTGAACTCGCATAATTACCTAACTAACGACGCGTGAAACGTTGAGACTTCAACAGTTTTTCATTTCCTCGAGATAGAAAGGAGAAAACAGTTCTGTAATAGTCAGACAAACTTGAAATAAAGCGTTTTCAGCTGCCCTTTGTGTATGTCTTGTTTATATATATCCGAGTTTTGGCGCTAAATAAGATATAGGAAGCTGTTTCTCGCGTTGCTAGGTGATTGCTCTTATTTTCCTTTTAATTAAGTTACTTACCGGGCAAGTCTAGGCAAGCCTATTGTTCCTATTGTAGTAGGGAAACACTCATTAGTAAACCTATACCGAATTAGTATGCAGGATGACACTTAATTAGTATGCAGGAAATCCAAATTAGTATGCGGGAAGGCAGTGAGCAGGCTTTTATGCCGTTCAAACAATAAAAATACGGCAACCCAGCAGAATGCTTCGTCAAACGAGACAGCCAATGAGCGTCTTTCTAATTCCGGTCAACCAATCAAAACAACTATGACATCATAGTACCCCGGAATACATATGACATCATCTTCCAAAAATAACTAAAACCTGTCAAACCGGTTATACCAACCATGACATCATCCATCTAAAAATAGCACATGACGTCATTGATAAACCCGTCAAACTGGATATACTTAATGAGATTCCACCGCAAGTTAATGAGATTCCTGCGCATTTTATTCATGAGATCAAGACAATAGCCTATGACGTCAGCGACGTTAATGTATTCCTCCCCACCTTAATGAGAATCCTCCCCAAAAAAGAGGTTAATTTCATCCCTCCTATACTACTTTTCGCGGCCACAGTCAAAAAATCATTTTCGCTCATATTTTGTCCATAGATAGGCATAAGTAAGTAACTAAACGTGGTGTAGTTTGTTTTTCAAAAGGCCGCTTGGATTTGGAGAAAATCGACAAAATTAATTTTCGTGGTCGGCGACTTAAAAACAATAGAAATTTGAGGCAAAATGAGGCGGTCTCAAAACTTCGTCCGTACGCACACAGGAAGAAGGCGGGGAAAATATTCCCCCTTAAATCAATTTATAAAGGGTTCCACTTCTGGTTTGGTGATGAATTCTGATCTTAACGATAATCTGGAAGATAAACAATGTTATTTCAGTTTGGATTCTTTTTCAACTGAACGAAATTTAAATTTAGGCTGAACGTTGCGTTTTATATTTTAGGCATGTGCTACACCTTGGTTTCACCTGAAACTCAAGTCATATGTTTTTTAGACATTGTGCTAAAACATATGTAAGAATTGGCCTGGGTAATTAAATTTTTACTTCACACGAACCTTCTGAAGTAGAATAAATTTTGCTTGAAATATGAGACTTTTCAAGAACGTAGGTTGGTTGTTGCTCGACAAGTCACGATGGCTGGGCTCTCCAAAAGAAACTTAACTCACAATCGCACTTGTATTAAAGACATTTGTACTGAAACGATACTTTTTAGTCTCGCTTGCTTTAGAAAAGCGAGACTCTTAAAATGCGAACCTTTTTTTTTTTTTTTTCGGTGGGACCTAGTTTGTAGGCCCCGCGTTCCTAGCGAAGACCGTGGAAACTGGGGATAAGAATCGTGACGACTTTCATTGCATGGAAATGAGTCTCGTGATGAGAATGTAGTTTATTTCGGACATGACTGAAATGACGCATGTAAGTTTGGCAATGACGTAATTTTCCTCGAATGGAGGCCCTTGATTTTCGTGTAATTATGCACGACATGCAGGCACATCCCCAAGCAGGATGAGAAAATATTATACCGTGGAAATCCTCAGGATTTTGTGGCTTTTTAAGGCGTTACGTTTCTCAGAATATTGTCGCAATTACAGGAAATGTACGGTTAAATAGATTCACTTTGTTTTATGTATTAAATTGATAGATTTTCGCAGTTGTTACGATGTGAAGTCGTGTTGCACTTCATAAATACTTGAGATATGAAGTATCCACTGTCACGTAATTTTTACGTGCGCACGTGCGTAAAATTTGCGTTCGCAAATAAAATTAAGGCAATGTATGAAAGGCTGCACGTACAACTGTGTAAGCGTAAAAGTAGAAACTCGCTTAATTTGACGTTTAATCTCAATACTTTATGTCTTACCTCTATTTGATTTACGTGATTAAAATGTACGTGCGTTAACGTGCGGAGCCAAAAACGCATCAGTGGAAATCCACCCTAACGTGTCACGGGTAGCTTTGAACTTGACTAACCGCACACTCTACTTGCAGCACTTCATGTCCATAGTTAATAGCGGAGCCCCGGCGCGCGCTTCGCGCGCGCGTAGCGGAGCATCATGGGTAAGAAAATTTGGTAAACTATCCATCCCAGAAAATTTGGTTATGACGTAGCGTACGCCCGTCCGTACACACACCTCATGTAAGCCGATGTCAAATGTCACAATAGATCTTGCTTAACTTGACTAGCCTCTTAGTTATGTAAGCCATCCGTATGAGTACGATTAGATTGACAGCTGTCAAAATCAGACATCCACTGACAATTATCACATGACCGTCTCGCGGGCTCAGATAAAAGACCAGTCGTTTTGCCCCAATATATAAGCTGATATAATATGTCACACTAACCAATTCAACATAAAAACGAAACTACGGCGGGAAAGGCTGTCAGTTGGCTGACAGCAGTTAAAAGTTACATTGGCAAGCCAAATTAAGGTCAATTGACAGCTGTCAAAATGGGACATGTGCAGACCGCTATCAGAAAACTAATAACGAGGGCTCAGGTTCGCTCAGGTACACGATCTGGCATTTTCCACTACATGCCGGACGGAAATGTCCTACTCACACTTGTAGTCTGTTAATTCGAATATTCTCCATTCTAATGAAGGTTAATCTACAGCTGTCAAACTAGAGTATACGCTGACCATCATCACCTGAGTGGATCGCGGGCTCATTTTTCTATCTATTGAGGTCACGTAGTGTTTACAGTTTTGCGCTGATATTTTATTTGATCACGGGCTCAATTCGAAGCCCCATAGCTTTATAGAAAATCTCTCCATCCTAGAAAATTCGGCAATCACGTGACCGTACACCGACCACCTAACCTTCCGTCCGTCCGCACCACAGGTATACCAATGTTTCATCTCACACTTTCTAGCTAGTTTGGGAACCTGCAACCTGATATTGTATATCCATGTTTTGATTAATTGACAGCTGTTAAAACAGTGTTTCTGCTGACCAGTATCGCCTGACCGTATCGCGGGCTCAGGTATCGACCCTCTGAGTTCGAGTAATATTTTGAAGGTATTCGCTGACAAGTTGCTACTTTTCAAATGATCGCAGGCTAAAGTTCAATTTTTTAAAAATGCATATGAAATAAGTCGTGTTTCATGAGCCGCTCTTTTAAAATGTTGATTTCGAACTGATCTCGGACACGAAAATTAAATTCAACCGGCTTTTACATTTACATGCAGGGAAGGCAACCGCTTTTGACTTTTCTCACTGTCACGCGTTGATCACGCTCTACGTCCAATTTTTATGTTCTGATTGGTCAAAATTTGACAGGTGAGTTTATGCGGAAAATTTTTGCACCGTCTGGAAACTTGCTTACTGATAACTGGAGCTTAGAGAGTTTTGTGTCATCTTGTGATGTTATAAACTGTCTTTTTCTACTTGGTGTACAAAATGAAATACAGCTGCTATCAAGATTGTTCTGTAATTCGTGGCTGGTTTGTTTATTGCGCTTTTTGTTGACAAATGCACCGCTTGTCAGAGTCATTGGAAATCCGATTTCGGATGGCATCGTTTTCAAAAATGAGCTTACTCACTTGCCCTTGCTTGAGGCGTAAGAAGGTTGAAAAGTCTCCAGCGATTCTGGAACACTTGATGACCTTCAGAAGCAGCATCTCGACTGGTAAGCTTGAGCCATTATTGTTTTTGATGTTTTTTTTTCGGTTTCCTGAAGCCGAGCGTATGGTTTATGCGGCTTAAGTTAAAACACGAGCAATGATCTAACCTACAATAGTATCAGGATTAAAAAGCCTCTAGACATTTTTTGACCCGCAAATTCAAAGAAAAGGTTCCGAAGATTATTTAGTTATGATTTTGGCTGTAAACAGAAAGCTCTGAGCGATTTTCTTGCCTCGAGTTCATCTTGAAAAAGAGCGAACACCGGGAAGCCGGCTTAAAACATAAATAAGCTTGTGCCTACCTGACTCATGACTTTCTGAGACACGTTACTCTCAATACTTCTCTTCGTGAATGAAAATTATTGTCACTGTACATGTTTCACCGAATTAAACTTATTTTATTGATTGTTAGTAGTCCCTCCCGCAATTTTCATCGCTGCACCTGTTGTTTCCATTCGAACATAAACATCGCATGTAGGAATACTCAAAACGCCGCGCGTAAATATCATTCGCTTTTAAAGATTACACATAATAAAATCATACACAGTTTAACACAGTTTAATGAATAAAGGGAAATAAAACCTAAACATAACAATTTCTCTATCATGTTGAAGCGTAAATGGTAACTCTATTAATCGCACTGCAAATTTGGTGTCTGTCAAAAGTGAGAACCCGTCCGGCTGGCCGAAAAGTGATTTTGGGAATTTTTTTGATCGTTTTCATTAAAAGCCCATTATTATTACCCCGCATATCAAATAGGACCAGATTTTTCTAACAGAAAACGTTTTATAATTCAATGCCATAATTTGTTGTGCAAAGCAAGCGCGTGCTTTGATCGTCGTGGATATTGAATGAGTGCAAACTCTCTTGCAAAATTGTGAAAAACTGCAGAATTATAGGTTTAAATAGGGCAAAAAAGAACAAATTCTGTCCGAGGTCTGTGTACTGTTTACCTGAGACGTGATGAGAAAACGTATGTTTAAAAGTCTGGTTTACACGCCACCAGATTCGTCGCCAAGATTTACTAGTAAACTAAACTTGTCGAACACAAAAAATCCGGCCTGATTTTTATTTTGGCCTCTCTTTTAGACAGAAGAATGCAACGTGTAAATTGGCTGCCACCAAGGACTATCGTGGCGCATGTGTTTCTTAAAATTATATTTCGGGGTTGTCCAATTATCCATAGTCTCTCTAACGGAGCAATGTTGGAGAGACTGGTGAATGCCACATTATGATGCTACAGCTAATGCAAATACAATACACGAATAGGTCTATTTGTTTTCCAGGCCTAATCTACTGTGATCGAACATGATTGCTATTTTTCGGTGTACAAATAACTTGATGTTAAATTTGTTTCACTCTTGGACGGTCAAATTCTGATTTTTCTCTAAAATCACTCAGCCTTTGCCTCAAAAGTCAAATGAATGTGCCCTGATCTGTGGATTACAAGTTTATTGTTTGATTATGAATTTATTAACGGGAGCTTCGCTTTTAGCCCTGGCTAAATCTATATATTAGAAATCCCATATCGAGCTTTTCCGGAACGGGTTGGTCCAAGAATTCTATGGCTTGAAAGCGTTGATTATTTTGGAATAACTGTCACTTCAGTGGACGAAAAAAAAAGAATAATCTTAATGACCAAAACTTCAAGGTTTACTGGAAAATCAGGATCGAGGATCGAGGATCGAGGATCGAGAAATCAGGGATCAAGGATCGGTTTAAAAGAACTTGAAAATAAAAGAAATAAATAAATCAGTGATGATGTGGGCCGCAGACTGTAGATAAATTTCACAGAACATAACCCCGTTGGCTGTACTGAACGCTAAATTCAAGTAAACTAATCCGAGTCTGTCTGAGCACAGGGAGCCCGCACAATCTGTTTGTGTAGCCGATTGTTATTTTATGGTAAATGTTCTGGATTTACCGTTTGCCTCACCTATAGCGGTATGTCGCTAACTATGTATATAAATCAATGATAAATAAACGCTGAATTACCTTGCCTGTGGTATATAGTCGTCCTTTACCTCAAAAGCGGTTTTTTGCGATTCATACGTGCCAGCCACAAACCGTCCCGCTGATTACCTTTTTTTTATTGGATGTCGTTAACCAAATGGTTAAATAATAACTGATGAAGAACACTTGGTAAGCGTTTGTTGTTTAACGACATCCAATCAAAAAGAGGCAATCAGCGGGACGGTTTCTGGCTTGCACGGATGAATCTTGCTACGCATTCCTGCCGCTCGAATACTGTGGGATTTTAATTTTCTTCGACGGCTAGCTCCGGGCTGTTTGGATGGATTTTCGATTGGAAGGTACGAGGAGAAACGTGAATCTTTCGACATTTTTGCTATGGGGTTTGAGAGCGGAGCAATGCGATTTTTTTGGGGAAAATCGCTCCGGCACTGGAGCCCTTTCAAAACATGGATTCCACCCTTGTCCTTCTATTATAAGGAACAGTCAACGGCGAAATCAAACTCCTTCAAAATCGATCAAAAAACCACTTTTGAGATAAAAGGACGACTATATACCACAGGTAAAGTAATTTAACGTTTATTTATCATTGATTTATATACATAGTTAGCTATATATCGCTATAGGTGAAGCAAACGGTAAATCCAGTACATTTACTATAAACAGATCGTGTGGGCTCCCTGTGGTCTGAGTCAGTGATTGTTTTGACGAGAAAGTGAAATTTTCCGGGAAAATGAAACGCTTTATCCTGGTGATACTGTAATACAAGAAAAACTTTTAACAGTTTTTAATTTTTAAGTGTACATTTGCTTTCAATACTCCTTATTTTTCTTGTAATTGGTGTATGCACGACCCCACCAGAAATGCTGATCTTTTTATCGTGACATAAACTAAGGTTCTTACCTACCCACCTACCTACCTACCTACCTACCTATCTATCTATCTATCTATCTATCTATCTATCTATCTATCTATCTATCTATCTATCTATCTATCTATCTATCTATCTATCTATCTATCTATCTGTCTATCTATCTATCTATCTATCTATCTATCTATCATCTATCTATCTATCTATCTATCTATCTATCTATCTATCTATCTATCTATCTATCTGTCTGTCTGTTTGTCTGTCTGTCTATCTGCCTATCTATCTATCTATCTATCTATCTATCTATCTATCTATGTAAAATGCATGCTGTGTACAACTCTAAACATTGTACTCTGAGACTGTACGGAGATATTGAAAGTAGATACTAAGCACTGCAGCTATGGAAAATGTCATTACTTTCATGCGATATTGATATCTTATAAAACGGAAAACAAATTCAGCAGGAATACGCGCGAACTAAATTTACTGTGTGTTGTATAAGGTTCTGTTCAACTTACACTTTTTTCCTGTGCTGAACATGTACTGTACCGAGCCGTATCTTGGTCCGGTACAAAGAAGCTATGTATATTTATACTGACAGAGTCAGGGGCCCCTGATACCGATAAAAATCATCGTTCGATTTTTCGAGTGTAGAATCCCTGAAAGAGTACTCCTCAATGGAACAATATCAATATGTAGAAGGTTTTCAAAGGTTTCACACCGGTTTGAGGCTAAGATGTGCAGCCTGTCTCTCCTTGCAATTTTTGCTTTTTGAGTGTATACATTATGACATACAACACTCGTTTTGTATTCCAAACGAAAAAGTAGTAACGGCACCGGGGCCTTTGACATTAAAACTCATCTCCAAACAAGCGAGACTCAACGCTACTAAGAGCGTTCTTGCTGTTACCTCAAATGCGTTTTCCCGTTCTGGTTAACTGGCATTGCGCCTTGTCCCAAGCTAATCAACCGAGGATCCAAAAACTCGAGGAAACGTGGTGCGTGAAAATAACCTGAAACAGAACATTTCTTGGTATTGCTGGCCTTTCTTTTCCGCAGTCAAACTTTCACATCTAGGTCTCACAAAAACTGTGATTTTGATAGTGAAACTTTCGGGCTGCCGATACTTCTTTGGTCATAAAAGTCTGGTCAAAAGTGTTGCGTGACAGGATTCACAGGCTTCCCAATCTAACCACTTGTGCGACGCTTTTTTTTAATGTTCTTGCCAGAAGTAGCATATTATCCTACTAACAATCCAAATCATGTTTTCTTTTTCTTTTTTTCCTGAGTTTTCTCTAAGTGTGCTTCCATACAATACTAAATAAGTCCAAAAATATCGTTTTTCACGTCAACTTTCTCCCCGTTGCCTTGTATGTGCCTTTGATTGACTTCAGGCTTCAATCTCTAGCTATTTCACCGCGTAATTACCTACCAGGCGGCTGTCTTTCCTCTCGCATATGCAAGTTTCATTGTTTTGGATAACAGTTTTCGTAAACATTCTGCAATTACCTTTCAGTATATATTTTTTTTCTAATGTGAACATGGTTATTCGATCGTCAAACTCTTGTTTCTGTTTATATACAGAGGAACCCTGCCTTGCGACCACCCCGTTTAGACGACCACCTCTTGCCTGAGCTCACCTCTCATAGTCTTTCTACCCAGACGTAAAAATCTTCGAGTCATTTTATTATTATTTTTTGTAATTTAGATAACCTAAAAGGGTTTTCAATGTATTTAGGAGTAATCTGTCGTTGGGTGCCCCTGTGAACTATCGCCTAACGCTTCCATTATTTTCTTTACCCACAAAGTTTTTTTTTTCAGTTTTACTCTCGGTCATTTTGTCATTTTTCTGAGTGTGCGCTTTGGTACCGGCCTAGAGATCGACTGAGACTTGGTGGCTCGTCAGAAATTCATCGTCAGAACTCTTGAAAAGAAAGTCTCCAACCATAACTTTCTCTGGCAGTCAGCAATGAAGCGGATATTGAGGCTGCATCCGCTTCTGCGCCCGTACTATTCTCGAAAGTCCCGATAACTAACGGGCCCCTAAAGCTGTTGTTGTTTACATGCAAGATAGAAATTTCAATAGTTTTGCATCTAACATGACAAAACTATCCGTTAATGAAAAAAATGAGGTATTTTGCCGACCAAAACCCGCGCTCCTCTTAATCCTTTTATTTCGATTTGAATATTTGATTTCGGTCCCGAAAAGTTATAGCGACTTTGGACAAACGGGCCCCTGGTCCGTTGTTTAAGGCCGCAAGACGGAATTTACTGGAAAAGTAAACTTAATGCTTTTGCCTAAACAGTGTCCCTTTAACGTGAATTTGAAGACGTCAGGGCCTAACCCACTGGTAAACACGTTTGATTCCAGCTTTCTAACTTGCTGTATCGGCGGTATATCATCTTAGTGTCAGATCTTAAGGCTTGTTTGAGTAGCCGAGCATGCTGTAAGGAGGAAATTGTCTGATATACTTTGACGTATCCTTTGGTAAAGGAATGAGAGAGGAACAGGTCAGCGTTCTAGACCCCAGGTTTCCTTCTTTGTATATATTCGATGCTAGAAACTGAAACTCATGCCTTAAGTCTTCACACTCAAGGAGAGGTTTGTAGACTTGAAAATAGCGCTACGTCATCCTCCACTCCACAAGGCCGCCCTGCCTGAATAGCATTTCCCCAATTACTTTTGCGATATTTTCTTAATTGCGTGTGCTAATGTAAGTTTTTTAATGATGCTTACCCTGTGCAAGCATTTGAAAAGGGGGAGAAAAGGGTTTAGAGCGAATTGCTTACCCAACATCCCTGTCCAAGAGTTACAGCGTAACCCTTTCGACGGATTCTTCTATCCCCTCAACGACCTTTCCATTGGAGTCTCACTAGGTAGTACCCAAGTAAGATTCAGAGCCACCGTTCCCCAAAAGAGCATATGAAATAATATGATTTTTTTTTATTGTGATTCTTCATGATCACTCAAAACAAAAAACGCTTCCGAGATCATTTATCGAGGTTGTCCAAAGTTTAAAACCTACTCAGGTGTTCGTGTGTACTGGCAGGGTGTATGATTTTGATGTTTTCCAAATTCCATCATAGTCAATGCTTTTATCACACGCGCAGGTGTCCGAAAAACGGACCACTACTTTACACTTTTAAATCAAGTACTGGTGGCAGCCAGACTATGCAGCCTTTCAGTTGTTGTATAATTGAACAAATAACTTTGAAAACATCAAAGAAATGTATAAACAATTTTGTTTTAGACTGCTCATTCTTAAGTTCGAAGGATGGTGTTCGTTGTCACGCAACACCACTCCTTGTCTTCTCACACTTCCTCGCTGTATGTTTAACTGATTCTATGAATTGCATATTTTTCTCGTGATATATTTTGTCCAACCACCTTAAGAATTTATATCAAAACGCTCATTCGGTTTGAGTCACATTTTGATAACCTGGCCCATCTCCAATGACCTCTCGTTAGAGGTCAAATTACAAAATGCGTTTGCACCAGCAGAATTTTGGAGCTCGAGAGTAGAAAAAGTAAAAAAAGGGCCCAAACTATAAAGGTAAGTTAATTTCTATTGCATGTTAGCAAATTAATTATCGTTCTATAGAAGTACATGAGGTTTCTTCTCAGGAAATGCCTATGATCCCTTTCGGCAACAGCAAGGCGTGGGTGAATTATGCAAATGTCTCATATTTCACTCAAAATTTGTTCAAGTTCAGAAGGTTCGTCTGAAGCCCAAATTAAATTACCCAAGCCAGTTCTTACATATGTTTTAGTACAATGTTTAACTAACTTATAGCTTGGGTTTCAGGAAAAACCAAGATGTGGCACATGCCTGAAAATTAAATCGCGACTTCAGGTCTAAATTTAAACTTCGTTGAGTTGAAAAAGAACCAAAACTAAAATAAAATTGTTTACCTTCCACATTATCGTTAAGTTAAGGATTAACAGCCATACTAGGGCTAAAACCCTTTACAAATTGATTTATCGGGGAATATTTTACCACGCTTTCTTCCTTTTTGCGTACGAGCGAAGTTTTGAGACCCTCTCATTTTGCCTCAAATTTTGGTTGTTTTCAAGTCGCCGACCACGAAAATTGATTTTGTCGATTTTCTCCAAATCCAAGCGGCCTTTTGAAAAGCAAACTACACCACGTTTAGTTACTTACTAATACGTATGTATGGACAAGATATGAGCGAAATTTAATTTTTGTCCGTTATCAGGGGTTGCGTACGAGAAAATTCACGTACGCTTAGCAGTTCAAAAAATTGAACGACAAAATCAAGCTCAAGCGCCTTTACGGCGGTCGAAATTTTGACTGGTGCAGTGTGACCACCCATAACCCTCCAAATTTTTGAAATGCAAGGGCGTGGATGTAGAGATTTGCGACTCTTCCAAAAGAAGAGCTTGGTCACAGGCTATATGACGTCATTTTGGGTTTGTTAAATTAACAAATTTTTCAGCCGGTTGAAAATTCGTCACGTGCCCTGTGAATGTAGCCTTAATTAACAATATCTTTAACCCCTCTTATCACCTCTGACGTCACTGCACAAAATATTGTCTTGCGCTTCTTTTGACATCTATTGATAGTCTTATTGATATCCTAGTTTTGCTTACCAGTGGAACGGAATTTTTGCTCATGGTAAAATCAACTTGCTAGGTACGTAGATCTGCCACAGCAGCGAATATTATTTTTAAAGTATATAGTTTAAAAAACCTTCCGTCGGTTGTATTTATTTGGATAGCCCTTACAGAACCGTTGACAGATCGCTTCCCGGGATCGGTAATCTGAAGTTACATTTTGTAAGTATGGCATAAAGTTTGCGAAAATAGGCCATTTTCTTTAGAAAAAAAGTGTACTCAGTCATTTGACCAAAGCATTAGTGCGATTTCTCTTAAACTGAAGAATGAAAGAAATATATGAAGCAAAAGGAGCCGTAATCATGTTCAGTCATCGCAGCCCTGTCTCCAGTCATTCTACTTCTGTGTCTAAGATCAGACAGAGTACACATTAAAATTCTTCGACCGGACAGGATCGCATCGCATTTTTTTACTCTGCGTTTCACTTGGAAGCCAGAATCTAGTGTTCTTTACCGTAGTTTCTGAATTTTATTCTCTAGGAAGGGGTAATCCCTACATATGTCGAATAGGCGCTGTTACATGAAAAGCCCATGAATGGACTTACCGGCTCAGTCAGGTTGTTAGCCTGCGAATACAGAACATCCATCTCGGTCGCTATGGATCGTTCCGCCAAAGGCTGCTGTATTTACAGGCCACTGATTCAGGTGTTTGTTTGACGTCTCCACTCGTTTACTCATTGGAGTGACAAGAAACGTTCGAGTTTTATCAGTTGTAACGTAACTTCTATAACGTTGGATCGGTCTCTATTTATACAATGCGAGGAACTACTTCCATTCCGCCAGGCTAATCAATTCCCCCACCACTAGGCTTTCTTAAATAAGCGAGAAACGCGTTAAACTATTTGAAAAATGATCATCAATTGAATTTAAATTAAGTCGGTAGTCAACATTCACTTTATTATTTACTCAGATTACAATTCTTTGAAAACGGTTCCTTCCCTACTCACTTTACATAACTTCTGTTAACAATCCTCTCTTTTGTTGTCTTTAGGGGCAGGTAAAAATTTAAGAGATGTAGCCGTTAGGTAGTGCACCTCTTTTATGGCGAGGTTGGTACAGGGGACTGAGTCGCATCAATCTTAACGTCAGATGTAAACGCAAATACAAACGTCTGACAAATACAAACGTCTTTAGTCCAGTAAAACTCTGTATTCTGACAGAAGACGTCAATATTTACGTCTGTGTTTCAGTTTTTTTGCAACGCCCGATGTGTTAACCAACAAGCCGCTGACATGATTAGTTTTCTGTAAACTGCGAACATCGCTGCGAAATTAGGACATAGCTGATGCCTTCACACGAATAACCCAAGCGTAATATGAGCGGGAATATAACTCAGAATAAATAAAATGAAACGAGTACTAAACATTCTTCATTAAAGTGCACGTAATGTTACCTGGTAGTCTTTTCAATCTATTTTCTGTGCGGTCTTCTGTCAGCGATTCGAGCGACATAATGTACCGTTTAGTAAGGTATTTTACCTTCGTTAAGTTTTCTTTTTTATTTGCAATGCCGACTCTTGCATTTATACGATTGGGTATGCTGTGGTACGCACGAAGTCTCATTTAAACTTTGTATTTTGGGTTTAGGTTGACAACACGACAATACGGAGCCCCGCAAATTTACACTCTCATTTTTCTTTCGACTGTTTTTATCGCCGTGGGCTCAGAGACCAACCTCGTCCCCAGGGCTTTTCTTTTCCCATTTTTTAAGGGAAAAGCCCTGGGGACGAGTTTGCTCAGAGACGTAGTCACTTGCAGGACATGGCGGCGATAATACTGCTTAAAGTTTTATTATTGTAACTGGTTTATTGCCCCTAACTTAAGCAGTTCTGCCAAGGTATTTACCGTTACAACAGGGAGGTTCTTTTGTTGATCGTGATAATTTTATCGAGAGATACTTTCATTTAGGACTTCAACATGGGAAAGTCTTATCCTTTTTTGGCTCTCACATGGAATTACTTTAAGTTTGCGTCAACTTAAGAGAATTTTGGCTCGCAGAGAATTACGTAGACGTAGCAATTCGAGTCATAAAGATGCCGTGTTAGCAGCCATCAGCACGTGTTGTGCTTTTTTGAGTGTACGGTCAGTCACAACGAAAGTCGCGAATCAGAAAATGAGATTGTAGATTTACATGGCCCTTACGGGGCTCCGTACGACAAGGACATTTTTTATCCACAAATTATTCCACTATGAAAGGCATTAGAGGGAATTCGTATGATGTTCTTCACGTGTGGGCAGTAACCTGCGTGGCGGCTGCCTGGCTGCCAGTTGAAGAGGGAAGGGAATTTCATTTCGGTTTAAGTTGACTTTTAAAGCACTTCACGCTAAGCAGTGGCCTTCATATTTAAACTTACAGAGAGTCTCTGTAAGTAGATGTTGTGTGGGGAGGGGGGGGGGGGGGAAGTTTTCTGACCAATAACACATAGCAGCTATTCAACACATCAAATCTCCTCAGACACCCAGAATTAGTGCCCCTGGTAAAAGGAACATTCAAGGACACTGCGGTTGCCCTAATCTTAAAAAGAGGGACGATTTTAATATATTTACTTTGCGCATTTTTTAAATTCTTAAAGAACCGGTCACAGGCCAGCTTATCTTAATTGTACTTTAAGTTTTATTCATACGATCATTGTAAATATTTCTCTCTCTTTTAATCGTTATTTATTCTATATTTTAGTGTATTTTTATTGTAAATATTTGATACAAATTTTAATTTTTTAGTTAGTAACACATTAAGAGCCACAATGTGGAAACCCTGTTACTAAACCGATTACTTACTTATTTTGGTTCCAAAAGAAAAACACCAGTGCCTGGGCGGAGGCTGTAAGAGCAAGAGTTTATACGCGATTAGAAAGGTGATAGTAAATCGTCTTACATGTTGTTGCAACGAAATAACTACCATTAATAGGGTAACTGTTGTACTCTTCAGATGGAACTAACCGGAAACCATACACCAGAGTGTAAACTCCCCTGAACAACGCTGGGAACCCACCACCACCCCTTACAGTTTTTTCCTAACACGCGCCCTACGATTTCTAAAGGGAAAATAGATTGTCTGTGAACAGACTACACATACTCAGGACATGGTTGGTAAGAGGCCAAAACATTTTCACTCGCAATAGGTTCAACGGTTTACACGAAGAAAACTCGGGGACCCAGAACGCTCCACTTGTTATGTTGGCTTACACTAGCAAACAAAATTCTTTTCATTCTCGTACACACCGAGTGACAACTTTTGGTGTGCCGTATGGTATGAACATGTCGCATGTTTTTCTTCATGTATCAACTTACGGGCGCTTCCATCCAACAAAAAAAGAACCGGTTAGAAATTTCGGAAATTCCTCGTGCCCAATGGAACGTACATTCCGGTTGAACAGACCCGACCCAAGCAATCGGGACATTAGACATGGTTATTGTTATTGTAAGAAGGATACAAAAGAGCGGTACTGGGGACAACAATTTTGTCAATTCGGTCCGACCGATTGAAATAACCGGACCGGTTAAAGTGGACCACTTTCGAAGCTGGTCTCGAATATTACGGTCAGACCAAAACAAAATGGTCCGTTCCATTTGATGCACCAACCGAAATTTTGGGTTGAATGGAAAGCGCCCTATAGTCTACATTGTACAAGAGGATACATTCCAAAGGAACATTTCCCGGCCATCTTTAGAATTCGAAGTGCGCAAACTTCTACATATACAGACTCTCTGTAAGGGCCTGTTTACATGGAGGTGGGGAACCCCAGGTAGGTGAGGTAACCCCTGTGACCATACAATCTCATTTTAATTTGATCATGTTTACATGATAGGTTGGGTGACCCGCCGCATGTTACCTCACCTATCTGGGGTCCCCCACCTCCTTGTAAACAGGCCCTAAGTTCAAATATGAAGGCCACTGCTTAGCGCGAAGTGCTTTAAAAGTCAACTTAAGCCGAAATGAGTATGCGACTTGAGGGACATCTGAAATTTAAACAACCCGGGCATCTGATTTGAAAATAAAGGAAAAAAAGCCCATTTCCTTAATATATTAGCATTTAAGGCGGTGCAATGCTAACCGTTAGCATTGCACCGCCTTTAATTGAGAGTCCGGTTACGGAAAACTTTCAACCAGAGTCTGGTTACGTAGAACTTTACATAGTGTCAAATATGATCAGAGTTTATCAAAAGAAAGACCAGAGGAAAAGAAAAATCCAGCTTTACTGTTGCTTGAAATAAGCGTCACATCGTCCACGGATGGCAAAAGAAGAAGAAACACTAAGTTCTGCTCCCCAGACTTTGATCAAAAATTACGGCAAGACACTGACTCTTTAAAACTACAACATCAACAGCGGTCAACAAGGATGCAAGTGGAAAAATAAAACGACAACTGAAATGAGCAATAAATACCCGGGTTGAAATTGCTTTCCTTTTTTAAAAAAAACGCTGATCAACTCTTTTTTGAAAGTTGAATGACTGGTCGGTTGGGGTGCCGGTCGGGTTGGGTGCCGGTCGGATGGGGTGCTGGTCGGGTTGGGTGCCGGTCAGGTGGGGTGCTGGTCGTGTGGGGTGCCGGTCGGTTGGAGTGTCAGTCGGGTGGGGTGCTGGTCGGGTGGGGCGCTGGTCGGGTGGGGTGCTGGTCTGGTGGGGTCCTAGTCGGGTGGGGTGCCGGTCGGTTGCGCCTCCTTTTGCGGCGTTAAGTAGACCCTTTTAGGGTTTTTAACTTGAGACATGGACAAGTTAGCGAAAATGCGTCGACCCGCTGAAAATACCTCAAAATTGAGCGACGATGCCAAGTTTGAAAGTGATTTGTTGAAAAGTAACGAAGATATAGCTCTGCAAAGTCGCGAAAGTTTGCAGACATTTGTGTGGCGGTTGCTAAGTTTGCGCCCCCTACCATACCCACGCCCATAAAATTCTCGCTCGACTCAAAGTATCATTTTCAAACCTGGGTACGTTTACTGATTTTAAACCAATCTTCTGTCTTCACAGAAGGTGACGAATCAGACATGTTGCTGTTATCAGTGGTTTTGCCCCTTCTATTTACAAAACAAACTTTAGCTCTTGCACAGTGCAATTCTTTTTCAGGTCCATCAGGTACCACGGCGTGCGTCAAATTACCAGCGTACAATCGCTATCAATGGGCAACGTGCACCACAGATGCCTATATCAAACAACAGTCCCACTATAAGCAATCTTGCTCGAACCCTTCCAATACATATTGCTGGTACCCGTGCATGCTTGAGAATCGCAACAAGGCATCGGGATTTGTAACACTTGATTGTTCTTGCACCCTGTCACCTGTAACTACGATTTCGCCCACGGCAACTTTATCTTCTGCGTGTTACAGTGCATCGGGATCTCATTGCGACTGCTTTACTAACTGCCTCAAAAAGAAGTATCTATGCAAAGCATCAAGCACAGCTTACGCAGTAAAATATGCCCATATCTTCTGTGCAGTATACAAAGCACATTACAGTACATAGAGTTACACTTGGCAGAACTGGATGAACAGTACTCGTAAATGCCTGCAGAGTTTTCTTGTACCACTTCTTCGACCATGGGTCAAGCCAACGTGTCAAGATATCAGACGTAAGGCATTGAACTCCCATACGTCATTTTTCTTGAAACCCGACAATCAACAAACTTCAATATGCAACCTGAACTGCAACGACTACTTCAAAATCTTTTGGACCATCAGAGAGTCTTTCGATGGTGGACTGGGCACAGCATGGGAGTCCATCAGAGCAATGTGGAATATAGGGATTGACTGTGGTGCTCAGAGCATTAGCCAGTGCTTTGAGCAAGCACTTAAAGGAAACATGCGGATTGTTAACATAATGATTTCAAGGTTCGACAACGATTCCGTCGCCTTCCCATACGGCGACAATGGAAACAGACTTGTGGACAAGATTGGTGCAAGTATTGTCAAAAGCCTTAACTGGAACACAAAGTTCATTGGTTGGTTGGCATTTCCTGTTGAAGAATCGAGTCTTATTTCTGGAAGCCTGGATATCATTTTAGCTGTTGTAGACAAACCAGCCCTTGGTATTGTTCATGCCGTCTTAGTGGATATCAATTTCGACCACATTTTCAACGAATTTGCTTCAAACATGAAACGAGGAACACTCTCTTTAACAGCCTTTGATGGATCCGTTACTCGGTTAAGTCACTTGACCTATGCTCTGACAAAGCTTGAATCGCAACTACGCCCTTGGCAATTGCCGAACGGCCAAATTACGACGACGACAAGATTTACAAAAATATTGCTACAGCCTTATTACCTAGAAGCGCTGCCCTTTACGGTCTAGATTCAGCAGCAGCAGTGATCCTTTTAAAATTTGTAACTTACTGACAGACTCGCTACACTTGGTTTATATAGACAAATACCCTTAGTTTTTCCGAAGAAATCTACTTTTTTAATTTTGAGCTTAACAAGTTGTCATTTCTTAGTTTAGACAGTCGAATCTGAATGCATCTCTTTCTTATAGCTTTCCTGGTATGCATCTATACTGATTTAACGCCCTGTTGAGTCATCACCCTTATAAAAGGACGCTTTTTTAACTCGTGGGTACGCGCGAGCGTACCACGAGTTATTGCAGGGACAGGGATATGCAAATGAGTCACTCGCTCACTCGTAGTAGACGCACTTCGTAATTAATCGGGTCCGAACTCGAGAGCGCGAAGATCTATCGTTTCCAAAGAAGCACGCGCTCGCCAAAGTTCGGTGGCAACAAATTCCTCGCTAAGAGCGTGCATCGTGCGCTACAGCACGGATAGAGAATAGAGGTCTTACCAAGTTTAAGAAACGCAGGAATCTTTCAGATTAGTACGATTCAAGGGCCTTTGACTCGTCCAGGCGTTAAACTTGACGAGAAGATGAGCATTTGCTCTTCGACTCCCTCAACTTCGACGCTGTCTTGATCTCCTACCTTGTAGTAATGTAGTAGGTTATGTGTATGAATGAATGTATGGGGGGAAATGGATGTGATTTTGAGCGTTAGCTTTAAAATAACAGCGGAAATCGAGATAAGAAACCATAAGCTTATGTTTTGCGTCCTACTTCGCGGAGGAGTTGTGTCGGCTTTGTATCGCATGTGCTCTTTCATTGTCATGAAATGTGTTTGCATTGTTTTTTACTGGCAGTAGCCTGGTTTCAATTAGCCTTAATTTCATCCGATTGCTTCGAGTCGTTTTTTCAATCGGTTAAGTATGGCTCGATCGTTTGCCGGCGGAAGTTCCATGGAAAAGGCATTAAATTTGAGACTTTTCACCAAATCATGTAATCATCCTCCATTGCGTAGTGGCTATGTGAGGTCGGGTCAACTCGAAGGTACCGGGTTCAAATTCTGCTAACGACCTCCTTTTTCCCTTCTTCCTTTTTTTTTCTTTTTTGCTTTGTTTTGTTTGCTTATTTGTTTTGCTGTTTTTTTTTTGTTTTTGTTTTTAAATATATACCTAAATAACTGTTACTAAAGTGCAATAAACAGCAAGAAAAGTATTGTGTTTCCGGAACAAGGATAGTATATTAATAATCTGAATTTCTATCATTTCCTAAAATTTACTGTGGGAAAACCAGAGGTGATATCTAATTGATTATTTTCTAAACAACATACCCACGAGTTGACGATAGTCTTTCTTTGATTAAAAAAAGAAACATATAAACAGTAAGTGAGCTATCCAGCTCACTTCAAAGGTGCTTCATTCTAAATTAAGTCGCTGCTGGACTAAGATGTCTTCCTCTTTGAGAAACCTGTCCCTCAGCTTGCAGCGGTAGGCCCTTGCTCAGCAACAAACGACAAAGAGTAATATTCGATACATATGATTTACGTCGTTAAAAGTCAGCACTGAGAACGTTGGTGAAAACTTCAGGAGGAAGCCTATCCACACTATGCTCTGCAAGGGTAGAGATTGTTGAATTATTGTTCAAAGCGAAACAAAATACAGCATCATTCATCAGATGTCTCTGAGTCACTTGAATCTGAATATATCCCAAGACCAGGAATAACCGGTCTTTGCTCCCCTGCTTGATTTTGCTCTGATTCAGTTTTAGTTTCATTGCCTGGAAGTTGATCCATGGTTTTATTTTCAACTAAACTTGTGTGTCGTTGCGTGGCTGATACATTTTCGTTCTCCTGATTTTTGCCAACAGCTAAATGATCTGAAAAACATTAAAGTATTTCAAACATTGAAACGAGTAATTAAGTACAATGAGCAACCGCTACAATTTAATAAAAGTTTTAAAATAATTTCTTCTTATGACTAACATCACGGAGAGAGTAGACGCCCTCAGGTCAACTCCTGTAATCAGGGGCACCCAACGACGGCTTCCTCCAAAATACATTGAAAACACTTTTTAGGCTATCCGGAGTACTTTTAGATCTCTAGAAATGCATTCTAAACGACGCTTTAACATTAATTTTGTATCTGTTCGGTTATCCTAGGGGAATCTGAGTCCTTTCGAAATTACAAAGTCTTCGGTGTTATTTTTCCGAAAATTTTAGATGCAATTTAACGTATTACGTTGTACGAAGGAGATAATTTCCCCGATTACCCTCTCCATCACATTTTTTAATCCGAAAATTTTAGGTCTCCTTTTTTGTACGAAAAATAGCCTAACCTGGGCAGTGAACTGAATGTGAACAATTAAACTTCAGGAAAACGTTGGGAATTTATTAGAAACGCTCCAAAAACTGATACGAATGGAACGGTCATCTAGAAATTTTTAGCCGTCCTCAAGTAATGGAAAATTCTAGACAATATTTGCTTCTCCGAACAGATATTTTACAGAAAATAGTCGTTGGGTGCCCCTGTGAAATGATGACCTTCTACTTAAATTACCAACTCTTTACTGCCCACCGAAGTGTAGGGTTACAGTTTCTGTTGTGAAAAGCACTGGACGTCTACAACCCGAAAACGTGGCAAGACAAGTATCAAAACTTTAACTCTCGGAAACGGGGATTTCACAGTCACCCTTCCGGCGAGAGCAGAGAAGCAGGCTGTGTACATGTTGGCACATTCAAATTTCATGTTGAGTTTGTTTCAACTGAATGCCGAAGATAGCAAAGAGTACAACGTACCTGTGAGTTAAAGAGGAATTATGCTTCACACCTTGGAATAACATGTGAAACATAACAGTGCCACACTTTAAACTACTGTTGTTAAGTCCGGTCTCTTGTGTCGAGTTACAACCTTTAGGTGATGGGGAGGGGGGAGGGATAGAAAAACAGTGACGTCTGCTGCACATTAACCCTAACAAGTACCGTAGGCAGTAAAAGCCAACTTACTTCCTTTAAACTCCTCGCAAACATTTGTCCTCTTCTGTGGGGATGTCTTCTCGCTGTTGCTATAAAAAGTAGAAGAGATGTTTAGGTCACAGTAATGCATGACACTCATGATAACTTGATCTTTCCTGAAAGCAACCATGTAAAAACCATACAGCCATATTTCC
>NC_133202.1:18122883-18175383 GCF_958299795.1 Porites lutea
CCAGCCGCTTGAATAGGTTCTTGACTCTACCAGACTTATTTGCTTAGATTAACAACGTCTTACTCCATAATATGTTGTCCAAACTGGTGAAGGAGGACGAGAATTTTCCTGCCCAGGAAAAAGGCAAAATCTGGCCCCCGCTATGCAGCTGAATAGAAGATACAGCTGAAGATATCGTAAAGTAAACTTTATGTGCGCGATATCTTTTTTTATTATTATTATTATTCTCAAAACTCAGGGGCACCCAACCATGATTTCCCCCTAAATGCATTGAAAACACATTTAAGGCTGTCCAGAGTACTTTTGATCGAAAAATGCATTCTAAACAGCGCTTACATAAATTTAGTCAGGAGGGCTAAAAGCGAAGCTAATGATTTATAGTTTGCTCATACTAAATATAAAATATATCGTGTAATGCTAAGCGGAGAAGGCAACGAGACAGGGCCACCCAACGACTGTTTCCACAAATACTTTCAATTGAAAACACTTTTGTAGCTATTTATAAAGTACTTTTAGCTCTATAGAAATGCATTCTAAGTGGCGCTATAAAATTTGCGTCTCAGTGTTCGGCCATTCTAGAGGAACTTGAGTCTTTCGAAATTACGAGGAATTCAGAATTATTTTCCCGAAAATTTTAAATGCAATTTAGCGTATTACGAAGGAGATAATTTTTCAGATTCCTTCTTTCATCACATTTTTGAATCCGAAAATTTTAGGATTCCATTTTACTCTCTACGAAAAATAGCCTAACCCGGTGAGTGAAATTTGAAAAATTAAAAGTTGGATGCCCTTGACCAGAACTGTGAAAAACAACAATAGGTCTAATTGCAGCACACTTTCTTGTACATTTCCTTGCCGTTGATTTGCATGACTGCAACGTGAAACGTCCAGAAAACTTCCTGGTTTTCACTTTTTATGGAGAAAATGTGGTACATGTTCTTGTTTACTTTTTCCACTGCCGCTCATTTTTTTTAGCTCCGCTATAAGATCCGTATCTGTTCGGTGCTTCTTGGGCAAAGTGGATCTTTTTAAAGATTACAAGGGCTTCAATATTATTTTCCCGATTGATTGACCTGGAAGCAATAGTACCATCCCTCCCATAGCAAGTGCTGCATTGTTGCGCGAACGCGGTCGCTAAGCTTGAATATTCACGTCGCGTATTAAACCTGGTCGTTCGCGGTCATATCGAAGCGTAAAGGTCAACAGTGGTTGTTGATGAGCGAGCAATTATTGTGCAGTTGCGATGGGTTTTGTGGAGCAAGCGAGCCAGAAGCAGGAGCACACGTTACCTGCAGATTAGCCGATGGTTATTTGGAGCGGATTCGTCGATTATTCTCGAATTTATAGCGCTTCGTGTGAAGGCGCGTGGAGATGGTCTGTTTGTTTTGTAGCCAGCCTTTAATTCTTCTTTAGTGGATAGTACCTACAATTTCAAAACTCAACAAAATGCCACTTAAACCGGCCAGGAAAGACAAGGATACGTTCAGTTGAAGGTATCTCAGCTTTATTTTGTTATATTTTGACTTTTAGACTATTTTAGTCCACGGGAGTTTCGACGACTCATCGCATTAATTTGTCCATGTGAATATTAATATATTCATTCAGTGACACATACTACGTCTGGGCCGCCTGTGGTTTTACGTGGCTTTAAGTGTCAATTAAGAGGCAGTCTCTATAAAAGCGTTCCACTCGTTTTCGGACTCGACAAAACTTTTGCCTTATATTTTTACCATCAATGCTAATATCCATCCTAGTAACGAAATTGCAGGTAGAATGCTGCCATTTCCAGCATTTCATTGCTGGACGACAGTTAGAGGCTAAAATATGCAAATTTTAGTCTCTGTTATACAGGTTTTTTAACGATCGTTTAAAAGTACTTCGGGTCATCAAATCTTAGACTATTTGCACTCATTTGGAAGCACATTACTTCTCCTTACTGTTCTTCGCCTATAGCAGCGTTGGAACGCTTCGCTTTGTTTTGAATCGTGTGGTGCCCTGTGAATCCTGTTAATGTGAGTCCAGTTATTAATCCTGGACATCTCAACTTAACCTCGATGTTAGTGACACTAATCCCTGGACCAGCATCTGTTGCTTGCAGAATGTGGTCACAGAGTGGTGGCAACTTGAGACTGTTGATGAATGCAATCGCCGCATTACAACGGTTAACAGCCTTTTCTTGATGTTCCTATGGAGTATTTGCATTTAATATTGAGCACTCACTTCTGAGTGTGCAATCTTTGAAACAGATTTAGACTTCACAGTTTATATCCATAATGCTCTGTTGTTCTTGTTTTTCCTTTTTTTTTACCAAATAAAAAACTTCCTTTGTTTCCGTGGGTGATCACGGGCATATATTTGCATGACCCTCCCCCTTTCAACGGCCCATTTTTCATGACCCCTCCCTTTTCTGAGTCTCAAAAAGTTGTGACCCTCTCTCTGTTTCCACTCCCTCCCCCCTGCTAATTTCTGACAAGTCCCAAACGTCCACTTTTTCTTGTTTAAATTTTCACATGTAATTATAGTATCATATTGCACGCTGTTCATTATTTCAAAATGTAACGTCTTAGCTTAACCCCATCACTGTTTGTAACACCCTGAAGAAGGAAGGCCGTGCCTTCGGAAATATTGGTAAAAAATATATTCCCGACTGTAAAATCAGCCTTGCTTCTTTTGTTCAAAAAGACTCAGTTTACCTTGGGAATAATTAACATGCACGATTTGCTGGCCCAGAATCATTGAACCGGAACTAGGACAACCACAGCAATAGAAAATAGAACTCGAATAATCTCGTTACGACTCAGTGATTTTAAGTCACAGGCAAGTTTAAGTTTATACCTCAGACACCATGAACTAACCAATGAAAACGTTTCATATTTTCTAATCAACCAATCAAAAACCAAGACATTTACCGACCTAAAAGCAACTATAAAACCTGTAAGACCGGTTAAACCAACTAAAAATAGCACACGACCTTATCTTAAATAGAATCCGGCGCATTTTATTGATGAGATAAAGATAAAAGGTTATGACGTCATCGGCGTTAATGTATTCCCCCGCAAAAGAACAGAGTAAAACATCCCCAACCCATCACTGGCGTTCTTCTATCCCGCTATATCTTTGATCAATAGACCTCCACGATCTTGATTTTTGTTTAATTAGTAGAGGAAAAGACGATTAGACGGCCGGTAGTTCTCACAGGTTTTTCATTTTCGATTGCGATAGTTGTTGAGAACATTATCATTTCAAGGTGCTTTGCGCGAATGACCAGCTACGTTCTCCAAGGCAATTTCTAACTTCAAAATGCTGTTACGGTTGCATTTTTGAGGATTTATCTTTTGTTTTTTTTTATTATTATTATTTTGCCAGTTTTTAGCTTTTTGTTTTCGTTTTGTTTCGTTTTGTTTTGTTTTTCAAGTGCGTTTATCTTATTCTTATTTTCTTGGAACGGTTTTATTATTATAGTAATAAAAATAATGATAATAGTAATAAACAATATTCATATAGCGCCTATACTTTTCAATGCTAAGCGCTTTACAATGCTTCAAAAAATAAAAATCCAAAAATCATTTACATATATATATATACATAGTCACAAAAATACAAAATAAAAAACCAAAGATAGTTTGTAAACTCACTTAAAAAAAAGACCTTCAATTTAGATTTAAATTTATTTACATCATCAGTAGATCTAATGTCAATAGGACGATCGTTCCAGAGTATAGGGCCAATGACTGAAAAAGCCCTTAAACCGTATGTCTTTAAGTTATAGGGTTTAATAACAAGACGCCACTTGTCTGAAGATGAGCGAAGGTACCTCGCAGGTTCATAAACATGGATAAGGTCAACCAAATAATCAGGAGCTAAATTGTTGAGTATCTTAAAACAAATAAGATTAATCTTAAAGATTATTCTGTGCTCCTTTGGTAGCCAGTGCAACTCCTTTAGAGTATCACTTATGTGATCAAACTTACGTAAGCAGGCAATCACACGCACTGCAGCGTTTTGGACACTTTGCAGTTTGTTAATTTCATACTTGGGAAGACCATGTAAAAGCGAGTTGCAGAAATCCAGCTTCGAATTTATTTATGAATGCATGCACAAGAACTTCAGCCGTTGTGACATTGATATACTTGCGAATCTTAGCTATATTTCTAAGATGGTAGAATGCCACTTTAACTATGTTGTTAATATGAAAAGACATCGTTACGGTGCTATCGAAAATGACGCCGATATTACCCGCCTTATTTGTAGGCTTGATGATATCAGTTCCTATTTTAATAGAAGGTAGCCCTGGGGGCAGTCTGAACCTAGAATAGAGAATGAGAAGTTCCGTTTTGTCAGTATTTAGTTTCAATTTGTTAGTAGTCATCCAGTTGGTGATATCGACAACACAGCTTTCAATCCGGGAAATTATAGTGGTAAGATCATCCTTATCATCGCAACTCAAGGTGGTGTACAGTTGAGTATCATCAGCATATAGATGGAAGTCCATATCATGCCATCGTATTAGGTCACCTAGTGGGGCCGTGTACAACAGATACAGCAACGGATCCAACACGGACGCCTGGGGTACACCAAATCTGAGCGGACGAACTGAAGAGGTAAATCCATCAATCTGAACTGACTGGGAACGATCCGTAAGATAAGACTGAAGCCACGAAAGCTCTTTTCCTTTTATACCAAACCTGGATCGCAGTCTGTGTAACAAGATCTTATGATCGACGGTGTCGAAGGCCGCTGATAGGTCTAGCAGCAAGAGAACGACGCATTGCGGTTCATCATCGATTGATTTCAATATATCATTTTGAACACGTAGAGGCGCTGTCTCACAACTGTGGTGTTTCTTATAAGCAGACTGGAAACTTTCATTCAGATCATTATCACACAAATAATTCCCAGCATAAACCTGGCCAAATGTTTTGTGAGAGTGCTTGGCCACCATACCTGAGCGACAACCGAGCAAAGGAGACCAACTACAGTTCGATGGGTATTTCGGGGACTATTTCACGAGTCGCAAAGCAAAAAAACCAAAAGTGACGGTAAACATTGATACAAGAGGAAAATGTCTTAAACTGAAATAACAGTAGACCCCTTTATGGTTGTGAGGGCATGCTGGGTAATCAGGACAAGATGGTGGAAAAATCAAAAGTTAGTGGGAGAAGTCATTTAATTCCGCTAATTGAATATATTTGTCACTTTTTCTTTGAAAAATGTAACTAATGAGCTTAAAGAAACTACACACTAAATCTCGAATACGTAGCAGGTAATAGCATTCATTTGTTGCTTTTTAGAAATCCTGAGTTCTTCCATACATTTTCTGTAATCCGACAACACAAAAATTACAGAAAATGTATGAAAGAAGTCAAATTTTCTAAAAAGCGACAAACGACTGCTGTGCACTCAACATTTAGTGCATAGTTTCTTTAAGTTCATTAGTTAAAGTTTGCAAAGAGCAAGTGACGAATATATTAATTCAATTAGGACTTTGAATTTCTATACCAACTTTTGAATTCCCCGTCATCTGGTCCTAATTACCCAGCATGCCCTCGCAACTGTAAAGGGGTCTATACAGGAGCCTGTTTCTCGAAAGTCCCGGTAACTTTTCGGGCCCGAAAAGCTGCTTTGTGTTTGCCCCGTTTACACTGAAGATCAAAGTTTCAATAAGTTTGAAAATAATAAAATGAAACTATCAGTTTACGAAGCAAAATTGACTGGTTTATGGGTTAGGAACTGTGCTCTTATTCAACAGGTTTAGATTTTAAAATTTACTTTCGGGCCCGAAAAGTTTCCGGGCCTTTTGACAAACGAGCCCCAGGACCGGATCTCTTTGAAACTAAGCTGGTAAAACGGCGGTAAAGTGATTTTTTGACAATAGGCCATTTGCACGATGGCGTCATTTTACTACTACGACCAGAATCCTTTTCGTTTTTCCTTTCATATTTAAATTTTGTAATCCCAGTGAGGTTTGAATAACAAAAGTCCTAATTAGCACAAGAAAGCAAAACCCTGAAGGATTCTGGTCGTAGTAGTAAAATGATGTCATAGTGCAAATGGCCTATTGTGATGATACCCGAAGTTTGTTAAAACTATTTGAAAACTATACATTTAGAAAGTGATCGCATAAATCTGAGCTAAGGCCTAGTCTCTCAAGCAGAAGTGTGTGCGTTAGTTTATAAGCCCTTTCAAATCCGGCTGTTTCTCTATATACAATTATAAATCAGTTAAACTGAAGTCTGTATTATACAAAAGTATTCCTGTACTTTTGCCCACTACTTGAAAACAAACGTCATTCCCTCTTGAGCCAAAGGTTAAGATGTCAAACCACGTAGCACTCAGTTGAACAATTTTACATACTGAATAGTAATGCTCCTAGTACACTTCCGTGTGGTACACCCCCGGGGGTACACCACTCACTACTGGTAATTTATCAGCTAAAACAGAGCTTTCGAACCATTGAAGAGTTGAAGCTGATAGGAATAGTGTCAAAGGCTATGTTCATATCAAGATATACGAATCCAGCGATTTTCTTCTGTTGTTTCTTTCTGCTGGTCAATAGCGCGGAGAGTAAAATCAGCAGTAGAAATTAGCGATGTTTCGACAGAATGTTATCTTTGTTTGTCCCTCTGTTTCACGGACATTCTCTGATTGGATGTTCTGGTTTAATATCTCTCTTTCACAGACCTTAGACTAGAGAATATTTGCATTAAGAAATTGGTTTATAAATTACCAGCTTCTTCATAACATCTATTTTTAAGTATTATACAGACTTCAGCAATTTTCTAACAAAGAAGAACGCCGCTTATAAAAAAAGCGTTTATAATGGAGGTATAAATACAGGGAATAATGACCTGCAAAACTTTTTTTCATTATTAGAGGTAAACTGCGATCAGGCGATCCTTTTTCCTTTTGACTGGCTGAAAATCCGTAATCAGGTGTTGCGTTCTCACGAAAATCACGCTTAGCAGCTCAAAAATTTGAACTCCAAAATTTAACCGTTACGGTCGGAAATTTGACTGGTGCAGTGTGACCACCCATAACCCTCCAAATTTTTGCAATGCAAAAACGTGGCTGTAGAGATTTGCGACTCTTCCAAAAGAACAGTTTGCTCACAGGCTATATGACGCCACTTAGATTTGTTAAATTGTTAAAATTTTCAGTCACCTGCCCTGTGAACGTAGCCTGAATTAACAATGTCATTAACCTCCTCTAATCCCCTCTGACGTCACTACACAAAATTTTGACTTGCGCTTCTTTTGACGTAAAAGTCGTGACATCTATTGATAGTATTATTGATATCTGTAAATTTGACCTAGTTTTGCTCACCAGTGGAACCGAAGTTTTTTGCTCATCGTGAAATCAACTTGCTAGGTATGTAGATCTGCCAGAGCAGAGAATGTTATTCTTAAAGTATATACACTAGTTTTACAAACCTTCTGTAGGTTGAATCACTTGGATAGCCCTTACAGTACAGTTCAGAGATCGATTCTCGGGATCACAAATCTGCGGTTAAACTATGCAAGCGAGGCATAAAGTTTGCCAAAAGAGGCGATCTTCTTTGGAAAAAAAGTATAATTTCAGTCATTAGACCAAAGCATTAGTACGAATATGAAGCAAATGGAATCGTTATCATGTTCAGCCATCGCTGCCCTGTCCCGAGTCACTCTACTTCCGTGTCTAAGATCAAAGTACACATTAAAGTTCTCCGACAGGATCGGATTTCGTTACTTTGCGTTTCACTTGCAAGCCAGAATTTCGTGTTCTTTTTCGTAGTTTCTAAGTTTTATTCTAGGAAGGGGTAATCCCTGCATATGTCGAATAGGCGCTGAATATTCGCTGTTACATAAGAAGCCCATTTATAGACTTACCGGCTCAGTCAGGTTGTTAGCCTGCGAATACAGTCGTCTTTCATCACTTCCCGGCGCTGTGGATCGTTTCACCAAAGGCTGCTGTATTTACAGGCCACTGAGTCAGATGTTAGTTTGACGTCTCCACACGTTTACTCATAGAAGTGACCAGAAATGTTCGAGTCTTATCAACTTCTATAACGTTAGATCGGTCTTGTATTTATAGACTACGAGTATCTACTTCCATTCCGCCAGGCTAATCCATCCACTGCCCCCACCACTAGGCTTTCTTAAACAAGCGAGAAACGCTTTAAACTATTTAAGAAAGTAATCATCAATTGAAGTTAACCTGCGCCGGTAGTTAAGATTCACTTTTTTATTTACTCAGATTACAATTCTTCAAAAATCAGTTCACCATCAAGGGTAAAAAATCATAATTTTTCGAAATTTGCAATTTTTAAGTGATTAAATAGAGCTAATCAAGAGCTTTCTTTTAAAAAAAAGTCCCGGAAAAAATGTTTTTTCTGTGCAGACTTATGGAACGCAAAAGCTTTTTCTATGCTAATTATTTTAATTGATCGTTGAGAAGTCCTGTCATACTTAATACGCATGTCGCTGTAGAACCAAGCTAATCATGCAATTTGACAGAAATCGTGGTCTACAAGTATAGTGCTCACTATTTTTCCCTGGATTTTGGAAGTGAATGTCTCCAAAGAAGAAAAACAAGCTCGTCCGTTTTCGTCTTCATTATTGTATTATTATCTGGGGATCTACGTACAAGACCAATCTTCGCCGTCTTGTCTCTTTGCAAAAGCGAGTTATCAGAATTATTTCTAAATCAACTTTCGATTCTCATTCAGACCCTATTTTCAAAGAATTAGAGCTACTAAAACTTTCCGATATTAGACAACTAGAATTGGGTAAACTTATGTTTTCTCTTAACCATTCTCTTTTGCCTTCAAAGTTCAACAATTATTTTTCTTTAAACAAACAAGTCCGTAGCTATGCCACTAGACACGCGAACGATTTTCACCTTCCTTTTTGTGGAACAAACCTTCGTAAATTTTCTGTCAGTTTTCAAGGACCTACTTATTATAACTCTATAGAAAATGATATTGAAGAATCTAATTCTCTCCACTTATTCCAAACGAAATTGAAAAAAAAATTATATATGAATTATTAGTTATAAATCTTGTAGTAAATAGTTATATTTCTTCACATGTCTGATATTATTTTTATACTTATTGTTACATGTACCATACCTTATATTTTGTCACTCAGTCTATGTAATTTGTTAATTTATACTTACCTTCATTGTATTTTACTTTCGATCCTGGCCTTACTGTTACTGTTAACTTTATTTTTACTCTGAGGGAGCCCAATGTTTATAAGCCTCATGGTTTCTTTTTGGGCTTCCTCGCCACTTTCATTTGCTTTTGTGTAACTGTCTTGTTTTATCGTTATTTGTATTTTGTGGTAAATCAAATAACGTTACAAAGTACACGAAAACGACACGACTACGTACACGACTCCAAGACGAAAGAAGACGACAAAATCGTTTTGCAAAGAGTGGGCTTCGAAATTAGCAGAGAGCGACAAGGGCTACTACTACAATCAAGAAAAATGGCTAAAAGATGACAACGCTCCTGAAAAACCATTGAAACCACCGCGGAATCGAGTTTAACGAGTTTCTTAGCGAGCGGGGCAAGCTTTTTTGGCCGCGAAGCGGTCAGGCGGGAGACGAAATAGCGAGAGATCCCGCGCCATATAAAAATCGGACGAAGGACTGTTTTGAAAGTATATTGTAGCGGGAGAGAAGCTTTAAGAAAAACTCCAGGAAGCGGTTTGTTGTCAATTTTTCCAGGGAAGTGTCGAACTTTTAGAAAATGTATCGAGTAAAAGTGGGCTTGGCTCCGATTTGGCTTGCCCGGTGCGAAAATGAAAACTGCCCCTCGCAAATAAGTAATGATGCTTTCTAGACAACAGAAAGGATCGAACTATGCCGAGCAACGCCTTTGAAATAAATTGTTGTCGTGTTTCGTTTTTAATCTTTTCCTGCTGTGTCACTATTGTTGTCCCTTCTCTGGTATGCATCAACATTGACAGCTTCGGTGTTATAATCTGTTGTAATATCGTCACGGGTAATACGCCGCCAAAACTCTTTTTCCATTGTTTTCTCGAAATGAAAATCAGGGCAAGTTGAGGGTACGTTTTAAACTTCAAGTCGGCAAGCCGTGAACCAATTTGGCTGAAATTTGGCCAACTTGCTGTCAGATAGTTTTTCTAAAAAACCCTGTCTGCGAATTTTGATTTCTTTTTTCGTTTTCGAGTTAGAGTAGTTTTTTCACAGGTAGTGCTAATGATTTGCTATCCCTAACTTCAACTGCTTATAACAAAAGAATAAACGCACTTGACAAAAATCTGAGACACGGGGTTTTAGTCAAACGTGTTAAACTGGCTTCTTCCGTTTATTTTTGCCTGGCCTGGACTTAAATTTACAATGACACCCACTTTCACAAAAAGCTTCTCATTTCTAAATCGCGTTAATATTTTGATTTTTTAAAAGGAATAAGCAATAATCTGGAACTATTAAGCTTTCAGAAAATGTACGGTTTATGGGGGTATTTATTAAAAGCAAAAGCGCTAGCGCCGATCAACGCGAGGAGGGTGCTTGAGGGTGGATGATACCTTAACTTCTGTTAACAATCCTCTCTTTTGTTGTCTTCAGGGGCAGGTAAAAAAAAAGAGATGTAGTTAGGTAGTGCACCTCTTTTGTCGAGGATGGTACAGGGGACATCCTCGGAGACCCAGGGTCGCCGCCGTTCTGACTTCTGATTGGTGCCAGAAAACTTGTTTTTTTCTGGCACCAATCAGAAGTCAGAACGGAGGCGACCGTTTGGAACTTGTCTGGTAAGACATTGACCCCAGGGGCTCTTCTCGCCGTTCTTTAGTTTTCTTCGTGCCATATTTTTCCGCCCGTTTAGACTTTCCCTCGCCCCCACTATCTGCCCCTGGGTCTCCGAGGATGTACAGGGGACTGAGTCGCATCAATCTTAACGTTAGATGTAAAGGCAAATACAAACGTCTTTAGTCTAGTAAAACTCTGGATTCTGACGGAAGACGTTAGTATTTACGTCTGAGTTTCAGTTTTTTTGCAACGCCCGATGTGTTAACCAACAAGCCGCTGACATGATTAGTTTTCTTTAAACTGCAAATATCGCAGCGAACTTAGGACACACCTGATGCCTTCAACACGGGTGACCCAAGCGTAATATAAGCGGGAATATAACTCAGAATGAATAAAATTAAACGAGTACTAAAAATTCTTCATTAATGTGTACGTTATGTTATCTGGTAGACTTTTCAATCTATTTTCTGTGCGGTCTTCTGTCAGCGATTCGAGCGACATTACGTACCTTTTAGTGAGGTATTTTACCTTCGTTAAGTTTTCTTTTTTAGTTGCAAAGCCAAGTTTTGCATTTATACGATTGGGCATGCTGTGGTGGGTTTAGGTTGACAACACGATAATACGGAGCCCCGTAAAGGCAATGCAAATTTACACTCTCACTTTCAGATTTCGCGAATTTTTTTTTCGCGTCTTTTTTTCATGGCTTTTTCTTTCGACAGTTTTCATCGCTGTGGGCTCAGAGACGTAGTCACTTGCAGGAAATGGCGGCGATAATAGTGCTTAAAGTTTCATTATTGTAACTGGTTTATTGCCCCTAACTAAAGCAGTTCTGCCAAGGTATTTACCGTTACTATTATATAGGGAAGTTTTTTTGTTGATCGTGATGATTTTTTTTAGTGCCCCCGGTAAAAGGAACATTCAAGGACTCCGCGGTTGCCCTGATCTTAAAAAGAGGGGCGATTTCTTTATATTTACTTCGCGCATTTTTTAAATTCTTAAAGAACCGGGCTCAGGCCAGCTTATCTTAATTGTACTTTAAGTTTTATTCATACGCTCATTGTAAATATTTTCTCTCTCTTTTAATCGTTATTTGTTGTGTATTTTAGTATATTTTTATTGTAAATATTTGGTACAAATTTTAATTTTCTCGTTAGTAACACGTGAAGAGCCACAATGTGGAAACCCTGTTAATAAACCGATTACTTACTTATTTTGGTTCCGAAAAAAACACCAGTGCCTGGGCGGAGGCTGTAAGAGCAAGAGTTTAAATGCGATTAGAAAGTTGATAGTAAATCGTGTTACATGTTGTTGCAACGAAATAACTACCATTAATAGGGTAACTGTTGTACTCTTCAGATGGAACTAACGGGAAACCATACACCAGAGTGTAAACTCCCCTGAACAACGCTGGGAACCCACCACCACCCCTTACGCTTTTTTCCTAACATGCGCCCTACGATTTCTAAAGGGAAAATAGATTGTCTGTGAACAGACTACACATACCCAGGACATGGTTGGTAAGAGGCCAAAACATTTTCACTCGCAGTAGGTTCAACGGTTTACACGAAGAAAACTCGGGAACCCAAAAGGCTCTACTTGTTATGTTGGCTTACACTAGCAAACAAAATTCTTTTCATTCTCGTACACACCGAGTGACAACCTTTGGTGTGCCGTACGGTATGAACATGCCGCATGTTTTTCTTCATGTATCAAATTACGGGCGCTTCCATGCAACAAAAAAAAAAAAACCGGTTAGAAATTTCGGAAATTCCTCGTGCCCAATGGAACATACATTCCGGTTGAACAGACCCGACCCAAGCCACCGGGACATTAGACATGGTTATTGTTATTGTAAGAAGGATACAAAAGAGCAGTACTGGGGACAACAATTTTGTCAATTCGGTCCGACCGATTGAAATAACCGGACCTGTTAAAGTGGACCACTTTCGAAGCTGGTCTCGAATATTACGGTCAGACCAGACCAAAATGGTCCGTTCCATTTGATGTACCAACCGAAATTTCCGGAATTTTGGGTTGAATGGAATGTGCCCAATAGTTTACATTGTACAAGAGCATATATTCCCACCGAACATTTCCCGGCCATCTTTAGAACCCGAAGTGCGCAAACTTCTGCATATAGAGACTCTCTGTAAGGGCCTGTTTACATGGAGGTGGGAGACCCCAGGTAGGTGGGGTAACCCGCCTGTCCATGCAATCTCATTTTAATTTGATCACGTTTACATGATAGGTGGGGTGACCCGCCGCATGTTACCTCACCTATATGGTGTTCCCCACCTCCACGTAAATAGGCCCTAAGTTTAAATATGAAGGGCACTGCTTAGCGCGAAGTGCTTTAAGAGTCAACTTAAGCCGAAATGGGTGTGCGACTTGACGGACGTCTGAAATTCAAACCACCCAGGCAACTGATTTGAAAATAAAGGAAAAAAAAGCCCAAGTCCTTAATATATTGGCAGTTAAGGTGGTGAAATGCTAACCGTTAGCATTACACCGCCTTTGAGAGTCTGGTTACGTAGAAGTTTACATAGCGTCAAATGTGATCAAAGTTTATCAAAAGAAAGACCAGAAGAAAAGAAAAATCCAGCTTTACTGTTGCGTGAAATAAGCGTCACATCGTCCACGGATGGCAAAGTTCTGCCCCCCAGACTTTGATAAAAAATTAAGGCAAGACACTGACTCTTTAAAACTACAATATCAACAGCCCTTAAAAAAGATGCGAGTGGAATTATGAAATGACAACTGAAATCAGCAATGAACACCAGGGTTGAAATTGCTTTCTTTTTTGAAAAAACGCTGATCAACTCTTTTTTGACAGTTGAATGACTGGTCGATTGGTGTGCCGGTCGGGTGGGGCGCTGGTCGGGTGGGGTGCTAGTCGGGTGGGGTGCCGGTCGGTTGCGCCTCCTTTTGCGGCGTTAAGTAGACCCTTTTAGTGTTTTTAATTTAAGACATGGACCAGTTAGCGAAAATGTGTCGACCCGCTGAAAATACCTCAAAATCCTGAGCGACGATGCCAAGTTTGAAAGTGATTTGTTGAAAAGTAACGAAGATATACCTCTGCAAAGTCGCGAAATTTTACAGACATTTGTGCGGCGGTTGCTAAGTTTGCGCCCCCTACCATACCCACGCCCATAAAATTCTCGCTCGACTCAAAGTATCATTTTCAAACCTGGGTACGTTTACCGATTTCAAACCAATCTTTTGTCTTCACAGAAGGTGACGAATCAGACATGTTGCTGTTATCAGTGGTTTTGCCTTTGCTCTTTACAAAACAAACTTTGGGTGCTGCACAGTGCAATGCTTTTTCAGGTCCATCAGGTACCACGGCGTGCGTCAAATTACCAGCGTACAATCGCTATCAATGGGCAACGTGCACCACAGATGCCTATATCAAACAACAGTCCCACTATAAGCAGTCTTGCTCGAACCCTTCCGATACATATTGCTGGTACCCGTGCATGCTTGAGAATCGCAACAAGGCATCGGGATTTGTAACACTTGATTGTTCTTGCACCCTGTCACCTGTAACTACGATTTCGCCCACGGCAACTTTATCTTCTGCGTGTTACATTCCATCGGGGTCTGATTGCGACTGGTTTAATAACTGCCTCAAAAAGAAGTATCCATGCAAAGCATCAAGCACAGCCTACGCAGTAAAATATGCCCATATCTTTTGTGCAGTATACAAAGCACATTACAGTACATACAGTTACACTGGGCAGAACTGGATGAACAATGCTCGTAAATGCCTGCAGAGTTCTCTTGTACCGCTTCTCCGACCATGGGTCAAGCCAACATGTCAAGATATCAGACGTAAGGCATTGAACTCTCATACGTCATGCTTCTTGAAACCCGACAATCAACAAACGTCAATATGCAACCTGAACTGCAACGACTACTTCAAAATCTTTTGGACCATCAGAGAGTCTTTCGATGGTGGACTGGACACAGCATGGGAGTCCATCCGAGCAATGTGGAATATAGGGATTGACTGTGGTGCTCAGAGTATTAGCCAGTGCTTTGAGCAAGCACTTAAAGGAAACATGCGGATTGTTAACATAAGGATTTCAAGGTTCGACAACGGTTCCGTCGCCTTCCCATACGGCGACAATAGAAACAGACTTGTGGACAAGATCGGTGCGAGTATTGTCAAAAGCCTTAACTGGAACACAAAGTTCATTGGTTGGTTGGCATTTCCTGTTGAAGAATCGAGTCTTATTTCTGGAAGCCTGGATATCATTCTAGCTGTTGTAGACAAACCAGCCCTTGGTATTGTTCATGCCGTCTTAGTGGATATCAATTTCGACCACATTTTCAACGAATTTGCTTCAAACATGAAACGAGGAACACTCTCTTTAACAGCCTTTGATGGAATTCGTTACTGGGTTAAGTCACTTGACCTATGCTCTGACAAAGCTTGCATCGCAACTACGCCCTTGGCAATTGCCGAACGGCCAAATTACGACGACGACAAGATTTACAAAAATATTGCTACAGCCTTATTACCTAGAAGCGCTGCCCTTTACGGTCTAGATTCAGCAGCAGCAGTGATCCTTTTAAAATTTGTAGCTTACTGACAGACTCACTACACTTGGTTTATATAGACAAATACCCTTAGTTTTTCCGAAGACATCTACTTTTTTAATTTTGAGCTTAACAAGTTGTCATTTCTTAGTTTAGACCGTCGAATCTGAATGCGTCTCTTTCTTATAGCTTTCCTGGTATGCATCTATACTGATTTAACGCCCTGTTGAGTCATCACCCTTATAAAAGGACGCTTTTTCGTAAAAAAGAAACATATAAAAAGTAAGTGAGCTATCCAGCTCACTTCAAAGGTGCTTCATTCTAAATTAAGTCGCTGCTGGACTAAGATGTCTTCTTCTTTAAGAAACCTGTCCCTCAGCTTGCAGCGGTAGGCCCTTGCTCAGCAACGAACGACAAAGAGTAAAATTCGATACATATGATTTACGTCGTTAAAAGTCAGCACTGAGAATTTGGTGAAAACTTCAGGAGGAAGCTTATCCACACTATGCTCTGCAAGGGTAGAGATTGTTGAATTATTGTTCAAAGCGAAACAGAATACAGCATCATTCATCAGATGTCTCTGAGTCACTTGAATCTGAATATATCCCAAGACCAGGAATAACCGGTCTTTGCTCCCCTGCTTGATTTTGCTCTGATTCAGTTTTAGTTTCATTGCCAGGAAGTTGATCCATGGTTTTATTTTCAACTAAACTTGTGTGTCGTTGCGTGGCTGATACATTTTCGTTCTCCTGATTTTTGCCGACAGCTGTATGATTTGAAAAACATTAAAGTATGTCAAACATTGAAACGAGTAATTAAATACAATGAGCAACCGCTGCAATGCAATAAAAGTTTTAAAATAATTTATTCTTATGACTAACATCATGGAGAGAGTAACCGCCCTCAGGTCAACTCCTGTAATCAGGGGCACCCAACGACGGCTTCCTCCAAAAGACATTGAAAACACTTTTTAGGCTATCCGGAGTACTTTTAGATCTCTAAAAATGCATTCTAAACGACGCTTTAAGATTAATTTTGTATCTGTTCGGTTATCCTAGGGGAACCTGAGTCCTTTCGAAATTACAAAATCTTCAGTGTTATTTTCCCGAAAATTTTAGATGCAATTTAACGTATTACGTTGTACGACGGAGATAATTTCCCCGATTACCCTCTCCATCACATTTTTTAATCCGAAAATTTTAGGTCTCCTTTTTTGTACGAAAAATAGCCTAACCTGGGCAGTGAACTGAATGTGAACAATTAAACCTCAGGAAAACGTTGGGAATTTATTAGAAACGCTCTTAAAACTGTATACAAATGGAACGGTCATCTAGAAATTTTTAGCCGTCCTCAAGTAATGGAAAATTCTAGACAATATTTGCTTCTCCGAACAGATATTTTACAGAAAATAGTCGTTGGGTGCCCCTGTGAAATGATGATCTTTTACTTAAATTACCAACTCTTTACTGCCCACCGAAGTGTAGGGTTACAGTTTCTGTTGTGAAAAGCACTGGACGTCTACAACCCGAAAGCGGGGCAAGACAAGTATCAAAACTTTAACTCTCGGAAACGGGGATTTCACAGTCACCCTTCCGGCGAGAGCAGAGAAGCAGGCTGTGTACATGTTGGCACATTCATATTTCATGTTGAGTTCGTTTCAGCTGAATGGCGAAGATAGCAAAGAGTACAACGTACCTGTGAGTTAAAGGGGAATTATGCTTCACAGCTTGAAATAACATGTGAAACATAACAGTGCCACACTTTAAACTACTGATGTTAAGTCCGGTCTCTTGTGTCCAATTACAACCTTTAGGTGATGGGGAGGGGGAAGAGCTAGAAAAACAGTGACGTCTGCTGCACATTAACCCTAACAAGTACCGTAGGCAGTAAAAGCCAACTTACTTTCTTTAACCTCCTCACAAACTTTTGTTCTCTTTTGTGGGGATGTCTTCTCGCTGTTGCTATAAAAAGTAGAAGAGATGTTTAGGTCACATTAATGCATGACACACATGATACCTTGATCTTTCCTGAAAGCAACCATGTAAAAAACATACAGCCATATTTCCCTATCTTCTCCTAAGATGGAATCCTCTTTTCGAAGAAAAGAAAAACTAAACTATATCATAAGCTACTTCAATTATGTTCTTTCAATGTTCATCAGATCAGCAAGAATAGATGATTTTCAACTGCGAGGAAAAAACTGACAAAAATTTAGCAAGATAGGTGGAAGGTGAGGTTTTGGTCAGACATAATGGCTTAGTTAAAGGCTGATAATCAAAAAGCAGATAATTGATGGTTCCAAGGCAGACAGCAAGTTTGTTTCTCTGAGATCCTCAAGGCTTCCGTGAGAGAACATTGGGGATCAAGAAAAAAAACAAACTTGGTGTTCCTCTAGAGTCACATGGATTTCCTGGGACTTCAAGGTACATGACCTGATCACATGTGAGTGAGTTTTGATTTGCCCTAGGATCAGTTAAGTGACACACTCTTGCCCATTGGACAACATGCTTGAGTTAAGAGGTAAAAAAAACGTTTCAAAGAGCAATTTATAATATATTGCTTCAAAGCCATGGTAAGTGAATGCACCCTGAGTTTTTTTCCTTGTTACATCCCTTTTAAAATCTATTCATCCATTCCTTACTTTGTGTTCCATCATATAAAAAAAGAAACATTTCTATTGTCACTTTTACAAACAACAAGACATTTTCAGAACAAAGAGCATGTTTCCTTATTATTAGCTGTGCCATGACTATCACAAATCGTAAGAATAATTATATATATATATATATGCAAAATGTGACAGTCTGTGGTCTTTCCTTATAAAGAGTATTACACTGTGAGCAGTCTCTCCTTTTCATCAGATTTAGTGAAGGGAGTGCACATGCTTGTGGTCACTTACCTTCCACATTTTGGCTCGACAGACTAAGAAAAAAGAGAGACTGCTCATAGTCTAAAAGAGTCTTAAATATTATAAAGTGGTAGTTCAAATCCCCACAGAATCAGTAGATCTATACTCTTCTTCCACATCCCCTACTTTTGTTTTCATGTTATGTTGTTTCCACACACCCACATAAGTGCTCTATTTGCTCTGACAAAATCCTACAAAATAACAAGAGATAGACCTATTAGATTAACTCAGTGTTGTACCCAATTCAAATCTGTCGGGGTTAAGATTCTTTGTGTATTGTATTTGCATTATAATGTGGCATTCACATTTAAATGCTATGGAAATTCCTGAAACAAAACGTTTTATTCCCACAGGTTTTGAATTGGGTACAACATTGAGTTAGCCGAATAGGTCTATTAGGTGTCCTATGGCAACAAACTCAAATGGCTGGACTAAGACTTGAAATGTCACCTTTTGACCCTTTTTGTGGTAGTCCAGCCAAAATTAACTTTTTCCCTGCTGCAGGGAATTTATTTTTCAACTCAGTTTAAACAAAACTAATTTTTTTTGTTCCACTTCTACACTGATGCAGCAAGACAGTTTCTAATTCTTTTGAGCCTTACCCATTCACTAATTTGTAAATTGTCTTTCAAACTATAAATGCAGGTCAAACCTACCCTTTCCTTTTTATTGCTCCTGCAATTAGTTGTAACTGGGATTTTTTGGTGCCAGACTCCTGTGAAGATTTCCTATTTAATACTGCTGACCCAGGCAGTTTGATGTCTGCAGGCACAGCTGCTGTACTTTGAAACTGAGAAACTGCATCCTGCAGACCGAAGAAAAATTGCAGAATTTGTAATGATTTTGTCTTAATTCAGTTTGGAGATTTATTTCTCACACATGGAATACACATATAAGATTGGTTAAGAATTTTACCCATAGAGCACTTCACTCTGACACATGAGCAGTAGCTATGCAAATTCATTAGAACAAAATAATTAAAGTGTTTATATAACGAAAGAGTTCAAATCCTAGTAGATTGGCTTGGTACACCAATATGGACACCACTTCACTGTTTTGGTACACTAATGTAAGGAGAATGAAATTATGTTCGTGCGATCGATTGACTTTGTCAAACAACTCACCCAGATGCTAAATAATTATAGTAACGGAGGTACAACTAGACAAAGAAACAAATGGATGGGGTAAAGAGAAAATCCTAACGGTTCCAAATTCAGTGATAGCTGCTAACATACCCTATATTCTCTTATTTCCTGAGTCTCTTCATTAAATCTCCGACTGGCTATTTCTTCTTGCTGTTTAGAAACCAGGTCAAGGAATAGTGTTTCATCACTATCAAGACCTCGTATCATGTTTTCTGAAAGGAAATACCAGTGATTAATACAATCATGAACATCTCTAGGAGATAGCAGCAACAGCAGCGGGGCTAAAAAGCCGGTCACAGTCGCTCTCTTTTTTACCTTCTTTATTGGCGGTTTTGTTGCCCACTTTATCGTCTTTCTTTTACATGGAATTGTGGCTGACTAATTTTTTAGGAAAGGGATGAATTTAATTTTCAAGGAGTAGTATGTAAACAGCGAAATTGGCAGTGGAATTTACCCCAAAATTTTTTACCTTTTTTTGTGAGTGTAACTCTGTCAGGGTTAGTCAGAATATCCCAAAACGAGGTATCGCTGGAAAGATCTATCTTTGCTGATATTGTTGCTTACCAGTTTATTAACATTAACCTGAAGCTAAATGGGTCAGGGGGAAATTGTATACATTGTACCATATGGGGACCTATACGACCCTAGTCTACCCTGTTGCTGCCATGAAACGTTCACCATAACCGGTGTTAAGATAAAAGCATTAAAAAAATTTGAAAATGGCTTAGAACACAGTTTTGTCAACCACTGGCTAACCTTCGTTTAAATAACTGGCCTTTGAGTTTTTTAAGACCTTTCAGAAAAGTTCATTTAAAGGTCCACTGGCGTCCGTGTAGAATTTGTCTTCAGTTGAGACTATTTCACGAAAAAATTAGTTAAAAGTCACGAATATCGGGTAAAAGATTTTAAAGTTCATGTATCATGTATCACGACAAGCAAAAAAGTTACAGTTCACAGGTTTTAATTTCCTATTTTCACCTTTCACGAAAATTAAAAACACTTAATCATGTATCACGCAATAACCCCTTTACCCCCCTCTATACATACTCAGCTGATGCTGTTCATCCCATTCATCTTGCTTTTTCTGTTTCTGTTCCTGTAATCGCTCATAAAGAGTCTTATTGTCATGGACTTGTTCAGGACACTCTGGCAAAAAAAAAAACATAAACGTGTCTGTTTTCACATGCTCATAGCATAAAATACTTTACTGGGGCCACTGCAACTGCATGCCAATTTAAGTGCATACATGCCTTTACATGTGGATCGGAAACGGGCAATAACATTGGTTTTTGTACCCCGAAGGCTCATTTTATTCTTAAATGGCCATTCCCTTTGACAGGTGATCAAAGGTGCTCAGTTTTGACTCAAATGCAAAAAGAGCTAGAGGAGCAATATTTATGTGATGAACTGCACTATTTCAAACTGACTATAAATATAGTCAACTCTCCCCCACATGGACAACTTTGGTACTGACACTACATGGTTGTTCATCTTACTGGGAGTCAACTCTAGGTGTTTGTTTGAGGGAAATGTCTGTCTTATAGAGACATCTTTTAAGAGAGAGTTTACTTTGCAAATGAACATGATCTACACAGTAGAATGAACACCCTAAGTCGTTGGAAAAGTACCTGAAAAAACAGGCTCGACCAGGAACTCAGACCTTTGCAATGACCAAACGAAACGCTCTCGTCTTGGTCAAGCCTGAATATTTTCAGGTTCTTTTTCAACTGCTTAGGTTGTTCATTCTAAAGATCATGTTCACTTTCAGATCTTCATCTGCAGTTCAAAATAGGATTTATTTCAGAGAGGAAGTCTGTGCACACTTTGTTTACAATTGCATCTTTTGCCAATAAAGTTAAATAACGACTTAGCACTTACCAAGAGGATCATCTTCTTTTCTTACTTTCTCCCACTCTTTCTGTCTTTTATCACGTATTTCGTCAAGTTCGGCCTCAGACACAAAGGAAACACCACTCATGTTTAGAACACAACCTCCATCAAACTGCTGTTTTTGTCAGGAGTCTTGCCGGAGTCTTGTCAGAAAAGCTTTGGGGGCCTGGGGGGAGCGCTTGAGCCTGCGAGCAGTACTCACATGGAAACGAAATGGCGGATAGGATTTTGCTTAATGCCACGAAAGGGAAACCTAAAGCTTTGAGTGTTTGTAACAAAGAACTAAGAAGTGTTCCACCATTAATTGGAAAATTGACGTCTTTAAAAAATGTGGACTTAAAGAACAATTTTTTAACAGATCTTCCTCCAGAATTTTCCTCGCTTAAACAGGTGACAGCTTGTTTAAAATGCCCTAAATGTAAACATAACAGTTGAAGTAATTTAAAACAGTTTTGTTTTCTTTTAAGCTGGAATCTCTTAACTTTGGAAACAACAAGTTTGAAGATCTTCCACAAGTTCTATCCTTCCTGTCTGGTTTACAGAGATTACATCTCTTCAATAACCAGTTAAAGAAACTCAACTCTGTGGTTTTAAGTGAGTAAAGGACTTGAGACCAGTGCAATACATTCATCAGCTCCCCCAAGTAGGATTTTCAGAATTAATTTTTAAGGAGTGTATGAAAGGAAAAGTAAAGAAAGTAGAAGACCGAGTGTAAGGTCATTTTTTCCTTACTTTCATTTCTTAGTCTATTTTGGGACTCTCTAATGGGTGGTCCACAGATGGGGTGGGTAAGGGATAGTCTATGGACCAGTTTGTGGAGTGGTCCATGGACCAGCGGGTCTTAAGTACAGGATACATTCCACAGGTCAAGTAGCTTGTGCCAGGCTCTCGTTCACCCTCTCTCCCTAGCTTTCACACATTTTTTTATGCTTTTTTTCGATCCGTTGTCTCCACTATCTTGGAGCCTGGAGCAGGCTATAGGTCAAGTAGCATGCTGACTTAAACTCTGAGCTGAAGAATGTGTGACCTTTATTTTAGAATAACCTGCAACCAGGCATTATAATTTTTTTCTGGGAAAGTGGAAAAAAGAACACTTTATGCATTTACTTCACCAGTCATCTGTCATCCCTAATTAAGGCATCTATCAACATTTCATGTCAGATTTTTCCACAAATTCAAGCAGTTAGCAATAAAAATTGATCAGAATGTATCATTCTACTTTCCAGGCAAGCAGTAAATGCTAAGTTGATACAGTAGGAAGTCGTTAGCAAAAACATCACAGATTTTAAAGACCAATTTGCACTGCTGTTATTGTTAATCTTGCCTTATCATTTGCCGTTTTCACACTAGAGACAGATAATCTATCTTCAAAATCCGTCGAAATTGACCTAACAACAGATAGATAATGTCAGGCGGATTGTCTGACAAAATTAAGACTATTCCATTTTCAAATTGAGACGTATTATTTGTCTGACGCGAATTATCCAACAGATAACCCATCTCATACAGATAATCCATCTCTAGTGTAAATACTGTACAGCCATTGAAAACAGTATTAATAGTGGAAGAACAGAAATGTGTGTTTTACTGGAAGTGATGTGTACAGTAAATGTATCATGCATCCCTTTCTCCTTGTCTCTCATACAAAAAGAAAGAAGGACCGCCTGAACACAGGTTAATTTTAGAACTGTCATTCACAGACCCAGTCTATTGGAAGGTTCTGTGGACTGGGGTAAGTTTTTCAGGATTATCAATTGATGTTATACATGATAACTGGACATGATCTTTTGGAATTATAGGAGGTTTGTGCTAAAAGATGATTAAATTTGATTATTTCAGTAATAAATTTACTTTTTGGCTAGCACTTCAGAGATCTGGGCTAGTAAACTAAAGTAGCAGCTTGATTCTTTTTTCATTTTCGTTTTATCCTATATTTGGTAGATAACAAGGCTGAAAAATTCCCTCATTCTAATATTGTGATCTCTAGGTGGACTTCAGAAGTTAACATTTCTTAATCTGAATGGAAATCAGCTACAATCACTACCTAGAGAAATAAACAGGTACTGAGAGTCAGAGCGAGGTCATCATTATATTTTGCTTTCTCTGAGTAACATCAGTGATCTGTAATTTCATCTTTCACTATTAAAGTAAGAGAACAATATTATCAGTCTGAAGAAATTGAATATTTTCCTCAAGAAGCACCCTCCCCCAAATTTGAAATACGTGGTAACTTCTTGAGCTTTGTGTTTGCCTATCTTTGGCACAAAATTTTTCATAATGATATTTTGGTTATTTTTGGTAAATTTCAGACTGGTGTCATTACAGTTTCTCAGTGTGGATCATAATCAACTGCATAGTGTTCCCACCGAGATCTGTCATTTGATCAATCTTGCAGAGTTACATCTTGCTGACAATCAAATTTCAAGGTAAATTTAGACACTCTAGGCATGTGACAATAGACGAAGCCAAGTTATAGTGATGTAGCCCTCTAAATTGCATTTGACTCTGGAAATGTGCTTTATGTTTTAATGAATTACAGCCTTCCAGAAGATATGGCATTTCTAAGGAATCTTACAAAGCTCTATGTGTACAAAAACTTGATTGAAGAGTTGCCAGAGGTGAGGTGTTACTCATTACCCAATTCCATTCAATATCTTCTTTTTATAGTCATAGTGGCATTAATCTTCTTTCCTGTATCTCATGCTGTATTATGAGAACCAGTTAGGTATCTAATTTCTGGCTATGCCCCGCATCTTATATCAATATACTTTTTTTCTTGTTGTTAGTGCACATTGGTTTGTGCTTGTAATGTTTGGAGTTAGACTTAGTTTAATGTCAGTATACTGGTACCCCTTCCGGATACCTAGTTTACAAGTTCCATTCCTATCCCTTTTAACTGCTGTTAATGCACTGACATTAAAAAATGAACAAATCACAAATCAGAACATTTTGTCAACTTTTTCACAGCCATAAAATGTATCTGTTTACCTTTTTGAGCCTTTTTACCAACCAAAATGACAGATTTTCCTGCCCTTCCAATATACTTAAAGAGTAAAATCCCTACCCTTTCATATACTTGAATCCTGAAAAAGGTACCCATTTTGGGTGGAGCCTCCCCATATAGGCCATTTTAGAAAGTTTAAAATTTGCCCTTGTTGGCATTGCCTTCCCAGTGTGATCCTAAGATAAGATACCTAAGGGTTACCTAAAATGTATCTCCTAAAATTCAAGTGTGTAAATGCCCAGCTACACAAGAGACAAATTTTTTGTCTAAACTGGATTATTTCTTACAGCATTGGGAAAGCGATTTATTGAAGGTTTGTGGGTTAGTTAGTTTTTGTTCTTCCCTTTTACAGGGTCTGAGCCAGGCTGCGCCATTGCGCCAATCTCGCACTGCAATTGAAATTGTCCCTTAAAAAAACGGCCAAGGGGACAATTTGTCCCCTTCAAAATTTAGGGGAAAAAACTCGAAAGGAAGCACACACGAAGAGATTTATTTCAGTACAGAAGTTTCAAGCTAAAACAGAACATGGAAAGTATATTTTATCGCACGTTTAAAGGGGCTGTGTCATGGCAGTCCCGTTCATTTTGTTTAATTTTGCCAATTACTCGCCTTCAATCGCTGTGGAACTTAAAGTAAGCAGAGAAATCACATGTAAATGACAAAATCAGAGATCCGATACAAACAAATATGTCTCCTGAGCATTATTTTTGAAGCAGCAGGGATCAACTTTGAAAAACTGTTAGGCTGCACAGTTTTAAAAAAATGGTAATTTCAATCCGTTTCAATCTACTTCAGTTTTGCCCATCCATGACATCTTTTGTTTCTGTTATGTTATTTTAACCTTCCTTTTAAAGTTTTCAGGGGTTATTTTATGTTTCTCTTAAAATAAGAGGCATTTATTTTGTAATTTCCTAATTTGGCTGAATTTCATGACACAGCTCCTTTAAAGTTCATTCTTAAGTCGCGTTTCAGTCATGCTCTACTGAACACGTACGTCTCATGCTCAACCAAGCGTGGTGACCGCGCCTGGCAATCGTTAACATGTCACATCGACAACGTGTTCGAACATTAGGAAGCTTTTTCGCTCCAAATCAAAGCCAGAGTGAATCAGAGAAAAATGTTACAGAAGAAGAACAGTGTATTAATCAGGAAGAAACTGATGAGGATCGAAGGAAACCGAAAAAAATCACGAGATCACACGTGGTTGCGCTATGAAAAGGAGGCGATGTTCTGCTATTTTTGTCAGAAATCTAAGAAGACAAACCCCTTTGCATCAGCAGAAGGGTGTACAAATTTCTGTCCCCCTAAAACTGAAAATGTCCCCCAAAATTTTAGACAAGGGGACAAATTGTCCCCCAGTGATCAAATCCTAGCTCAAACCCTGCCTTTTATATTGTGTCATTTTTCAGGTTTGTGCCTTAAATAGGGTATTAATAATATTATTTGATTGTCTCATCTTTAAATTGGATCTGGGTTTAAGACCCTGGGTGGAGCCTCCCTGTACAAAGATTTTCCTTGGTAACCCCACCCCCTTCCAAGCACACACTTCATGAAGTTTAAAACTAAGGGTGAAAACAGAATGAAGGGATTAGTGGGCAGTGCTCGACATTTGTTGGGTTGTGTGGGGAGGGAAATGCTATGGGCCTGCAGTAACTGGCTCCATGTTGTTGTGGCTGCTCAACCAACAACAGGTTCAGCTATCTGAACATAGGTAGTAACCTTGAGGTTATCGGTTCAGTAAATTCATTTTGAGAAGTTATGATACTTTGTACTCTTTATTGGTGAAGATAAAAGTGAACTCAATGTAGTTTTGTTTAACAGGGCTTGTCAAAATGCACGCAGCTCAGAGTACTGGATGTGTCAGCTAACAGATTGCGGATATTTCCAGCTGAGGTGTGGCTTTTCTTTTTGGTTTAGATTTCATTCTATAAACATTTCTTACTTCAACTTATTGCTCAAGAAGATTTATCAAAGGAGATTAATTGTATTTTGTATTTACAGTATATCAAGATATGGGTTAAGAAGTATATTATACATTTCAAGGCAATTTACAATTACCATTAATAAAACTCATTTGATGCAATTTTCCATGGAGCATGATCAAATGCGCTTAAAGGTGGACATGTCCTGTTCATTCCCCCCCGCCCCCGCGCCCGCCCCTCCCCAAAAAAGCAAAAATGTATTTTTTAACTGTGTGGTAATAGAGGAAGATTAGGGCAGCTCAACTCCCCCTCCCCTCCCCTCCCCCAGTCTTTTCTTTCACTGTTCCACGGCCTGTGAAATCAGATTTGATATTAATTTTTGGAACAGGAAAACCTATGAAAGAAGTAAAGGTCAAACTACTACCCTTTGTTTTTGAACGTGATAATGTATGATAATCAGTTTGGAACAGAATAAAATTCAAACCAAGGTAAAAACTAAACCACAATATGCACTTTCAAAGTTGTAGAATGCATTAAAGAGCTATTTATATAATCTGCACTTCTCACAGTATTCCCTCTTAGACTGTTGCTGCTGTAATGATGTTTCTAGCATGATTTGTTTGTTGTTTCTTTTTTTATTTCTCCAGCTGGCTCATCTTCCGCTGAAGGAACTTTACTGTGAGGAAAACAATCTTCTTCAACACATACCAGTTCACTCTCAACAAGAAGATGAAGTATTAACATTAAAGGTAAGACTGAGAACACTGTATCAGAAATTAAAGCAACTTGACATGCCATATTCAGTTCTGTAGAGTAATGTGTCGTTAGTTGTCACTGATGTGGAAAATATTTAGTGGGTTATCTTGTTTTCTTGTGTGAAAATGATTCCCAAAGTACTGTTATTGCTGGTATTATAAGCTATTGTACTGTTTGTAGTGTTTTGTTCAGTTATCTAACTTTACTTCTTTAACTCTAACCCTTTTACTTACATGCATATTCTTTCTTTAGGAAATAACCGCAAGATTTGTTTTAAAAGAACTTCGAGATGGGTAAGAGCCATTTACTGTGCCCTCCTCAAAAATAAAAGAAAACAATATGTTTTTAACACTTTCACTCCCAGAATGTGCCCAGTAAAACAACTGACAAAATCTAGGTAAGTCATCTCGTAAATGTCATCGGTAAGAGGTGTACTTGAATGGTCACATTAATTTTAATTCCTTTTACAGACTCAGAAGTTAGAACCACCTTAAAGCTTTCGTCATTCACTCTGGGCCGGAGTGCAATGATTTTTAAATTTTGAACCCTTTTTACCGTAAATAATAATGAACCTGCAATAACCAAAATTTGTTTCCTGAAATGAACTAAAATGTTGTTTAATTCTGTGCTGCAGGCGTTCGTTTGTGAAACGTAGCATACGTCACTTTCCCAAGGTACAGGAGATGTTACAGTACGCCAGTGAATGTGCAGTGTGTGGACAGTCCTTTCTTAATACATGGTTAGAGTGTGTACACTTTGTGGACGCCCATAGAGTAAGTAACGACGGTTTGATTCGTCCTGAGCCACAAGCTTTTGTAAAAGATGTATAGAGCTTATTTTCTCTTTCATTTGTCTCGCGTCAAATTTCCGATTCATTTTACCAGCTGTAACATTTTGAGTGTCACATGAGAGTCTTGCCACTACCCAAAATTACTGAGGAAGAAAGATAAGAAAACCGAGGAGAAGCCGAGTTTTATAGTCAAAACTCTCCTCTTCTTGCCTGTAATGCAGGCTCTTGGCTTTGGAGGTTTGACTACAAAATTAGCAAACGTCCATGTATTTGGATGCCACGTCAAAAACTCTTTCTCGTGATTCATTGAGCTTCTCGAACAATGAATAATTGGTGGAGAAAACTCAAAGAAATCGCATGTATGGATTTGAACCCCGAAAGATTTGGTTTGAGTGTCGGTTTGAAAGTCCAGGACTTTGACCACCAGAACAAGTGGGCTTGATCTTCTGATTTTTATTGTTGCAGGTCTTACGTACAAAGACGAAGCCAGGAATAATTCCAATCCGAGGACTTCTTTGTTCTTATAAATGTTTCAACTCTGAGGGTCATGACTATTTTGGCATCGCCTATGTTGGAGATACTTGATGAGGATTTTCATGGAGATAGATTCAAATTCCTTGTCAAGAACTCCAGCCCTTTCTTGAGTGGAATACAAACGGAATAGTGGCGCGGAGTGATTGGTTACCGTTTCCGGTCATACCAGGTCCACAGCTTTGATGCTGAGCTTCGAAAAAGAAGAGCCAGTCATTGCCTTTTTATTGGCTTATGTGTGCAGGCGTTCAGTTGACATAAGTGTTCTTGTGTATTCGCTGCTTTGAACATGAAGAAAGTATGAAGAAAATAGTGTACACTATTAAGTCACTTTATATCTCTTGCTTGTCAGTGAAGCGAAGACAAACTTGACACTGTTAGTTCTTCGGGGACAAACTCGACAAATTTATATAATTGATCTGACAGGTTTGTTGGACCTGTAAGATCTCTTAACCAACTGTCGATTGATTAACGTCACTCAGGGACAATGTTCAAGAAATAGAGAAAACTTCTTACTCTCCACGATTACCAGGAATTGTTTTAAAAAGACTTTCATGGAAAGTTTGGCAAGTTTTTTCCCTAACTGTAGCATTTTCGGAAAAATAGCCCGACGGTTTTTCGACCCGTTGTTTAATGGCGTTAAATATATTCGTTAAAAAATTGAACATTATGTACTTAGTCGAGGCTTTGTTCTGAAAACTTCTTGTTTCCAATTATTTAAGCTGGATACAGAGACAAAATGAATTGTAAACTGTAGGCATTTGGTAGAAAATCGGAAAGGCGGTTCCATCCTTTTATTTTGCATGCACAAGTATTTAACTCGTCGCTAATAAAGTCTATTGGGTTGTTTGCTGAGAGGAGGAAGGACTGTTTGAGAATCTTAGATAGCATAGTTGGGCCTAAATGCTCGAGTGTTTCAGACTCATAATTGTTGCTGTTACTCACCCCTCCCCTAGGTAATAAAATCCTTGCAAGGGCGAGCAAAGGAAGGGAACAGAAACCAGACGGCAAAATAATTTTCAGAGCTCTCCCAATGCCACACTGACTTGTGAGTTTCATTTTGTGCGAAGCCATTCTCCCAGCGGTGTGAAGCCTGTTCATTCATCCTCTTTACTGACTGTAATTTCCTTTGCAGTGGATGTTATATCGATTCAACATGTTAACCACAAGACTGCCGGAAAACATTGAATAAAATTTTAATGCGTTATTTTTCAAATTGTTTCTGTCTTCATTGAGCTTTTTCATCAGGCAATTTATCGGTCGTATTAACAGAGGGATTTTATTACGAAAATAAGGACTGATGACTTCAAAAGATGGTCGTTGGTCGTAATAACGGGGTGGTCGGATTAACGGGGTTTTCAAATAAGAGAATGGATGGACCTTTGTTCGGGCCACAAAAAAGTGGTCGTATTGCAATAAAGGAGTGGTCATCTTAACGGGGTGGTCGTACGGCCCAGTTCCATTGTACCCAATAATCGTTGAATTAGTGGCTTGTTTCATATCACACTCTCTTCAAGTCTCCCCTTGCGGACACCCTGATAATACGGAAAACAGCTACATCCCAGACAAAAATGAATTACAGCTGTTTGACTGAAATAAACTCCCGCTATTATTCTCGCTCGTGAATAAGGACAACAACTTAACTTAAGGTCCCTACAGTGTCCGCAATAAAGTGAGTTGACTGTGTAAACTTTAGTATCCGGTCTTCCTTAACGGTTAGGAGAGGAGAGATTTTAAAGGATGAAGAGGGGAGGAAGAAAAAGAAGAATGAAAGCCCTGCATAAAGGTATTCATTGAACCTTGCCATACGGGAGATGGTACAGAGAGGGAAGCGCCCAGTGTAACTTTTGGGATAAGTGAATTTTAGTCAAAGGTTATTTTTAGATCAATTAAACGTTTGGAATTAATCGGAGGTTGATTTCTGGAAAAGTACGTGAACCTTTATTCGATGTTTCAAGAGAAAATATTGAGACTTGATGATGTCAAGCGGACGTCCAAGGAATTAGACCTCTGTTTAATTTCAACCTTTAAATATAACTTTAGTGTAATTCACATAATCTGGCCACCGCCCTAAGATTTCGTCTCTGTCGGACCATTATTCTCTCTTGGTCGTACCCAAACATCCCTCTCCCTTTGCTGTGTCCACCTTCTCGTTTCTCACTTCCCTTTTCCTCAGGAAAGGCCTAACACTCGGTCTCTCGAGCAATATGTGGTTACAGATGAACATTCTAGTCTGTTGTACGCTGCGGAAAGATGCTACAAAAGGGCTTATTATCAGTATCAGACTGTTTGGGACCGAACAACTGGTTCTTATTCTGGCATTATGTCAGAAAACATCTCGCAAATGGCCTTACGAATGTTCCTTATTCTCCAGCAGTGAAACACGGGATTCAACAGTGAATTCATGAAGAGAATGGTGTGAGTGATATTGAAGGCCGCCTTAAAACGGTCATCACTTGTTCTGGTTACGGCCAAAACAATGTTGCTGATAAGATATGGCGAGTAAAATATAATCATGAACAAAACCAAGTAAATAACAGTGTGAGTTGAAGAGCGATATTTTGCAATGTTGATCATTTCAGTCGGATGTTGCATGTGCTGTGCATCGTTGGTGCATTGATATTTTATTCCGTGGGTGTGCTGCGCAATCTGAGTTTGTGACGTTGCTTGGTTGTTCTGTGCAGCATGAAGATCGGTCTGAACCCTGCATCGCTGTCGCTGTATCAAACGCAGTAGCTTAGCATACGCGAACGTGGTGACAGCGAAACAAATGGCACCCAAGAGAACCATGCAATAAACAAAACTCAGAGGGTAAATAAATAGTGGAAGTGTTAAAATAATGCTTATTATCCAAAGAACACCCACTGTCCTAGCAGTAAATCGTAAAGTGACCACAATACGATATCTTACGTTCAGAATCAGCGCTAGAAGCCTATCAATGCTTATAGCAGTAAGCGTTGTCAGTGATACTACACCTAGGACTGATGCCAATGTCTTGCTTGCAAGAGAAGCAATGCAATGAAGCGAAATATTCCCCTGTATTGCGCCAATTTTATGAGCAACGAAAAGAGGCTGAACTATACATCCCACTCCAAAGTCTGTTAAGGCTAGATTACTGAGAAGGACATTAGATGGAGTATGAAGTTGCTGTTTTTTCCACACCGCTATGATCACCAGTAAGTTCAATAAGCATGCTGGCACTGCACAAATCGAGTTGAAAATAATGCTCACCACATACGTGATATAGAAATCTTCAATGGCGCTTTTTCTGTATACGATGTAACTAAAACATCTTGTTTGATCCTCAAGTTGGGAGTAATTATTTGCTGCAGTAAAATTCCACTCATTGCTTGAATTATAATCTGCCATTTTATCGGTCTGAGTGAACAAAAGGCGTAAGACCGGGTCAATTGACCACGAAAGAGAAGCAGTTACAGTATATTCTGGATATGGCAAAAGAAGCAGAAATTTGTGAACGTATACACAGAAAACGATTATACGAAACAGTTGGCAACTCTTAACTGGATTGAGGTTTTCTTTACTTGCATATAAATATTTCCTCAGCTGTGCAGTGTGTAAACAACCCAACAGCATACACAAATGAGAAGTCATGTTTAAATGAAAAACATTTAACATTTAGCTTTTGTGAGCCTGATGCTTTAAGGTTATCGATAGAGGAATTAAGGGTGAAAAGGAACTCTAGCCGAGAGAGATAAACGTTAACAGCATTTGTATTTAACGGCCTTGTTAATATCAGTTGTCTTTTTCTTAAAACCACTTTCCATTTAATTACGCAGTTTTGTTAGCTGTAAATGGTGGCTCCAGTTAACACCTCAAATACTTCTTTATTTTCTTTGTGTCAGTTTCGGTTCGACATTTATTGACGCATCTGTGTTCTTTATTACGCCGCTTTCTTTACAGAGGTGAAACATATTCATTTCTGATAAAAATATGACGTTTCTTTTTAGCACAATACCGCTTGTATAACTCAGTTCTTGTTATCGCTTCCTCGCTACAAGCTGTAATAGCTAAGGCTATTGATAGCAATATTATGTTTTTAAATAGTTTTATCGTTTTCAAGGCATGGTCCCTATTTAAATTCATCAAATAAACTGTTCAAATATGTTACACGTTTCATATTAACTTGGCTAATTTATGACATGAGTTGTGCTAACAAAACTTTTAACCATGCCTACACAATCTTCGAATGATTGGTCTTGAGCTCCATTGGTCAACTGTTAAATGGGTTGGAGGGGTGAGTAGTAGTGACAAGCCTACACAGGGGACCCTTGTGAGCAAATTCCTTCTTGGTGTACTCATAGGATGGGTACGATCTAATGAGTGCAAAAAACAAACAAACAAACAAAAAAAGGAATGAGTACAGTTAAGAAAGTAAGAAATAAACAAAATGTCTCCATTACTCATGACGGTTTAGTTACCATTTCAAAAAATTAAGGAAAAGGCAAAATATAAAGTAAGTTATTAATAGGGAGCTAAAACAAAGGAGTTTTCAAGTGACGCTCGAAGCCTTTTCTTTTAATAGGCCTTAACGCGACCAAATTTGTATCGTTTACCTTCGTACGTACATAGCGGATTTTTACAGACTGAATAATAGTGGTTATCACCTTAGAAACTCTGATTTTATTATATCTCGAGTTAATTCAGTAGCATATGGCCACTTACGACTAGAAGAGAATGCCTGAATTTCCTAATGCTTTCATTTGAATGATCACCCTACGGCATAATAAACAGTACCACGGGAAAGTACTGCTCGGTAGCTCTTATTTCAGTGGTCTGTCTCTATAACTATTTCATACACACTCAAGGTGAAGTTGGAAGCACCGTGTGCAGTAACTAAAATAATCATCGCTTCAGTTAAGTATTGTTCGCAACTTTGAAACAAATTGTCGGTTGTACCGAACTGTAGTGTTTTCAAGCAGTTACGTGAGCTTGATCCGGCTGTCTTACCCTAGGCACTAAAATAAATATCAATTCTGTACATTTCTTTCATTTAAATTTGTGGAATGCCAAATTCAGTGAATTAAAAGAATATGACCCTTTAGTTACCTGTAAGTTAACTTAGAAAAGTTCACGAAAACTTCATCCCAAGATCCTTGAGGAGGTCTGGGCTTTACTGGATATCGGGAAATGTAACCGCCGTATCCTGGAGTGGGCCTGGTGCTAATCATGAAGGACAAAAAGAATATTTATAACGCTGACTAAAGCACCGTTATACCATTTAGGCTACATGTTTACAACGGGGTGATTTTCCCGAATTCGTCATGAATCTGGAAAGTTTTGTTACTGGACTAGTTTTGTCGTTTACATGAAGCCTAGTCCCTAGGCGTTCTCTCTTGATCCGTTGTCCGCGCGAAGTCTGGGAGAGAGCGGCGAGTATCTCTTGGTGACGTCACAGCTCACAGTAGAGTCCAGGATTGACCGAGCCGAGAATGCCTAGTGACTAGGCTGGTTTACATGCAGATACGGGAATCCCAAATGAAGAGGCTCACAGCGCGAAAATGTAGCCTCTGCTTGCAGGGTTATCACTTTTAAATCCTCAATGTTTTTTTTTGCCGTAAACATTTCTTCCAACGAAACTCTGATGGATTAATTTGGGTTTCTGGGAAACTGCCCACCTACCCCTCCCCTAAGTCAACATGAACACTTACTTCTCACTTAGAGAAAAATGTTGGGTTACGGGAGGGGTAAGTGGGCAGTTTCCCAGAAATCTGAATTAATCCCTCTGATTCGACTGAAACATCTATGAATCCTTCTCTTTACTAGCGTAAACTTGACCTTAAAAGTCGATAAGTAATTATGAAGTAACCTAAGAACATATCAGAAATTGTCATAAGAGCTCACTACGTCAAAGGACATTAAAAAACAGTTTAAAAAACAGCCGCTCTTAGCAAAATATGTTTCACAAGCCTTCATCCAATCTTGTCAGAAAAAACTGATGTAGAGCAAGTACAACCATAACAACTTTCTTCTTCTACTTCTTTAGTGTAATTATTTATCCACCATCCACCTGGAAGTCGTTTTAAATTTCTTACCCCTGCGGAAAGCCCTACTGGTTCTCAGAGACTTCCGACTCGTTCCAGGGAAGAAAAAGTTGTGGCGCTCTTTTAGACAAAACTCTCTCAGTGATCTACGCTTGACTGGAAGAATTGACGTTTCTGGGCATAAACGACTATGTTTCAGAAAAATATTGTTATTCTTTAATACCCTGTTCCAGAGTGAGAGTGATCCTGTTGAAACTGAACACATTCCCGCATATCAAGTACATGACAGCCCTGCTCCTCCCCCGGGCGCGTCTTCTGCATTCTCTAAGCGGTCCAAACTTTTTTTAAAACAACCAATCTTAGCATAATTTATCTACCAGTTTATCCAGATCCAGTCAATTTATTCAGTTTAGTTTATGGTCTATGCATTTTCATTTCGAGAACAAAAACGTTTCTGCACAGTTGACTGTTGTTCTTTGGAACTATTGTTGAACGATGTAACTCGATGTAACTTGTGCGCATTAGATCCTATATTTGAATGCCATTTTGCGCCTAATATATAATAAATTATTAATTATTATTAACTCACTATGTTGAACGCTGAACTCAGCCAATCGAGAAGCTAAACATTGCTGAATTTAATAGTCTACTATTGTAGGTTTAAGAAGTAAGAATTTATACACGGTCCAAACCGTAAATTTTACCAAGCCTAAAAGCAGGGCTCTCACTTAATACTTTTGCTGGTAATGGGCCCTTTGTAGCTTGTCCTTCACGTGGTACAAAACCACCATCCTGGACAGCAACAGACTCACTGGGAGAAGACAAACAAAGAAAATTACTATTTTAAATGACGTCCCTTGCTCTTCAATGTGGCAGGTTTGTACCACGTGAAAGACTGGCTGCAAAGGGTCTATTACCAGAAATACGATAGAAACTGATCATTATCTTATTTTGAAGAAGATACCAATTCCAAGGAGGCAGTGTGGCCGAGCGATTGGAGCGCTGTAATTGCAATTCGGAGGCCCTGAGTTTAAGTCCCGCCCTGACCGCTAGCTGATTTTGTTCTCAGTAGTCCCGAGTTCAAATCCTCGACCACGCTTATAAATAGCCAACTGATTCGACCTCCGACCAGTTGGGATTCTTAAACCGTTTATGTTTGATTTAATTAATTTGTTTCAGGAATTTGCTCGGCCCCACTAGCATTAGTGCTATAAGTTCTACCGAGGGTAAAAAACAGAAACTTATCACCGTGAAAATTCATTTACATAAATTAATGAATCTATTAAGCTTATGTGCACTACCCCGCGAGCAGAGACTACTTTTTCGTGTTATCTACTGACTAACGTGAAGAAGGTGTGGACTGAAACGAAGCGTTCTTGCATCTAAGCCTCAAACCCTAGCATAGTTGCAATATTTCTGTGTTTTTGAGACAGTCGATCTTGGGAATGAATAAGAGTCTCCAAAGTTTCATGTTCGTAGTCATATTTTAAAGTCACTATTGATGACTGTCAGTAGGGCACTTACAAACGCATTTTGTTCGTTTCTGATATTTCCATTCTTGGCGTCCTGATGGGCTCGTCCACCTTTTTTACTAATGAAGTCTTCTCCGGCTCTTCAAGACTATCAGAGAAAACAGTACATAGAGCGTTACAGATTGATCACGGATCACGTGTGCAGTATGTGGTCCTTGGTCCGGCCGGTTTTACTTTGTGACGTAATTTTGGGGAAGCAAAAAAAGTTTACAATACAAACGAAACTTTCAGACGGTTTATTGATCTGTTCGCCTTCTTAAGCTCGATTTGAGGTTTTCCTGGTGCTAGCGAAGGCTGGAAAATAAAGTTAACGCGAATGTAGGTGAATTTTGTTTGGTTTTGATTTTTTTTATGGCGCCTTAGATTACTTGGATATATGTTGAATTCAGGCATATGCGGTTAAGTGCGTTAAGAAAGCTAATTTTTGGTGTACACGGCGTACAAGAAATGTTCTTTCGACTAGCGAAAAAAATTCAGTCGACAGGTTGAATTTTAAAGCCAAAGTTATAGATGATATTCCAAAGTAAATTTGGCGTACTAGGTCTTTGGTCCTGCCACAGGACAACATAAACAAGCCAAATAGTAATTGAAAAGGGTGAGCCTCAGAAAGTTCAGTTTTGTTTTCGTTTAGTTCCTAGTAAGACATAAATTCAGATTCCTGAATTGAAGTGAAAAATTTTGAGTAGCACAAATTGTGGCAGAAAATGAGATAATAATAAAAAGTCAGCTTCCAACCTTTATATTTGTATTTTGCTCTGCATATTTTTATGCATTGAGATAAGTGAAACAGTCTTTTTATTGAGTGATCATTTATTCCGCCTAATCTCAAAATTCCTGCTGAAGTTGGAGTCTGTGACATGGTGAATCAGGAGAGAGCTTAAGCACTCAACAACGACGCCGACGGCTACGAAAACATCACTTAAAAAGTGATTTCGCGCTGTTTCAAACTTCATCACCAATATATTTAATTTGTCAAATGTTTTTGTAAATTTGAATTCTAAGGGAAGGTATCAAAGTTAAAAAAAATTACAAAAAGAAAAGAGATGTCTTGTGTTCGCGTCCTCCATGAAACATGAAATTAATAACTTTCACGTCGTTGTCATTCTATGACGGCAAGGAATGTGCAAAAAAGCGTGATGGACGTGTAAAGTTGCTTTTCTTTTTCTTTGCTGTTCTCTTTTCCATTGCTGTCGTTATTGCTAAAGCTCTGTAATGTCAAGGAGAACGGGGAGGTTGGGTATGTTTAAAATTATGGAAAAAATTAAATTGAATAGTTATTATACAAAGATTATACAGTCCTCCATCACGCCAAGGCTTCTTTTGACCAACCAACCGCCATAACCCTTCCTTCACTGGGATCCCAGGGCAACGGCAGGGTTGAGTCATCATTTTTGAAGCAATAGACTTACCGAGTTGTGGAGTTGTAAATGGCGGGAAACAGTTTATCTGATTCATACTGGTAAAACTGGTTTGGTCTTGATTGAAACTGGTCCCAGGTGCACGCAACTGTCTGCCATATTTCGGGTTCAGGTTCATACCTTACTGCTCTATATCTGACAAGGTCTGCATTCTGTTCATGCTTAGGTAAAACAACCAGCTGTTCTTTCACAATGGCCTCGTCACAAGCTTGCTGGTAAATAAAATAAAATAAATTACTCCTAAGAGGGCGCAATCCCTTTTATGAAAGATACAGGCATAAGGCTTTTCATCTCGGTAGTGTCGTAGACTTGGTACATTGATGACTTACAGAAATATAACTATTACTCCCTTTAAAGGAGTTTACGGAGTACGGTTTGATTGGAAATTCGTCTCTTTACTGAATTTGTTTGTCAGTATAACGTTGGTCTCGTAATCTAATGGAAGTCTGCTTTTTGCAAGTGACCTTAACACAATGAAATTTGATTTTGAGTTTGTTTTAGCAAGAGAGAGAATTTTTAGTCTATAAATATTACAAACTCAAGAGGCAATTACGGTGCATTACCCATTGATGGCATTGATAAGACAACTAACACGAGAGCTTACTAGTGAGCTAAAACAAAGATGTTTTTGAGCGGCGCATGTCAACCGTGATTTGCCCGCATTCTCAGGTTGACTGAGCTCATTTCTGAGTGATGATGTGCGTCGTTCAAAAACAAAAACACCTTTGTCACCTTTGCTTAAGCTCCCTATGATCTCTATACAAGATCCTTTCTCATATAGGGGACCTTGAGACTGATGCTTGTTTTCGGTCAAAAAAATCCTCTTCAGTTCAAGGAAACACTGAGTAAGGATTGCCGGAGGATCCACAATGAAGTATTGAGGAACATCTAAGGCTAGAGTATAGTCTAGCCTTATACTTCCCTTAGAATGTAGAGTCTACAATAATTGGAAAGTGACCAGACTAACACCTGTATTTAAAAAAGATGATCCTACGGTAATGAGTAATTATCGTCCCCTCTCCTTGCTAAGTGTACCCAGCAAGATTTTAGAATCATAATAATAATAATAATAGTAATAATTTAATATTTATATTGCGCAAAATACATGTAAATATGATCAAATGCGCATTACATGAAAGTAAATTATCGACATTAATAAGTTATCCAAAATAACTAAAAATATTATATAAAAAAAAACAATGGATTTATAAAAATATGATATATACATAATCCTAAAAAATCCTAATAAAAAGCTAATCTAAAAAAATGGGTCTTAAGTAAACCTTTAAACCTATGAAAATTGGGCTCATTTCGTATTTGTGATGGTAACCCATTCCACAGTTTCGGTGTCGCAGCTAAAAAAGCACGGTCACCCAATGTCTTTTTAGTTAAAGTTCTTGACGTTTGAAGCATGATTCCCATTGCACACGATCTTAAATTGTGCTCTTTTCCTCCCTTTTGCTAATGAGTTCTTGTAGATATACCGTAGCTTGTCCATGGATCGCTTTAAAAGTAATTATAATAATCTTAAAATGAATCCTAAATTCTACTGGAAGCCAATGAAGCATACACAGAATTGGTGAGATGTGATAAAACCTTGTAATCTTAAAAATAAGTCTTGCTGCGGAATTCTGGAGCCGTTGTAACTTTGCTATTTGTTTAGCTGGTAACTCATACAGAATACTATTACAATAGTCAATGCGCCCAATTATTAGGGCATGAACAAGTGTCTGGGTTGCTTGGTTACTTAAATACCTTCTTATTCGTCTTACATTTGTTTCTTACATTTGTAATGTAGTAATAGGCTGCTTTACACGTGTTATTGATATTAACTTGAAGACTCATTTTGCGGACATGATTGCGAAACATGTTTTCTCGGAAAACGAAGCGCTCGTCACTGACAACCAATGGGCCTACCGAAAAGGAAGATCAACAGAGCTATTACTCATCCACCTGACTGAAACTTGGCGACGAGCAATCGATAACAAATTAGTTGTGGGCGCCGTATTCATAGAGTTCCAGAAGGCGTTTGATTGCGTTTCACACTCAATTCTTCTTCACAAGCTAGAGCACAACTTTGGAATCACAGGAAACTTACTGGCATGGCTAAGAGATTATCTATCTGAACGGGAACAGTATACTGTAATTAATGGCGTACACTCTGAGAAGACCAAAGTTGCACACGGTATACCACAGGGCTCCGTACTCGGGCCCATACTCTTCGCCTTGTACACAAGCGATCTACCGAAAGCAGTTAACACTGCAACGACGTTCCTGTATGCTGATGATACTACCATGTACTGTGTTGGTGAATCCGTAGACCAGGTCACAACAACGCTGAACAAAGCTCTAGAAGAACTCGCCCTCCAATGCAAACATAACTCCCTGGTACCACACCCCAAAAAGGTCCGAGGGAATGATCCTTAAACGAAATCATTTTATCGGTCCCTTAGGCAGTTTAAAAATTAATCAGCATCTCATAAAATGGTCCTCAAGTTCTAAGCTGTTAGGTGTAACCATTGACAACAAGCTTACGTGGACAAAACACATCGGAGCTCAAGAGGGGGTTCGTTAACAAGCTCAATCTAATCAAACGCAGCCGCTTTTTACCCAGGAATTCGCTTTTAGATCTATATTTTAAAGTCTTTTTACCCTCGGTTACATATGCGTTACCAGTTTGGGGGAGTTGTACAAATAAAAATGAATTTAATTCTTTGGAATTCATACATTGTAGGGCTGCTAGAGTTATATATAACCTCCCGCGAGACATGCCCTCTGAGGATGTAAGAAAAACAGCTAACTGGGACTCTTTATTCGACACTTATAAGGTCAAAATAGCCACCTTAATTTATAATATATACAACCGCATAACTCCATCATGTTTGGACCATATAATCCAAAGGAAAGAGTCTAAGTATGACCTCCGTCATCAACATCGTGTTAGCGTACAACGTTTTGAAACTTATTATATGAAAAACTCTATTTCTTACAGAGGTTCCATTGTTTGGAATCTTTTAGAACCATCCGCTGTCAGCGCCAGGGATTATGCCAAAAGGGCAAAAAAGTCTCACGCCTCAGAAACTGGAACTTTAATGAAGAGTCACCGCAAATGGGTCGTCCCCAAATTGACAGTGATTTCGTCTTTTATTAATTTTATTCATAGTTTTTATTGTACATATTTCACCTTTTATTGACTAAATTCAATTTTAACAATTTTTATTATTTTATTTTTATTAACATTTTTTACACGGCCCCATAAGCTATATTAGCTTTAAAACCCACCGTGTTTAAATAAAAGATGTTGTTGTTGTGTTGAAGGTGAGTTCAGAAAATTCGTTGAGAGAAGGCCTTCGAAAAAATTGTGGTCATTTTCTTAAAGGCCTACAATTTACGAAGTGTATAATACAAAACATGGGCGTTGTGGAAAAAAAGGTGATTAAAGCAACTTACCGTTTCTTTTTTATAAACTTTTTCTTTCTTTTCCCTGATTTGGTCTTTAATTGGCGGAGGTACACCACTAGGCCGGTGTGAAGTTTCGCTGTTTTTCTTTTCGTCCTTCAATCCTCTGATGCTACCGAGTCTTAAAGCTGGCGGGCGACTCGTTTCCGAAGGAGGTCGATGTGGTCCAGTCGGCAGGTTATGAGGAAATGATCTCGGCTGCAGCTTGATGCTTTCCACTACAAAACGTGGAATAGCATGGTACCTTATACGCTGCTGCGAAACATGTCTTTCCAGTAATCGACTCATATTACTAAACGAGATTTCATATACGGTAGTGGCCATCGTTTGTCCCCCGTGAGAAACGTGCCACGGATTTCTTTCTTACATTGTTTAACGAGATAATTTGACGCGTAATAGTGGTAATTGTTCCATGACAGCAGTCACAGCGCGCGCTAGCCCGCGTACACGGTTCATCAGTTAAGGTTTACTAGGGCGGATACAGTGTTGGGCGGTGAAACGAGCGCTCTGCTCTTCATTTAAGAAACGATCCGGATAACAACGATAGCAACCACGGCAACGAACATGTTGGAATGTAAAAAAGTTGCTAACTTTTCTATTGTCTGTACTTACTTCTGATTGGCTTAAACACCAAAAGTTAACAAAACTTCATAAAGCGGTACATATATTCATCCTTACTTTCCAACCATCTTCCATAGAACAAAATCTGGTCTCAGTTTGAATAACAAAGAAATCCTATGTGGGGAACATGTAAAATTGTAAACTTATCTTGGCTATTGTTTTCAACTCTTGTGATTGGTCAAAATCTTTTAACACAAAAAGACACCCTTTCAAAGTTGAGTGTAAATGCACTTTATTACGTAAACGGCCTTCACGTACGTTTATGCATTCTCTGTGTAAAAATGAGAACATTCCTATGTGGGGATAGCACTGTTGCCGCATAACAAAAGAAATTGCTATCCACCTTACCCGGATCATTACTTTACGTGTGATGCAGAGCAGGACTGGCACGAGCGCTCTTTCCGCGCTTCCGGTGCGCTTGAAGGCCGGTGAAATTTTCCTTTTTGCAAACCGGAAATCCTATTTTCTTTCTGTAATTTCAGTGTTAAATAGATAAATTCGTTTCATAACAATATCAATAAACAGTTTCATATGTTTGTGTCTGGAAGCCTATAAGTCAAACTTGTTGGTCGTATAATGCCAAAATTTGAGTTTAATTTGAAAGTGTTGAATACCTCCTCCTTCCACTAAATATCGCCTAATCGTCTTTCGCCGTTTCGTGTGCAAAAGCTTAACACTTCTTAACCTCAATTTTTACATATGTTAAAGGGGATAAATTTTATACAACATAACAAAAAATTAGGTTGATGTATTTTGATATAGTGGCGTTGTACTGCTTCAAACTTTGCTTATCGAGTGCGACGCGCCATGGCGATTCGCGCAATGCGTCGCAAATCCGGCAACCGCATGTAAACAAAATTTATTGAGGTTAGTTGTAAGGTTTTTTCAAAATTAAAAAGAAGGATGATAGCGATTGAAATTAGCATAATTTCACCTTGGATGAGCTGCACGCATTTATAAAATACACGTCATCTAGTTATGAAAGACGATCTGCTATCTTTTAGTTTTGCCACGGATGACATGGATGAGATTTTCCTTAGCCTGCGTAGCTGGCGGTATTGTGTAGGTGCGAGATTAAAGTTTTGGCGGCGGAGCCGTGTTCCAAAAAAAGGGAGTAGGGACGAGGCGGTTGAAATACTCACGGCTTCGCCGCTGTGCCGTCAAATCTCACTCGACTATATTACAACGGCTCTGCCGCCAAATCTCACTCGACTATTACACTGTACCGCCAGCTACGCAGGCTAGATTTTCGTTCGTGTTTTAGACAGTACTTAGTTGTTTTTGTTTTGGAATAACATCGACATTGGCGAGTAGTAGAACGAAAATATAATTCAGTGGTAGAACCATGCAAGTAATAAGAGAGAACCTTTGAAAGAGATGTTTGTCTACTCCAACTAAACCTCTCGCAAAAAATAGCAACATTTGCCTCTCGGAGACAGCGTACCAGCACAAAGGAACGAGGAAGAAGTGCCAGAAAACAAATCAAGCCGCCATAATTCTGTGACAGCTGCAGTGTCTGATGGACAAACCTCATCGCAAGCTCTGACCGAAGTCGAAAACACACTGAAAACAAGACGCTACGGAGCGTACACTTCGGCGTCGTGGTTGTGGAACTGATTAAATGCGGAGGAATAGTAAGAAATGAAATATGGTAAGAGTAAGGTGTTAATTTGTGAAATTATTGGATTTACCAGGATATTCTGAAAAGAGCAACATCCAAGAGGCGTACTTGCCAAAAACTAGCATTTCGGGACAAATTGTCTCTGAGATATTAGCCCAGTTATGCTCTGATGACTCCATACAAATCCTTCTAAATTTGACTTGGGTCTAAAGGTTTAGACCCAAGTCAAATATGAGGTTACTGGCGGTGAATAACAAAACAAACAGTGAAAAAAGAATTCTCTATTTTTCTTAGTCACATCAGGCTTCAAAAACAGCATAGCAGTCTCATCTACTGATTAAAGGTGTGTAAGGCATGGGTAAGGAGTCAATTACGTTGAGCAAGGAATTGGCTGTTACGAGTTCAAATGTTTTGAGGATAATTATTCACTGACTATCAGCATGCAGGAATGTCGGATTAACACAAGGAAAGTTTAATACCAAAGGAACATAGCCTTTTCAGAGCTTTAAAACGCAGCAACCGCCAACACAAACTTGACTTGAACTTAAGTATAACTAAACAGCCTCTACCAATAATAACAAACTCTCACTTGAACTTTAGGCCTCAGTTGTTCAAACGTTGGATAGCGCTATCCACCGGATAAATCACTATCCAGCGGATAGCGTAATTGGTTTCCCTAATACTTATCCGCTGGATAGTGATTTATCCGGTGGATAGCGCTATCCAACGTTTGAACAACTGGGGCCAGATATCTTACGACTTCCGCCAAGTTGTAAACACAGAACTTGAAAATCGACCTTCGTCACACTTGACTAAACACAGCAGTCCAGCTTGTGGGAAAAAAAAGTAGTTCGTCAAATGACCTCGCTTGGAACTTGTATACCGTTTGACATAAGGTTCTAGAAAATACTAAAAGGGCGAATAGTAGTAGCTTTTCGACATATTATATGATTTCAGTAACTGATTAGCCTGAAATTCATCCGACTGCTTCCAGTCGTTTTCTCCTCTCAACAACGTCTGAATCGACCGGCCGTTAATGCCGTCCAGTGACGTCACTCACTACCCGAAAACCGGGTAGTGATTTTGATTGGTTGATTGTCTAAATATTCGCATAATTATGTATAATTATGAAAAATTTTAGCCGGATTGTCCCTTTATATTCAGCTGATCGCATCCCTGGCATTCTTTCGTTTAGTTCAAACATTTCGACAAGCTTAATCTTTATCTTAAGCAGCAAAATTGCCCTTGTCTTCGAAACTGAAATGCTAAATTGAACTGCGAATGAAGAATCATTGCGGAGAGTCGGTAGGTTTTCCATTTAGAGCCGCTTTGTGGTTTCGGCGGCCCGTGATTTTGTTTACTTGAAGTTTTCTGAGATCAATGTTATATTTCGACCTTCTTGCTATTTTTATCGTCAAGTGTAATGATTCTGTTAGCTTTTCTTTCTTGTCTCCTTGTTTTTTTCCTTGGCTTAGGACCAAATAGCTTTTTTTTAATTAAAGCAAATCATTGTGTTTTTGAACTAAGTGTTCCGTGTGTGTGTTTATTTTATTGCGTGATTGCGACCGAGTTTGATTATAGAATTTAGTACAACCGGTTCAGAGTTAGAAAGTACAGATAGTTTGAACGTTAAACATGAATTACGATCGAAAAAAATAAAGCAGTTCTGTATCATCCAGACATTTCCAAACGATATTTCTCGGTTTGCCACTTGAAAATAGTGTTTTACTTTTTGCATGAATGAAAGCAAAGGTCAAGGAGTAGTGACGTCACTGGACGGCATTAACGGCCGGTTGATTCAGACGTTACTGAGGGAGTAATAACGACTCGAAGTAATCGGATGAAATTCAGGCTGGTAACTGATGCAAATCTGCTGACTCCTGCTGAAGTGTAAACATGCCCTAATTGATTATTTATGAATAATCCAAAAAAGTAGAGAACGTTCGAGAAAGCCACGCAACGCATGAAAGCAATTTTACTACGTAACACTCAACAAAGACAAAATGTCTTTGTGCAGCATTTTGTAACTTTAAATTCATCATAAAGCAGTTCGAAAGGAGGGCTCACTCGTGAAATGTTTTTCAACACTCGAAGAGAAAATTCGTTTCTCTGCGCGGCCACGTAATATCCTCTATTTGTTCCTCGAGTAAATTAAAGACTCAACTCGAAGTGATCTCAAGATATCACAAAGTAGTCCGGTATCATTTCGTGAAATAGCCGAAACAAGCCGAAAAGTCGCGAACTTGCACTCCCAATCTTGTCCCGAAACTAGTGCATAATTTCATAACTATTTTTCATATCCAGAACTAGCTTGGGCGGCAGTAGCGCAATCGGCGAATCCCTCAACTTGGAGTCTCCTCTGACCTGACGGGTCACACAGGTGAGTCGGTTCAAACCCCGGGAAAGCCAAAATAATAATTCCTTCTTCCTCGAAAAAGTTAAAGAATAAATCAAAGAAATCGAAGTGATCTCGAGATATCTCGAACTAATTTGGCTCTCACTTCGTCAAATAGCCGAATAAAACCGAAAACCTAGAGACTTTACATGCCCAATCTTGTCAAAAAATGGTAACTTTGATACATTCCTGAGCGTCGCGAATCCTTTACTTCGTGCTCCGCCGAAGTAACAAGCTACATTTTTAAGCAGAGTCCCAGTCCGCTGCATCACACCTTTTTGCTCGGACGCTCAACCGCCCAACCTTTATCCGCCCTGGGGTTTACAGACTGAGTGCTTTATGCATCTATCAATGTAATGCCGGCGGAGGGGGGAGGCAGGGCATGGGGTGGGAATTTGACTTTTTTCAAAATTTGCAATCAAATTCCCTGCCCACGGGCAAATCATTCCAGTCAAATGCAACCAAATTTCCCCACCCCAGGCTGCACATTGCTGTCAATCCCAAGGCAGAACCCAAGAAAGGCACAATAAAAATATCTCTAAGTAAAACTCTGCAATCTTTTATAAACGTTGCTGCATCAGCGAAGATATATGTTTCTGCTACAGCTGCAATTATACGTTTTAACCATAATCCGTGTTACACTGCGTAGAATACATAAACCTTTTGGAGAAAGTCCACATTTTGTAAGTTTAAATATACCGTTCTTAGTAAAGGGTACAAAGAAAGTCAGTTTTATAAGTTTACAGTAATTGTAGCGAATGAGCCATACACTAATCAATTGTACTTGCAAAAATCGACTTGGTTTCTCTTTACTCCGTTTACTTAGCCTGCGAAAACATCCGTTTCTCCTCGCTCTTCGCCGCTAAACGTCCCCAGCGGCGAATAGCGAGAAGAAACGGATGTTTTCGCAGGCTACCGTTTACTTTGATACCACAGTATTTTAAGAGGTTCAATTGATCAAAAACACGCTAAAACAAACGAAATTTGAAGACAACACAGTGAAATCCACTCAGCCTTCGCTTGCTCTCATCGGCCTCCATGACTTCCTGATCTTTTCAAACCGTACGGCGCATGCGTGGAGCGTGGAAACATATGTTCGGTCTTGGGTCTCAGTCTTTTTCGTCCGAGTCGGCAGTCAAATATCTTCACGTCGGGCGAAGAAAGATTCAAATATCCCCTCCCCTGGGAGAACAAGATCAGTCAAATGCCCTACCCCAGGGCCAATAAAAGACAATCTAATCCCCACCCCATGCCCTGCCTCCCCCCGCCCCCCCACCCGGCTTTACATTGATAGGTGCATTACTTACAAATGACGACAAAGAACACACGCCCAATGTAGCAAGATCAGTACGCAGAATTTCCTAAAAGTTCATTCCAAGGACAACAAAAGCGTTTACTTGCTGGTTAACGGCTTGGCACAGGACCTCTGTAAATAAATACGGTATATACGCATACATACACTGTTCACAGGTAGCCATTACGACACCTGAAGGAGGATCATGAGGTTATCCTTATAGTAACATCTCTCCTTACAGATAACCCACCCATCCCTGGAAAGGTTAGCCTCACCACCGGGATCTACCTACCCTACTCTTTTCGAACAGTGCTCTGGATTCTTTTACGTCCCACAAGAACCAGATAAGTGAAAGTGCTGTGAGACGAGACCAACGGTTTTTCGTCCATTTCCGAGAATACTAGAAAGTCTAACCGTTTACAGATGTCATTACAAAGGCATCACTTTATTTAAAGACCCCGAGTGTTGGTCCTGCCAGGATTTGTACCCACGACCTTCCGCTCAGCAGACAGGCGCTCTCCACCTGAGCTGTATAAGGAAACTTAGTTATAATAATAATAATAATAATAATAATAATAATAATAATAATAATAATAATAATAATAATTATAATAATAATAATAATAATTATAATAATAATAATTATTATAATAATAATAATTATAATAATAATAATAATAAATCCAAATCTTTTTTTGATAACAAAGCTAACTATAAAATCCTATTTACAATTAATTCCACTTAAAAAACTATTCCCTCCAAGCACTATTTACATTATTCCTTTCGATTAAAAGAAGACACTTAATTTCGATTGAAAAATAATAATTATTATTATCATTAATAATAATAATAATAACAATAATAATAATAATAATAAAATATTTATATAAGTGCCAGTATCCTTAAAGTTCAAAAGCACTAACAAGAACAATAAAATAATAAAAAAATTACGAAAAAGCTTTTTAAAGCTTAGAGACTAAAATAAAAATGGCTAAAAAGTTATAAAAATGCTATTTAAACTATTTTTCAAGTTCCTTGACAATTTGTCGTACACTGTATCAAGCCTTCACTAAGCCTACAACACAAATGTATTTCCGTTCGTTGCTTCTCTCCACCCAAAAAGAAAGAGAGAAGCGACAACATGTGTTTGCATGCTAGCCTTCACTCTAAATTATACAACTTACTCTTGTCCTGAAAATTTAAATTTCTCTGTACCCAATTATTCCTGAAAAGTTTTTAGTGGTTCTTACTTTTCTTCAAGAATTTACTTAAAGAAAATTAACCCAATGAATCATGAAAACCAACACAACAAAACGAAAGTAAGAATAACATCTTTAATCACAGTCCTCAACAAAAAACGTTTTCGAACTCATTTACATTTAGCAATAGAGTACTAAAGTGATGACGTCATAAAAGCGAAATTTCTGAAATTATGGGATTTGTCAGGATATTCTGAAAGAACAATGTCTAAGAGGCCTACTTGCCAAAAATGAGCATTTGGGGGTAAATTGTCTCTGAGATCGTAGCCCAGTTATACTCAGAAAACTCCATACAAACCCTTCTAATTTTTTTTTGGGTCGACCCAAAAAAAATTTAGAAGGGTTTGTATGGAGTTTTGTAAGCATAACTGGGCTACAATCTCAGAGACAATTTGTCCCCAAATGCTCATTTTTGGCAAGTAGGCCTCTTGGACATTGTTCTTTCAGAATATCCTGACAAATCCCATAATTTCAGAAAATTTCATTTTTATGACGTCACACTTTAGTACTCTATCGCTTCACAATAGTGGGATTTACACAATTCAAGTTTAACATGTGACTTTTTAAAAGAATGTTACAATATAAACATAGAGAGATTCTTTCTCCATGGAGATTCAGTTAACAATCAGAGACTACAAGATCAAGCCTGCTGTGTTTGACATGGTTCAATCTTTGCCTTCAGCCCACTCACACATTTCTTTATACCATTCCTCCTCCCATGGCAGCATGTGAAGAACCTCAAATGAGACACACAAAAAACAAAAAATCAAATGCCAAGCAAGGAAACTTGCTTGGAAGTTTTATTATCATTACTGGAGTCATAGAAAAGCCATAAATGCTCATTAGGCCTGACCTAGTGTAAAGGATCATAATATTCAAACAATGATGCATTTGATTGGTAGCCTGCAAATACAACCCTCTCTCCTTGTTCTTTGCTACCAGGGACGTTTTGTGGGACAGACTTCAGTGTCTCAACGACTGAAATCAGTGAAATGCCATGCTAATGATGTAAAATGTGTCCAGAATCTGGACAGGAGCTCTGATTGGTTGATGTAGTTATTATATTCTTTTAGCTATTGCAGACAGAAGAAAAAAGGTCACACAGGTGACATGTGATGAATCTACTACGAAACAGTCAATATTTGTGGAATATAATATCGCTATTTGGAAGAAGTGTTGGAGTTTTGTTGCCACTTGTTTGCAAGATAAACTCAAAATTTTACAATAATAGACCATCAGTACAGCATATCTATCGTTGAAGTGTAGATGTCTCTCCTGCAACCATCCCATAATGAAAGAAGCAAAGAGACACAGTTGTATTCACAGGCTATTCTACAGCATCACTGTCTTCATTAGTGTTAACCTTAATGGCATTCACTATTGTCATCTGACAAAAAGTGACAGTTCAGTGAGTGAACTGACAGTGATTTTTTAATCACTTAATGTTATGTCACTAAATAGGCAAAAATCATGTGACAACACAACCTTGTTCCCAGGGTTTTTGGAGAGAACCCTGGGAACAATGTTGGTGACAAACACTGAGCTCAGTCATCGTATACACAATCTGTTGTGTAACTATTAATTTTGTAATTTTAGAATTCAATGTATTTACCATTTGCTTTAGCTGTAGCATTATATTACTGTGCCTATTAGTGGCTGCTTTAATGACTTTCCTTCTGGAAGTTCATACTGCATTCACATAATAAAATAGACCGGCACAGCCTAAGGTGTTTACACTTGGGTAGTTTTCACTCAGTTGAAAGCTTCAATACCTTAATTTTACCTGACCTTCAGACCAGAGTGTACCAAATAAAATATGTTGTTCTATAGCTTAACCCATGGTATAGTGGCCAGCCTCGTGTCAACCAGGATGGAAATGCAGTATTATCCATCTTTGCCCATGGTTTCCCTTTAGTCTGCATTATTTGGTATCATATTTGCCCTGAGAAAATTTCATGTAAATCTAATTTTTCATCCAGTGTTTTCAGGCTACAAAGACTGTAGGTATTGGAGGGTGGCAATTCTCGTCATATTGATGTTAAAATACCATTTTCCACAAGGGTAAGAGTTTTATTATTAACTTTGGAGAATTTTAGGAGCTACATGTATCCCAGGAACTGTTCAGTTAATCATGTGCCACCATAAATGAATTTCTGTATGATTTGAATTTGAGCTGGTAAAGACTATCCATGAAACTTTTTGACAAGTTTTTGTATTTTTCCTGTCACAAAGTTATGTATCTGAAGTTTAGTCCAAGCTGAAAAGCACACTCTACTGCTAGCAGGGGAATTAATAGGCCTTATTATTCATTCAAAATATTGCTCCATTTCTGATTGGCTCAAATGACATGCATAATTCATCAGAACCAGCTATCGTTGACCAAATTTGGAGGAATTTTCCCATCTTGAACCGATGACATCAATTGTGCGACAACATTGCCAGATTATTCAACCGTTAACTGGGAAAACCTCGGGACAAGGTTGAGTTATACAAAGTGGTGGAACTTTTTACTTGTTTCACAGGGCTGAAATAGGAGGACTTTTAGCTAAAAACATGGCATAAACAGCAAGAAGACAACTTGATGGATGACATCTTCTATAAGGAGAATATTTGCAGAACTGAACAACCCTTTATCTCCTAAACCTGCCAATAAACATGCACTAATCGAAGATGAACTTAACATCAATGGAGGTAAACATGTTCACATGTAAGCTTGTTTTTAAAATTATGGACATCTCGGAGGGTGTTATCTGCCTCAGCCTATTGCCTCAGAGGATAACACCCTCCTTGATCTCCATAATTGTTCAGATGATACTCAGCCTCATTCAATAATAAATTGTTAATTATGCAAACACACTTGGGCTCATAGCAGATGCTCCTCCTCCCTTCTTTCCCTCCCCTTTATGCATTACCTGCCACACAGGCTGTAGTCTAGGCACCCTCCAAGTACTTAGAATAGTGAATTTACACAACAGGACAGCAGAAAAAAGAGGATGGCAAAACGCTTGAGTGTGATAGGTGTGAGAGAGCTATAATGTGCATGTTGTGTTGTGACCTTCACTTAACACTGGTGTTTTCTGGTTCCTTATCAAAAAGATCTGATTAAAGGAACGTAAAGGGTGGCAGAAAAGATTTTCAAACATAATTGTTGTCACTCGTCACTCAAGATTTGCTGTCTTTCCTGTCCTGTTCACTAGTGTCCTTGCCTGTGGTCATGCTGAAACGCAGACCATGTGGATTATGTTGAAACGCAGACCATGCAGACTGAGTGTTATTTTTATTTACAAGTACTTTAATTTCTCTTGTTGGACATTGATTAAAGTAGTAAATACTTTCACTGGTTTCCCGCTTCTTCTCATTATGAAGACTACAGGTCATGACTAATAAAATGAGAAAATCATGGGCTCAGTTTACCATGCGGACCTATTTTGATTTCTTTAAAGTCAATTAGTTTTCAACCGGTTTCATATAAAACAGAGGCAAGTACTTGTAGTAGAACCAATGATCTGAAATCGTCCTGCTTTCTCGCATATGTACTGCCTTGAAAGCTACTGGGTCTGAAGTGTCATTCAGGTGTCTTATGTACTGCAATAGTCTCTGTGAAGTAGCTTTTTTGAAAACACAATCCAGACTCCATCCAATAAAAAATTAGCATTGGGTTCTGCTTCTACAGTTTCTGATAGCTTGTCTTGGATTCACTGTCGGCAACCCTTAGGTACTACACATCCAAATGCATTTTTTTGCCATATGTTCACTTTTCATCCAGAAACCATTGAGGTTGGGACATTCAGTTGGTCAATTAAAAATTCTTTGTCACCTAACTGAAAAGTATAGAGTAAGTAGCCAAGGGCCTAACACAACTGCAGGAACAGGAAAAATTAAGGTACAAGTAAATAAAAATAACACTCAGTCAGCACAGTCTACACGGTCTGCAGTCTGCATGGTCTGCGTTTCGACATGACCGCCTTGCTAGGGGTGTCCTTAGCTTCCCCTTGAACCTACAACTTTTCTCACTTTTTTCTTTCCAATATTAGAGCGGACTTTTGAATATGGCCTTCGCGGTATTTATCGGACATTTCACCAAAAAATCACGAAAATACTTACGTGGGGAGGGGGTGGCAAGTTTCTCTCCCATTTGCTACCGTCTGGACTTACGGGATCTAAAACAGTTGAGACCAATTATTGGGTTGATATACTGTATATTCAGAGTATTTGTATAAATGTTACATTCCTCCCGGCAGAACATTTTAGTATTACCCTTTGCAGTAGAGATATAAGAGGAAAAAAGTGTACAACACTTACCGATGTAGGGAAACGGGTGTCTTTTGTTTTCAAATTCGATTTCTGCATCTTGCAGAACCTTGTCTATCATTTTCTGGTTAGTCTCGTTCTTATACTTATCAAATCTATCTCTCAGTATCAAGGCCTCTTCTCTCCATGACTCTCTATCGATACACCACGAAAGTAAGTGCTTTAGGCTGTTTCTGTACAAGCGCATAACGCGCTGCTGATGTGTGATTCCCTTCTTCAAATGAGAAGCGATGTACGCCATCTTGGATATTGGGAACAACGCGCTCTCATTCCCAGGGTTCACTCCGCGCCTGTTACATGTAGTTGCGTTCTCGCAGCTGGACATTCTCGTTCCCAGAGCTTCGATCC
>NC_133202.1:18177883-18200383 GCF_958299795.1 Porites lutea
GACAAGACTTCCCTCTCACTATTATTTATGGAAACCTGGAGACCATTGCGAATTGTTTTTCTTATTTTAGTAGTGAACTTGGAAATGAACAATATGAACCAATAGATGCACCAAAACTTGCCAGAAACAGGCTATTCACTCAATATCATGCCCAGTATCCTGAACATGAACGAAAGAGAATTGTTGATGAACTGATTCAGGGTAAATCAAAACTAAGAATTATTTTTGCTACTGTTGCCTTTGGCATAGGGTTAGATATTAGTAATATCAGACATGTACTACACATTGGTGTGCCCTATTCCATGGAAGAGTATTTTCAAGAAGCTGGTAGGGCAGGGCGAGATGGGCTACCAGCAGAAGCGCACATCTTTTTCAACAGTCACGATATTTCAAAGGGTAGAAAACAGCTGTCAGATGTTATGCGAAAATATGTCCAGGAGAAGAAGTGTAAAAGGGAAATGATTTTAAATTATTTTGGGTTTAAAGCCCCCAGCAGAAGTGGCTCACTCCATGGGTGTTGTGACTTTCATCAAAACATGTGTGATTGTGATGACTGTGTAATATCCAGTATTCCATCAATTTTGGAAGAGGCAGGCATACAGGATGATGAGACAACTTCTGCTGAGGCAAGTGCATCAACATCTTTGACCTTACCACCTGCCCTTGAAGAAAAATTAAGGGAAGAACTACACGTTTATCGATTTTCCCTCCCTGGAACTGGAAGAACCTCTGTTGGAGGAACCAGCTTGAGTAGTGGCATAACTTTGGATCTTGTTGACCAGATTGTTAAAAACATTCATCAACTAACTTCAGTGGAAAAAATCGAGGCAACACTCCCAATTTTTAGCAGAAGAAATGCCATAGCCATCTGGGAAATTGTCCAAAAATACATTTAAAGGTTTTCCTGATTCATTTTTCTAATAGATTAAGTGACCTCTTTTTCAGAAGATGTAATTTAAACCAGTTTCAGTGTAATACTGATTCAATTTAAAACTGTTCAATAATAATTTGATTTGGCACCTTAGGCTCTTGTAAGTATTCCAATATATTGGGGAACAAGAGAGGTGCTTTTCTTTTGAAAACATCCCTTTTCTATTTGAACATTCATAAGAAAATGTTTTGAGTTAAACCAAGCAAAATGAGCATCATTCAGAAAAGTTTAGTCTTTATGGATTTTTGTCCAAGCCTGCTGCGTAATAATTGTCAATATCTTTGCAAAATTAAGTTGAACTAAGTTTTGTCAGTAGTTATGGTAATCATCTATAACCTTATATGTTCTAATAACTTGTATAGCTAACAGTCAAACAATAGAGTTGCTTTTCAGCACTGAGGTATTTACAAGACAAGCCCTACTGTTCAAAATTGATCAATGAAACCCTCAAGAAATTTGACAAATTCGGATATCAAATGTCTTTGGATACCCTTTGTCTATTCTTACCTGGTGCGATATGGTTGTGTACGTTTCACTCCCATACAAAGACACAACTAGCTAATTACGTACCCAAAGCCAGTCAACTTTTTAAGACACTGGTTTATAAACCATATACCTCAATGAAAAGTGAAAAGCAAGACTAGAGTCTGACCAGTAGGCAGTTTTCAATGGTAAAATATATTATAATCTATGCATGTACATGTATTATATAATACTACTAGTGTGGAAAACACGAGTACACAAGTTAAATAGTTCCGAAAATCTTTCTGGGTTTAACAATCCTTAGTCCTCAAGTACATTCAAGTAATAATGACACCGAACAACAACAAAGTTTTTTTCTATGAACTCAATCAGTTGTCGTGTTTCTTTTGAACCACGAGGTCCAGAAAGCTACTACTCAAAACGAGGCTTGATAAACATGACTTCATGTAACACTCACGATAGTCAATTTCATAGAGATCAGACATCCTCTTCAGAACTATCATCATGTTCATCTCCACTGTCTTCTACCCCTTCCTCTTCTGCTGACTCTTCATTCAATTCAAACTCCCCATTGAAAAGCTTACATTTGTGGTTCGATAACCAGCTGTGAAGAAGCGAAACATTCAGTTTGTCAAGTGGGCTCTTTGAAACTTGTGGAAATGAAAGCAGCTTTCTTCCTGCTGTAAAGACGAAAGGTTTTGTCTGCTGAATAATGGTTATCATCGCTCTTACATCTTCTGTAGTGCAGGCATGGGTGTGGCGAGTGGAATCGGGTGGAATGTCACACTCTCTATCAAAATGGACACAGAACTCCTTCTGACCATATGAGGAAGATGATGACCTCTGCACTGCCTTAAGAGTTTTGTTACCTCGCATTGCCCTCATTGACTGTTTGTTGTCTTGGATACAGTGCTCCATTTTGAGATCATTGGCATAATTTTTTCCTTCACCCCCCCTGGGATTAACAAATTGCCCATGCAATACTCTATGAGCAGTCTTCTCAGAGTACAATGCTTTGATGCATGTGATGAAGCGCATTGCTTCATAGGCATACTTCATACCCCTTGGACGGCACCTAAAGTATAGTAGCAACATTTTCCAGTTGATCAAACTGCGACCACCATCTCCTTCACATTCTGTGTCATTTAATTGCATCAACATAACTCCAAGCTGAAGAACCTGTAGCCCATAATTAAAAAGTCTGTCATCTTGACTATCTGAGGGAATACCAGAAACAATATTTCTGCTATTTTGGTCCTGTGCAGTACCGGGAGGTGTATACAAGGCCAACATGGCAATTGGCCATAGTACAAGTTGACCTGGCACCAGAATGCCAGTGGCACAGGATTCAGTTGAGACAACATGGACTGGTGCACAATCACTTGGTACTTGCAATTGAGTTCCTTGCAAACTAACGACCTTACCAACTCCTAGAACTTTGTAATTTGTAGGAGATCCCTGAAGCAATATAACAATGGCTCCTGCCAAAAAATGAAATCACAGTCATTTTAATTGAAACAGATAAAAAAGGCAAAGGCTGGGAAAACAGACAATTCGAACTACACCTTTCAATCCTCTTTTGGTCTTATATATTATTAATTGGCGATTTTCTGATTATTGTACAGTTTATACTTGTCTTATTATATTTAAAGTATGTTGTACAGCCTTTAAGCAGCTAGATAATAATAAATCTATAATAAGTAAATGCAAATCGAGTGAAGCCATGAATATAAAAGATATATTGTTTTAATTTTATCTTGGTATTATCCACCTGAATGATTGGAAATTGTTCTTAGTTATACATAGAGTATATCTATATTTGACACAACCACAGTCTCAAAACACAGCTGATACAGTGAAGCAACAGTCCTTACAGATGGATTGAATTCACTATAAAGTAGACATAGAACTCAGGAAATCGTATTTAGCACCATTGAGCTTTTGAAAAAAATTATTTGATTTCTTTTTTTTGTTACTCAAAGAAGAAAAATATGTTCTGATAACAATTTAAATTATTGTAAGATATTTTATTTTATGATTTTTTTTTGTATTTCTATTCTTTCCTGATAAATGTGCAAGCTTTTGTATTTCCAGTGATACATGTACAATGTTTTAATGAAGCAAGTGAAATTTACATTTTTCTGCTTAAAGGGGAAAAAAATGTGACAAAAAAAGAATTGCCCTAAGGTTAAATTATCACAAACCAGGTGTCTTTGCATCTTGTGCTGCATTATGGGATTGATGACGGTCTGCTGTAATCGTTTGGCCGGTAACAGCACTCTCATGACCCATCATTTGCTGCTCCCTTTGCTGCCTTCTTTGTTCTAGTTGTTCACGCCAAGTTTTTTCAATGTCAAACTCAATCATGACAAATTCGTCAACAAATTTCCCAAGTTGTTCCTGAAGGCTTGCCCATTTTGCTGATGGATCTTCTTTGCTCTTAATTTCATCAAACCACGAAGGAGAGTCATCTGTGCTTGAAATTTGAGCCCAAGTCATAAAGGCACTGCAAAGGTATGCCTTAGTGGCTGAAAGCATTAAGGCTTCACAAGCAGAGTAGTTCTTCTTTACACTGGGTGGTACATTGACCAACTTGAATAGCTGTCTAAAGTGATACAGGGTCCCTTGTTCTCGTCCACCTGTAGCTGTCGGCTGATACAGTTGCTCCCAAATAAACTGATTAATAGTAAAGAAAAAAAAATAACATCAACTATAAATGACAGTTAATTGACTCCCAATAACTCGAACCTTCTAGGGAAATCAATGAATGTTCAAGTTATGGAGTTATCAGGAGTTTGAACCAAATAGCTGAAAATAAACAAAACTAGCAAATGGATAGGGAGGGAAATATGCAATAATTATCATGCACACTCCAATTCAAGCAAGCACCTCAAGCCATCGAGTTAGCGGGAGGTTAAAGTTAGTGAGGGGTTGAGTTATAGGGAGTCACCTGTCATGTATGCTGTGTGGCTTACTTTTTTTATGTAAAATATATATTTACATATACAGGTCATCAGGACTTACAACATGTAAAACTAGAAAATCGTGTTGTTTTAGGTTATCATATTATTTATGCTTCATGATGAAGGTAAATTTAATATGTCACTGTTGTCAAGTAAAGTAGATTTAATAACTATATGATTGTAACTTCAGGACAAAGTAAAAAGTTTCATGAAACTGGGGTCAGATCATGTTCTTTTAAGTAGACTTATAAAATTAAGTAATTTTGTAATAAATGTACATGCATGTATTAGGAAAATTATCTCACCTTGTTATCTAATATAATAATATGTTTAATTATATGTTTAGGCAGTTAACATGAATGTCTAGTGTTAGAGAACTTTAAAAGATTTCAATACATGTTTAAATACCATTAAGTGTCAATACAAAACAAGGAATGCATATACATCAATTTTGAAGTTATATCCTCAGTTTACTTACACCAAGGAAAGACTGCTTTGTGTGCCAAAGTGCTGGTGCTTCAACAATGTTTTGAAACCTCTCAGATGGACTGTCACATCCTAGTCTGGTTTTCTTAGTACCAGTCACGCGTTCCCTTCCAAGTAGGTCCCCTGCAAGAGGCACTTTAACATTCCTTAAAATCTCATCTGCATTTATTGGTCCATGCTGGGCCTAGAAAGAAATAAACATTTCCATTATTTCAGTACTGCAGGAGTCCATGTTCCATTTTGTGTGTTAAACAATGGCTATAAAAGCAAAAAGAAAAACAGTGCATATTTTATGCAATCATCCAGGGGCAATAAGCCTCTGCTTTTTGACTTGTTGTAGGCCTGGCTGACCTTCATTTCCACATAACCTAAAAAAATGCTCACTGTTGATTGCTCTCATGACTAGAACACACTGATCTCACCATCACAGTCACTGGGCTCTTGAGCTCACCTCAACAACACACAATAATTGATAACAGGTGGTAGAGTGATCAAAATTTGTAGGCCTGGGCCCACTGGTTTATGGGCTGGCTTATATGCCCATGTCATCTATTTAAAATCAGCTACATTAACATCACTGAAAAGCAAGGGTATGTTAATAATACATTACTCTATAATTTTTTTTACGTGATTAATAAAACGTATAGATCTCTATAATGTTTTAATTTCTTTATTATATATATAGTCACTGGTAAATAAGATTAAACACAAATGACTTTCAAAGGATTTCAGCAGACAAAGATCAGTAAAACAAACTGTACCTCTGGCTTGTAGATGTCAACAAGAAGGTTTTGTATGTACTGAAGATACTGGCACACATCTGAATGTTTTGACTGGTTAAAAGGTACCACAGGCAAGCCAATGATGACAGACTTCTCTTTCATTTCAGTGGAGTACCTGCAAAGAAATATTATATAATTATTGTAAAGCTACAGCCATATATATTTCAATCCATGGGTTAATGACTGCAGTAACTAAGGATCCAGGGAAGGGTCTAGGTGTCAGTTGCAATAATCTTGGGGTTAGAATAATTTGTAACAGCTAATTAATGTCTGACAATTTTTAGCCCAGTCAAACTCTTTATTGTTGCATACCAAGTTTTACACAACTGTCCCTGTGAGTACTGAACCCATCAAATGCACCATGGCATTAATTTAAAAAAGCTTATAATAACAATGATATGACAAATGAATTGCCCACAAACAATTTTCCGCACCTAATGAAGCAATTCGATCTGCTTCTTATAACATTTTTATAAAGACATGAAAGGTAGTGAACATAGTTTTTTACCTTATGAAGCAAAATAATGATGATTTGGAAAACGGCACACATGTGCACAGGGCACCCACTCGTGATTGGACAGGTCTGGATTTCCCAGTTAATTTCCATAGATCACAAAACAAACCAAAGACACTAATAATTGATCAACATTAGGTAAACTTTTGGTGACGCTTACTGTATATTTAATTAGCAAATTTTCAGTGAGTTAAAGAGTGAATGTCATTTCAACAAAATATAACTGTCAATAATATTGACAACTGCACCTGTGAGAGATGTGCTTGGGTATAACGTCTCCTAAAGCTTCCACACACTTAAAGAATTCCTTCAAAACACGAGCAACTAGGACAATGAAATCGCTGCGAAGCTTCTCCAGTTCATCTTTGTTTAAAAGATACTCAATGTTTTCAAAGTCCTTCACATCTGCCACCTGTGGTTTGGAGTCATCAAGGTTCTGTGAAGACACCCTATCAAAAGTCAGGAAGTGAGCAATCCAATGATGATCTGAGTTTCTGTGATTTGTAAGGATGATGTTGACTAAAATTTTGAAATCCAGGTTGTCGAATATAATTCGTGGTTCATGACCAGCAGCTATATTCTGTCTGACACGACCAATAAGATCAGCACCAATGTCATCCATGATAGTACGGTACCCATCTCTTGTGACAGTGATCCCCATTCTATTTAGCCTCTTCATTGTCTGAAATAAAATAAAAGAAGTTTTTTTTAATAATAACGATAAAAGGTCAGCTTTTCACATTATAACCTACTGAAAATTCTCTGTAAGCAAAATTTATATACAATGTTTATTTACGCTAGCATTTAAACTAAAATATGAGACAAGTGCATCTTAAATAGATTAATTTACTTGAGTCAACAATTTCAACCATGTCACAATAACCTCAGAGTCTCCCCAAAATGTAAAGAATGTCATATAACCATATAACATTAATAATTTATATATTATTTTGGGCTAATAGTCAATTAATCTTTTAACTAACAATAGTAAAAAGTCAAAGTAATAGTGAAAGTCTTTTAATAAAATTGATATTATTACCCTTTCAGTAGCATTTCCAAACCCAAGAAGAATACTATTCACTTTCTGGATTAGGCTAAGTTCTCTCCACCTGGAGTTCATCAGTATTCCATAGGCAGTACATAAAGGTGGAATTTGTTGCTCTGAATCTCTTTTCATCTGTGGCACCGCAATAGTTACCAGGAAATCCAATACATCTGGAGCATGCTGACTCATTTCCATAATGATGCTTTCCCATGTAAAGTTTTCAAGGCTCTAATAAACATTCAAGTTCAGAATGAGACAATAAAATAACAATGTCATCATACTTATAAAGGAATTAAGTAAGGCAAGCTGCAACATAAACAATAATTAATTTCAAATGCAAAATAATATTATTTTCCATTATCGCCTCTCTCTATCTTTCTCTCTCCCTCCCTCCCCCTACCCTCCTCTTTTTGGGGGGGGTACATATGTGTATATTTATATTTGTAAATGAAAATAAAAGTAAGGGGATAAAGTTTAAACCAAAGACAAAACAATTAACTATGACTGTAACTTGCCAAGGTATCAAACGTTTCAGTTTGTGTTTATGACTATTAACAGTTAGTAGAAATAGGTGTTTTTTTTGTCTTCTCTTAACTAGTACTAATCCAATATTTACTGTTGACATTACAGGTAAGAGATGCAGAATTGAGAATCAACCATTAAATGGTTTCAACAAAGTTTGATTCTCAAATTTTCCAACCTCAGTTTAATTTGCAACACAACATTAATTAATTTTTGCCTTACAAGCTCCACATAGCTAAAGCATTGTTGCTTTGATTACTGAATCACAGTGTGTTAATTAGTTTCCCTGATAGGCATTAAGATAATTTACTAATAATCTTTAATTCCAACCTCTCATACAAAAAGCACAAAAGGCTATAAAGCTAATGCACTTTCCATTATAGTACTTAATGGTATATGTTTGTGGATATTTATTTCTAAACAAAGTCAATTAATGAATAACCAAATTGGGGCTTATGAGTTAACCTGCAAAGGGATTAATTTGAGAACAGTATTAAACCATAAACTACCATTTTTGGAAGTAAAAGTTATTCTCACAAAGCTAATTTACCTTGTGCTTCGACCGTGGAACACGTAAAACAGAGGACTTTTCATCGCTTTTCTTACAGAGCTTCTTACACTGGTCATCAACATCCCTCAGTAATGTGGCTTTTACTACATCTCTAAGATCCTTTTCCTTCATAACAACTTCTCCTATTTGGATAAGTGTTGCCCCAGTGGCCATCATTCTGGTCAGTATTTTAAGAATCTCCAAAGTGTTTCTATCTACACAAGGCTTATCTTTTGTCTTAATATGAACAATAACAAAAAAGAAAAAAAAAAGAATCAAATAACTTATGATAAAATAATATTTTTTACAATAATTATCTGAAAAGAATTGAGTCCATTTACAGAATTTCTTTATCTTGCACGTTCAATCTAGATTGCATGTACCCTTAATAACCATCAAATAGTGGATATTTTTCTTCAGTTAAAAGTCTCAGATTCCATGGGTTCTTATCAGACTTGCAAAATAATGAAAACTGTAGATAAATTGTAACAGCAACAGCTTCAGAACTTTTTGAGTTCTCAACATGCTGCAAGTAGTAGTGTGAGGATTGCAAGGCAGCTAAAGCTGAAATCTTGCAATTTTTGCCCTGATTCTACTTTTGAAAAGTTATCATATGCATGATCATGTAGAAAACATATAAAGATCTAGATACATAGTTACCTTGACCAACTTCCTGTTTAATAATTGTCACTACAGGACGTGGTAAAACACAACAGTCTACAGCTAAAATAAAGCTAGCTGAGCACTTACTTGCAGACACTGGGGGAAAAGCAACATAATAATCACAAAGTCCTTTAAAAACACAACATACTGTACCTTCAAATCTGATGAATGAAGCATAATATTGTTAGTTAGCATATCAAAGAATATTTGTAATTACTTTTTTACAAATCCTGAGAGTTGATATAGCTGGTATGGTTATGTCAGGCACACATGCTACAGTGATGGCTTTAAAGGAAAGTGTACCTAAAAAACCAGTCCACTACTTCTTAGAGACGTCAGCTGAAACCCATCATCTAGATTTCGTACTGACTGTTTTGGAGATACATGTATCTTCCAACTTAACTGGTTATTATTACTTTTCAACACAACGTCAGGGTGCAGACCTTAAAAATCATGCTTGAAAATTTGAAGATTTTAAACTTCAGCCATGATTTTTAAAACACTGCAAGTTTACCAGTGCTGGGTTTCGCAGTCCAGAATTTAAAAGAATTTCAAAACTTTTTGATGGTTGCTTCATCTCAGAGGGGACAATGCTTGGAGGAAGTTTCCTTGTCTTATGTGAAAGCGCTTCCATAGATTCAACAGCTGCCTCTTGTTCTTTGGGCTTAGCAGGTAAAATTGTGCGAAGACGGGGAACATTTTGATTGATGACTCCTGGGGGAAACAGTGGTACTCTAAGTGCTGACGTTTCCTTATCCGTTGCCTGCATCATTCACATAAAATGACAGTGGAAAAGTTGTCAAACTCATCAACTAAGGCATTTATTTGCGTGCGGCAAAAATGTCAAAGTATTTCAAAATATGTGTTGACATTTCGAGGGTACATGGACCATGAACATGTAAAAGCTTACCTTACTCCTCTTTCTCTCTCTTTTTGATCCAGGTGAAAAGGCTGAGGACGGACTGTCCCAAAAGGACTTTCCTCTTTTTGCTCTAATAACCGATTCTTGCTGGGCTTTCGACTCTTTAATCATTTTATCGAACTCACGAGTTTTTGACAGCTTCAAGTAACAGGGTCGACATATACGCGATGGAAACCCATCATCCCAAGCAATTTTTAGACCGAAAAATTTTTCAAGATCGTTCTCTATGCCTTCTTCCTTAGCTTTGCTGCCATGTAAATCTACAGGATGGTTTTTCAAAACAATATTTTGGTTGCACGTTCGGCAAACAAGCCTGTTTAAGCCCGAGACCGGCTTCGTTGGTGTATCACCACATGCAGCCATGTCAGCCATGTTGACTTCGAAGAAAACTTCCGGTTTGATTCCCTTTGTGTTTCAACAGCCAATGAAAATAGTTCCCTGAGTAGGAACCAACCAGAGCTCTCGATCCCTGCCGCTGACCAAAAGGATCGAAGCTCTGGGAAAGAGAATGCTAATTTGTGTTGGGTGTTCTGTGCATTATTGGGTATCCTGTGCAATTAAGAAGGGAGGTTTTTATTTGGGCGTGGCCCAAATAGAGTAATGGAAACGGCTTGTTTTGACGCAGATGTGCAATAGGCACGCAATACGTGTTAACGTAAACAAGGCAAGTAAACAAGCGAAGCGAGGCGAATGTCTGCCATGCGAACGTCTGATCTGGTTAGCATGAGATCATGCCCTCTCCCTATTATCCCTTTATGTCTCTTACGGGAAGAGGGCATGATACATTTCTTTGTCGGATCACATGTAAAAAAGCCAGAATCTGGACTTTTTTCTGATTGGATAGGAAACAATACGGATGATTTGCGCTGTTCCGATTGGTCAAAATGCCGCCATCCGTTAGTTGTTGTTGATTTCAGTCTGCATTTCTGCTTGCGTAATGAGAAGTGAATACACACGCGAGTTCGTTATGAAATTTCTGCCGGCTCAGTTTTCTTGAATTGGAAGAATGCCTAAATAGAAGTTTCATCCATTGAAATATTTTCCATCTCATCGTATACTAAAACAGTTGCAGTCAAAACTTCATTGATCATTTGAATGTAATTTGATACCGGCTACAAGTTACGGAAGCGACAAATAGGTTCACTTTTCAAATAATCAATTCATGAATGGAATCTTGACCTGATTTGACTGTAATTACTCCTTCAGAATTCATGCTGCGAATTATTCTAAACGCGATCTTCACTTTCACAACACCTTTCAGTTCGTGAAATATGGTGCTTCAGCCTAATTTTTTTTCACTGCTTTCGGCACAGAACGAAGTCAACGAGCTTTAACCAGTAAATTCTTTATTATTTGTAGCTGTTAAATAAAGGTGCGGCAGCTCCAGCTAGCATTATTTCATTACAAAAACAACACATTAAATTTTTGTTAGGAAGCGCCATCTGAACATGGACGTATTTCAAAATTTTCTTTTCCCCAAAATTGATTTCAAAAGAGACATTATTCGCGCCAAAATTTGATTCCCATATGGTAAGCGCTTATTGGCTAATAACATGACAGGTCAAGAAGAAGTTAGATTATGTAAATTAGGGGGCGGTTGACTGCTTGTTAGATAAATGTATCAGGTGTTATTTTTTTTCCCTCCCGAGCCAAAGAAGCAAAAAAAAAAAAAAAGACACTGTGGGACCGTATATTTGGGCGTGGTCGTACTATTCGTATGATACTTTGAACATGCCTTATTGCAGCTAAACAACTGTTATCATATCTTACCAGAGAAGATAAATCCTTTACTCTACTTATTTGCTGAACCACACAGCTTATACAGTATGTCCCAATCCACAACAATAATCCTGTCATTTCACGACAATGTTTGAAAATGTGCACATCTTCAATGCCGACATGCTTGGAGCCAAATTGCAACTTAGGACATAAGTGGTTACAACCCGGAGAGTAAGGTTTATCTCAGCTCCACTGATACTGACACTTTGAGGAAGATTGACTGACACATGTGTTTTCACACCCATCACATTGTACAGTGTATTTCGGTTACTAACAAGGGCAAATAAATTTCCTTAAGTCCAGCATTCACAATGATTATTAAGAGAGTAACACATTGTATAAACTGCCATACGGTAGCACTGTTTACAGGAACATCGGTAACTATTAACATTTGATATACTACAATGTTCAACATTGCTTGAGAAAAGATGAGCTTCAAAGGTGGCAATATGTACACCTTTAAGTTCACATATATCCTCATTCCTATGTAGAGTCTGAAAATATACTAATTTATGCATGGATGGTATTTCCAACAATGCACATGTCCCTTCACTATGACTGTTATGATACATATCTCTAGCATGAGAATCAAATACTTTATATCCCCCAGCCTCAAATGCTGTAGATACCATTACCAATAATTGCTACCGTTAAAATGAATGAGTTGTAGTTCAGTGCCAAGAGTGTTTCAACTGCTGTACCCTGTGAGTGCTGGCATATACACTAACAGTAGTGATACCCCTCAATTCTGGGATCACCATGAATGTTGCAAGTATAACTGTCACTGTATTCAAGGTGGAAAAATTGCTCAAACGCTGTAACCATTCCTGGCAATTCTGTTAACATTAACATATAGATTGTCTTGCAAGCAGTGACAGACTAGAATATAATTGAATGCCAACAATCATTATTTGAATCATATCATCAACTGAAGTAATCTTTGTTATCTTACTGTAAATTAAAGCGCACAGACTCATTGCGACACATTGTTGTCCAACATTTTCCCCAAATACTGTGACGTTTCCTTGACAGTATGGAGCTTTAATTGTTTTTGTAGCATCTACATAAACTGAAAGTCCTGGATTCTTCTCGATATCAGTACAAAGCTTAAATTGGCCAAAATTAACCTGGTGATTCAAACTGTTTTAAGCACTATAAAATGGATAATTGCACGTACAGAGGGGCAAATTCTCTCCACACATGTCCAATGACACAAACGGATACGATTCGTCAAACCGATGGTCCATTGGTACCAATGGTAGGATTGGTACCAATAGGAAAGGATGTCATTCCAATGGTTCTGTTGGTGAATATGCATCTCATTAAGGAGACTTTGCTTATTTTCCCATGTGACCTGGCTGGGTACAGGACAATTCCTATGGTCCACTGGTACCAATGGTACGATTGGTACCAATGGAAAAGCACCCTATTCCAATGGTTCTATTGGTGAATATGCGTCTCATTAAGGGGACTTAGATTATTTTCTCATGTGGTCTGGCTGGGTACAGGGCAATTCCAATGGTCCATTGGTACCAATGGTACGATTGGTACCAATAGAAAAGCACCCTATTCCAATGGTTCTATTGGTGAATATGCATCTCATTAAGAGGACTTAGATTATTTTCTGATGTGGTCTGGCTGGGTACAGGGTAATTCCATATTCACTAATAGAACCATTGAATGGCCCCGGATCGAATGGCATTCGTGAAGAAATTACACGAACAAGCAAGTAAAACTCAAATGAACCGCTGCCCCATTTAAAAACGTTTTCAAATATTGGCGGGAATATAAAAAATAGAGAATCATCCATGTGTGTAATGTCTGTCAATGTCGAATGCTTGTAGCAACAACAACAATTCAACAACAACAACTTTATTTGTACCCAGCTGTGCTTATACAGTGGCGGATCCAGACCTTCAGATAAGGGGGGGGGGCACCCTGTAATCCAGACCCTGAGATAAGGGAGGGGCCAGTCTCAAAAAACATTTTTTCGGCCCTTCGGGCGTGGCCTCAGTTTGGTCTAAAAATAAGAGGGGGCCTGGGCCTCCCAAGCTCCTCCCCTAGATCTGCCACTGTTATATACAAAGTGGGCCATTGACCATAGCCCTACACCAATTTTCCAAAATGTCATTTGCTTAGTTCGTTGGCACAAACAAACCTCTTTGAGATCTTAACAGTGTCCATAGAATCCGCCATCGAAAGTTGGCCGGGTATGTATAAGTAGGCAGTTGTTCAAACAAAGGCTAAAACAATCCTGCTTCATAATGCTATTCTTGAGTCGTCGGAGGGTAGAAAACGTGCGCCCTGGATGCTACAACTGGTGTTCAATAAAATCTTAACATTTCCACTTGACCAATTTTGGGTTGAGAAACATGGCTGTGGTGGTGGTAGGGAAGGGGGGTGGGGGCAAGCACCCCCCCACCTACTATTTACATTAAAGCCAATTCCCTTTCAAGCAAACAGCTATGACTGTGGCTGAGTTTGTCTGCATGGTAAGCATATTTTGGATAGTATTGCCACAATTTGTAATGGCAAGGACTATAATAATTTACAGTGAGACCTCTATTAAGCGGATCCCCAATTAAGCAGACACTAAGCCGGGTCCCGAAATGGACGTCTGATATTTCGCTTTTTAACAAACCCCTATTCAGTGGACACCTCTATTAAGTGGATGCGGACACTAAAATAAGTTGTATTTGGCTAATTTCTATTGTTAAAAACCTCTATTAAGCAGACACCAGACTGAATTGACAATATTAGTATTGTATTACGTCCTTGAAATACTTACTGAAGTCAGTTAATGTTTTTGCATTTACAAACAAATTAAAGTTGGTAATGAAAGGTAATGAACTTGAACTCTTGATAGCTTCTTTAACGACATGCAACTTTTTCACAGTACAGAGTAACCGTTAAATGTTGATCAGTAACAAACACTGTGCAACTTTTAAAACCTCTATTAAGCGGACACCCTCTATTAAGCAGACACTTGGGAAGGTCCCGAAGGTGCCCGCTTAATAGAGGTTTCACTGTAATTGATATAATAATAATGTAATAGTAATGATTATAATTATTATAATTTACATTGTAAGACAATGAAATATTTTTGAACTTTCAGTATTCTGAACATCACTCATGTTCTTAAACTACTGTTATAAATGGTAGCATTAACATGTATGACATTTAGTTTGCACAGAACTTGAGCAGGGGAAAGAAATCCCAATTTCCATCAGGTACTGTACAGAACCTCTGTTAACCAACACCTCCAATAAGATTACATGCACCTCTTACTAACAGACACTAAGCTGGGTTCACAGCAATTAATTTCTATGTTAAAAATCTGCATTAATCCCAACTGTTGTAAGTAAAGACATCTTTTCTTGGTAACAAACGTCCATATAGATCGGTCAAATCAGACCTAAAATTCTTTTCAGAATAGTTGCCCACATGATAGATCATAGCTATAGCAAAATTTAATACTCCTCTCTGTATGGCAGTGGCGGATCTAGGGGAGGTTCCCGGGCCCCCCCTTATTTTTGGACCAAACCGAGGCCAGAAGGGCCGAAAAAATTTTTTCCGGAGACCACCCCCCCCCCCTTATCTCAGGGTCTGGATGACAGGGCCCCCCCTTATCTGAAGGTCTGGATCCGCCACTGTATGGGGCATTTCGGTTGAACAGATGCCTTTCACAAGCAGCATAATTCCGGAGTAATTTGGTCAACACTTTGATACTGAATAAGAAAACAAATTATCATATACAGAGAGAAAAGAGGATCGAGAGTGTACCAAAATTGACCCACCAGTCAAATCACACAGCCAATACTGCACAGGAAAACAAAAAAGAAATGACATGCCTTTACTGTGAAAGAAGTTGAAGGAACAATTACAGCAGAGGAGGCTTTAAGGTACACTTATAAACTAATATAGATTCAGATTAACTTTTGAGATTGTAAAAGTGCGATAAAGTGCCGTGCTAGCAGAGCTTTCTTTCCCACATGCCTATTACCTTGTACAAGACGTTCGCATGGCAGACATTCGCCTCGCTTCGCTTGTTTACTTACCTTGTTTACGTTAGCACGTATTGCGTGCCTATTGCACATCTGCGTCAAAACAAGCCGTTTCCGTTATTTACTAACTAGTTGTTTTGACACATTGAGAACTAAAGTAGGCCAGATACCAGAGAACATTATCTCTTCGTAGTCCGATCATTTGGCGTAGGATCGTTTTCCTCATTTCGCAGTTACAGAGGATGGGAGAAATAAAGAAAATAAAGTGCCTGGCTGCAGAGACTGCATTTAGCTCGGAGAATAACAAACCTGAGACGGTACTTGCCTGGGTAGACTATAATTGGCTCGCCTGTAGAGAGTTCCCGTAAAAACGTTGAAATAGCGAAGGATTACAAGCTTATGAATTGCTTGCCCGTAGAGAGTTTTCGCAAAAACGTTAAAATGGCGAAAAGTAGTGGTAGCCTCGTCCGTCCACAACGAAAGCTCGAAGGTCAGAAAATTTCTACGATTGTTTCAAATTGATTGTGTTTCAAATTGGTCACATTTCGCTGACAAGTGCTGACACTTACCGCCGTGATTCCTATTGTTTAGCTCGAGTTTTCCAAAATCTGCCTACCCCACCCAAGCAATACGGTGTCTTTGATGTTTTTGCGATTTTCAAAGTTTTTTCCAACTTGAAAACTTGGGGTCGCACTTGGAAATGCGCCCCGATGGCAGATTTTTACCGCAAGGTAAACAAATTCTTCCAGAAATTTGCTAAGTGCGACCCATGTGCAAAAGAGGTTGAATTGAGATCTCGTCGTGGGAAATTTATTTACAACAGAAGTTACAATTCCATTGGTTTAAATCAGGTTAGTCAATTATATTCTTGGCAAGACAAATTACCATAAAATCGAGATTGTAATTCGAAACTCGCGTTGTTTTCAAAATTTGCGTAAATCGGGCGCTGCAAAGAAATGTTTACGTTACAAGCGTTTCGAAATACTGTACCTTCAAATCTTCAGCCCGTGGCTGGCTGAAACCGTCTCTGGTTTGTTTTCAAACGATTTAGGATGTATCGAATCGACTTTGGATCGATTATTATTTTATCAGCTTGTAATATGAACGAAACGTTTTAAAGTTTTTAAAGTTCACTCAACAAATTTAGAAAGATTTACTTGACTGTTCTTATATGGAACGAACTAACTATTTTCAGGGGCACCCAACGAGAATATAGTTCAAAACCACTTAAACATAGCATTGTTGAATGTATTTTAGTATTTAAACCTTAGACTAAAAATGTTTCATCTGTTCGGATTTCCTAGCTGACAGTCTAGTGATCCGAAAATTATAGGGATCAAAACTTACGTTTTCGAAAATTTTAGCCAGAAAATAGGCTCCCGAAAATTCTAGGTGAACTTTTTAGGGTAAAAATGAGTTAACAATGGGCAAGTATACATACCATCTTTTATATGTTCGAAAATCCTAGGAGAGGCATGCAAGCAAGAAATTTTACAACAAATGTTTCGAAAATTCTAGATCTCAAATCGTCTTCCGAACAGATATTTTTCCGAAAATTGTCGTTTGGTGCCCCTGTATTTTATGGAACGATCTGACTAATGGAACGAAATGACCGGTTACCGTCATGCTCCTAGCAGACTTAAAATCTTTGTTACAGAAAATACGGAAAGTGACTTTTTTTTGTATGAAAGAGTATTGGGAAAAATACACCATTGTCGTCTGAAATTCATTGTTACGTCAAAAATGGAAAAGGTTCACACTTACACAGGTACAGAAGTAGCTGTAACAGTGTGAGGTTTTTACTTAAGAGACAACTACAAAACTAGTTCGTAAACGAGGGAAGGTGTATCTGTCGTCCAAGCAGCAGAGCACAGGCGATTTAGGTGGAATGAGATATCCAAATAGGCTTTTAAGTAACAATTTGCCCCTCTGTACATGCAATTATCCATTTTGTAGTGCTTAAAACAGTTTGAATCACCAGGTTAATTTTGGCCAATTTAAGCTTTGTACTGATATAGGGAAGAATCCAGGACCTTCAGTTTATGTAGATGCTACAAAAACAATTAATGCTCCATACTGTCAAGGAAATGTTACAGTATCTGGGGAAAATGCAGGACAGCAATGTGTCGCAATGCGTCTGTGCGCTTTAATTTACGGTAAGATTATAACAAAGATTACTTCAGTTGATGATATGACTCCAGTAATGATTGTTGGTATTCAATTATATTCTAGTCTGTCACTGCTTGCAAGACAATCTATGTTCATGTTAACAGAATTGCTAGGAATAGTTACAATGTTTGTGCAACTTTTCCACCTTGAATACAGCGACAGTTATACTTGTAATATCATAGGTGACGAATTACTCCCTAATTTTGGCGCGAAATTTCAGCGCTAATTTGTAATTTCACATGTGAAATTACAAAATTGCCATGACAACCTTCCGTACGTCTCAGTGTCAAGATGGCGACGAAGCTTTAAAATGTCATGAATGAAGATGTCAGGGCACAAAAAGACGCTTTAGAAAACCTGAACACACGAAAGAGCACATCAAGAAGGATTCTAACAGGTATTTTTTCGAAAAACTCTGAACTTAAGCCAAATTTAAGCTCTAAACGTTCGAGAAAGTGCAGGAGTTCTCGATCGATACGATCCAGGATAGACCTGTCAAAAATCCAAGATTGCTAACGTAATTCGTCACCCATAATATTAATAGATAATCAAATGGTATACTCGTGAAATTAGGGAATAATTTCACTTGCGTTTTGTCCAAATCCCAATAATTTCCCTCGCCTAAAGGCTCGGGAAATTATAAGGATTAAGACAAAACGCGCGTGAAATTATTCCCTAATTTCACTCGTCACCATTTGATTACACATACTAACATCCATCACTACTGTATATGCCACTCACAGGGTACTGTATTTGAAACACTCTTGGCACTGAACTACAACTCATTCAATTTAACGGTGGCAATTATTGGTGTTGGTATCTACAGCATTGAGGCTGGGGGATATAATGTATTTGATTCTTATGCTAGAGATATGTATCATAACAGTCACAGTGAAGGGACATGTGGAAATACCATCCATGCATAAATTAGTACAAAATTTTCAGACTCTAGATCGGAATGAGGATATATATGAACTTAAAGGTGTACATATTGCCACCTTTGAAGCTCATCTTTTCTCAAGCAATGTTGAACATTGTAGTATATCAAATGTTAATAGTTACCAATGTTCCTGTAAACAGTGCTGCCCTATTGTAGTTTATGCAATGTGTTACTCTCTTATTAATCATTGTGGATACTGGACTTAAGGAACTCTATTTGCCTTTGTTAGTAATCAGAATACACTGTACAATGTGATGGGCGTGAAAACACATCTGTCAGTATCAGTGGAGCTGAGATAAACCTTACTCTCCGGGCTGTCACCACTTATGTCCTATGTTGCAATTTGGCTCCAAGCATGTCTTCATTGAAGATGTGCATATTTTCAAACATTGTCATGAAATGACACTATTTTTGTTGTGGATTGGGACATACTGTATAAGTTGTGTGGTTTAGCAAACAAGTGGAGTAAAGGATTTGTCTTCTCTGGTAAGATTTGAAGACAGTTCTTTAACTGCAATAAGGGATGTTCAAAGTATCATACCCGTAGTACGACCACGCCCAAATATACGCTCACACAGCGTCTTGTTTCGAGATTGCATTTGTCGTCGTCGTCGACACACATTTGCCTCCCTTTGAGGCGCTTGCTTACGTTTTGCCTCACATTGACGAACTAATCTTGCGTCCTCAAGCGTTTGCTGAGGTCTTTTATTCTGTCTTCGTAAAGCGTTCTTCTTTTAAAAGTTTGCCGAATCTTCGTAAACCGTAGATATTTCAAGAGTTTGCTGAAGGTCTAATATCGATCTGTGTTTGCTGAATCTTTCAAAACGTTTATCTTTCAAAAGATTCGGCGGCCGTTGTGTCACAAAGTAAATCTACCGAGTTGTGTAGCTCGTCCACCGTTATGCCACAAAGTAAATCTACAGAGTTGTGTAGCTCGGCAGCTGTTGTGCCACAAAGTAAATCTACCGAGATGTGAAGCTCGGCGGCGCCGTTTCATTATGACTTGTGATATTTTCGGCACCGGATAAACGAACATTTTAGGTCTATGTTATTTATTCGGAAAAGCTTATAAACAGCCCACAGTAGCTCCACTCAAGTCACTGAAATTAACACACTCGACCAAACTACTGCACTTATTGAGACGGACCATACGATGTCACTAGCCTTCAAGGGTTTTTCATAATGAGACACAGTTTAAATAGAGGTTTGGCTGTAAGCAGTCCTTACGTTTAAAATATGCCATGATCAGATTAAAGCCCAGTTTCCATATGATCGCTACCATCGCTGTGATCGCTGCGATCGCTGAGAAAAAAAAAACTTCAGCGATCGCAGCGATCATAAGCGATCATATGAAACCACTCTCCAGCGATCGCAGCGACAACAATCGCTGAAATATAAAACGTTCTATCTCAGCGATCGTTGTCGCTCTTATCGCTGGAAAGTGGTTTCCATATGATCGCTGAACTTTTTTTTTCTCAGCGATCGCAGCGATCACAGCGGTCGTAGCCATCATATGGAAACCGCACTTACAGCTATAATCTATCGCAATAACCATCCACCCTTCCTCCTCAACTGCTACCTGTACGTATTACAAACATTCTAAGCTCCGATTACTCCTAGTACTAGTACTAGAAACATAAAACAAAACTGAAAACAGGGATGGCTGAGGGCTGATTTATTATAGGCCAATATTTCGGATAAATAAATGATACGGACCATTATATGTTTTTTTGGAAACTGCCCACCTACCCCTCCCCTAAGCCAATATTAATAGTTCTAAATGTTGGCCTAGGAGAGGGGTAGGTGGGCAGTTTCCCAGAAGCAAGTCACAGTGGAACCCGGTTCATACGGACACCAAGGGAGCACGCTGTAGTCAGTCCTTATCTGATCCGGGTCAGTGTCCGTCTTAACATGTCTTAACAGTACCCCAGGAATAGTACGTAATAAGCGGGCTCTCAGGAAAAAAAACGTCAGGGACATATGTTTTATCGATCTAAAGACTAAAGCAGACATTTTTACAAGAAGAAACTTTAACAAGTTCATCCTTAAGAAACCCCAAGATCATTTATCAGTCCTTAGCCTCTGAACACCATAGGCGTACGGGCCGGGAGGGCGAGGGGGGCTGCAGCCCCCCCAAAGTTTGGGCAACTCAGATTTTTTGGGCAGCGAGAGGAAATTTGGGCAAAGCCAGTTTTTAAAGCCGTCTCCATGTTAATTTAATTATTTTAAAGACCTGAATATTAACCTGAAGTAGGCGTAATAATCCAGTTACATTACAGAGGTTGGTTAGCATGTGATGAGTAATTTACATATTTGTAGTTTTTTTTTTGTTGGGCACTATACTGCACTGCACTAGCTGGAATGGGCTATTTCCAGTCGAGAATTGATTAAAATAAACTTTCGCATAACTCTCTAGAATCATCTCCACTCGAAGAACAGTGTATGGCAGATAGCATTTAGCAGTGGGTATTGCCTGCATATATAGCAAGCGTTTCCGCGCGAGTTCGACTGAAAACGCTTCAATGGGTATGAAAATGAAGAAGTGGCTGACTAATTCTCAGTTTCAATTACGAGAAGAATCTAAATTCTTTTAAAAAATCTATCGAGCGGTTTAAAATTATTCGCTGATTTGTTAAAGTAGACCGAAATGTTTACAAAACCGCTAACAAGAGTGTCTCGATACATACTAATCAAATCCTTCTTTCGATTCTAGCAATCAAGCAGAGCTATCTCCACGATCTTTCACACATGTTTTTAAAAAGTTTAAAAGTACTATGAGGTGAAATTGCAGGACAAAAGCGCTTCGTTTTCTACAGATAATGGCCCAAAATCAAGATTTTCCTTTTCTTACCGTATTTCTAATAATAAAAACTTCATTGCAAAATATCTCGATAACGCTCTTAAGGTTTTGCTTAAACTTCATGAACATCGAGGCGACCGTATTAGAGAAAAAAGCTCCTGTGAACGATTTTGTAAGGTTTCCGTGCCGAGAATCATTGCTGAAGTAAAATAGGTAATGGAGTCATTTCGTTGCTATGACAACTCCGATGTCATTGCAACCCTGATAATGCCAAATGTTCATCTTAATACCACTGTGGTCGCAATTTTTCCAAATGTTTGTTTATGGCGACGCAGTTTATGCTCAGACTTGGTATTGACCCTGAAAAACTGTATCGAGCCACCTTCATATGCCAGGACGCGCGGCCTATGTTGTTGCAATATGGCCCTCATTTCTTTTCGACTCTTTCGTAAAAATTTGGGCAACTTAGGAGATTTTTTTGGGCAAATGGTTTACCGCCCCCCCTGGCAAAAAATTTCCCGTGCGCCTATGGTGAACACGCAACATTCCAAGATAGTGGAAGCCTAAAACTATATTGAATCCATTACTTTACTTTGTTCCGAGTGACGCTTTTAGTTTGCAACTCATCCAGGTGAACTGAACATTAGAGAGACCGTTTGAAAGGTCATTCGCCCTACGGAGAGAGAGATGGCAGGTAGGAGAGGACCCTAGGAGCGAGGTTGGGTCATTCGCTGTTTGTGCTGTTTTCACTGGTTAAATATTTGTCACCTGGAGTCAAAAACAGTGCGCAGATAACAAGTGTTCGCAAGGGCCGTAAAGCGAGGTTGACGTTGTACCTGATTCAATAAAAGTTCTTTTGGCCATGAGGAATATGGCAAATCATTGCAGTGAATTCTGTAAGCCCAAATGCCCAATGCCAAGAGAGAATTATATTGTTACAACGCAAG
>NC_133202.1:18210383-18325383 GCF_958299795.1 Porites lutea
CGATTCCCATGAATAACAATCCTACTGCCGCTAGTATCTGGACCCGGTAATGGATGGATGTCGCCACTCAATGAAGTACGCAGTTCCATAAAGTTAAAACCAGCACAAGAGTTTGGACAATATGAAATTCTTTGTTTGAAATATTTTCGTCGCGAATCAGTGAACCGGCACATTGAACGACCACACCACCGAAGAGAAACAAAAGGCTCAGAGGTGGTATATTGGACCCTAACAAAGGATGGCCGCTCACAAGCCAGATTTCCACGGGCGAAGCTAATCCATAACTCATCTAAATTGCAAAAACCTCCATAAGCATGTCTGGTTAGCGAAAAGTAAATCGAAATAGCTCTTCTTTCTTGGATATACTGCGGTAAGCCTATGGAAAACTCCAGTCCACGGCGTCCTACAATGTTCCCATAGATGTTAGGCTCAGTCTGTCTGCCTAACGTAAAGCTTGAAACAAGAAAAACAATCAAAAGCATAGAGCACAAAAGGCCGTGTCTAACAGTCATTATGCAAGAGAAACTAGTTAGGAAGTCCTAATGAGAGTTGTAACAGCCCTTATGTCATAGTAAAAATCACAAATCCAAGTTGTAAGTAAAGTCATAAGCTTGTTAGCCTGCAAATACAGATGTATGTCCAGTCGTCACTTCTGAAGCGACGACTGGATCCAGGATATAAGCTTCTTTGAGTTGTAGGAGTCAAGACTTTTCCGTTTTCTGGTGACCTTACTCACTCCATCACAATAAATTATTACAAACTTAGACTGGATTAGTGGAGTTGGAAGTAGAGGCGGAAGAATAAATCAGTCACATGAGTGAATCTTCTCAAAGATTGATTGAGCATTCCACTCCAACAATATAGTTTTCCCTAAACCATAAGCCATGGAATTGAAAGCAGAATCAAAATGCTGATTTCACAAGACCATAACAATCTATGCTTCTGTTTGACTACAACTCTGACTTACACCATCACTAGTGAAAACAATCCTTAACAAACACAAAATGTACATTCAGAAATTATCACAACACAGTTCAAACTTAAGTATAAAATATTTTGAGGCAAATACAAACTACAAGATTTTGCTTAACACTGAATATGCCAAATTTCACTCTCTTTCTTAAAAAAATCAGGTAAATGACCATCTTTTTTTTCATTATAATTCTTTTAGTCTATTCAAATACATCTAGGTTATTAAAATGCTTAGAGTACTGTAAACTAAGTTATAACAAAATTGCAAAATCACTGTCCTATTTACAAACTTAAGCTACACTGTATAAGGCTATAAACACTGTCTTTTAAAGTATTCTAGAAAACAATGGCCATAAAAAAAGTGCTTATATCTTTCCCCAAAAAATCTGGGTAAAACTGAAAATATAGCCCTTTATTGTTAAGTGAAGTAATGGTCACTCATAAGAATAGGACAGTCGTTATATTCTACATCAAAGTCATATAATAACTCCACAAGTTGAGGTTCTGGTCTTGGCCCTCCAGAAAAGCCACACTCTTCCAGAGTCTTGTGACGATCCATCTCTACTCTTTTTCCTTCTTTAGTAGTGCAGTATATAACAACTTTCCTGGCAGTACCACCAAATCTCTCATTGATAATAGACTCAATGGAATAAACTGGTATATGGGCATGAACAAATATCTGAAAATGTCCTGGGTATGACTTTAACTGTGGAAGATTTGCAAATGTCACCAACTTGAGCTCCATGCTTATAAATCTGAACATACAAATTAAAATGTAAGTCAGTATATTTCTGGATTGAAACATCAGCAATAATTATCAGACTTCAAAGCAACTTGCAACACATAAAAAAGATGACAAAAATATATAGTTGTTTAAAAATACAATTATGTAGCAACATTAGGGACTTTAAGATCCAATTCATGATCATTGGCACATCACAGCAACTAGCTAAAGTATCTCTTAACAGCCTTCGTATTGGGACTGCAACTATCACTCCTGTGTTGTCTGCAAGGAACTTGGGCTCATGGTTTGATTCCAAGCTGACGATGGCAATCCATATTTCAAAAACATGTAACTCTGCCTTCTATTATTTGTATAATCTGAGACGCATAAGAAAATATCTATCTAAAGACAACACCAAGACTCTGATTCATGCCTTTATTTCAAGCAGAGTCGATTACTGTAACAGTCTTTTATATGGCCTGCCGGAGAATCAACTCAATAAGCTACAGCGTGTGCAGAACATGTGTGCTAGATTAATATGCAATGAAAGTAAATATTGCCACATTACTCCTTTATTAGTAGATTTACATTGGCTGCCTGTAAAGTTCAGAATTGAATTTAAAATCCTGTTGATTGCTTTTAAGATTTTTAAGGGCTTAGCACCTTCGTACTTAAGTTTTTTAATTACTCCTAAGCCTGTATCTAAATATAATTTAAGAAGTTCTAGCGACAGTACCCTACTTAGTTATCCGAATGTTAAGCCCAAGGAAACTCTCGGTGAACGGGCCTTCCTGTTTGCTGCACCTAAGCTATGGAATGCTGTGCCAAGATTTATTACGGAATCCATTTCAGTTGACACTTTTAAGAGAAAGTTGAAGACTCACCTTTTTAAAAACGCATTTTGCACCACTTAGATTATAAGATTGTATTTTTAGCTTACTAGACTAAATAATTTTCAGCTTATAATTTTTAAGATTTTGCCAACAGATTTTATCTATTTAACTTTTAGCCATTGGTTTTTCTATTCTATATCTATATTATCATCTTATTTTATCATTTTTACTATCATAATTATTCATAATTTTTATTATTAGTAGTATTATTGTTTTGTTTTTGTTTTTTTGTTTTTTTTTCCCTATGGCGCATTTGAATATATTTATAATATATAGATATTTGGGCCTTATAAGTTTTTGAAATTAATAATTAATTAAATTAACGATGTGACGGTGACAAGAACGTTGCATAAAAAGTGAATTTGAGTTTTTTCAGTCTTTATAGCGATTATTCCTACCCACTTACTTTGTCAATGTAGGCAAACCATCCCAAAGCTGAATTTCAAGGAACCATATTCAAGCTCAGAAAGAGAAATAAAATTTCGTCGTTGCTTGTTTATGTCCTCCATAAAACGCGAAATTAGGCATTTTCAATTGTGGTCGTGCAAAAAAGGGAAAAAAATGTACAAAAAAGTGTGATGCACATGCAAAGTTGTAGTTTTGCTAATTAAACCTATTGTTTTTTTGATGTTCTCGTTGTTGTCCGCATCGTTGGATCTTAAAGTCCCTAATAAGGCAACTGATGCCTACAAAAACGCTGCATATGAAAGTTACTGGTGCGCTTAAAAAGCTTAGAAATACAGACTTGTAAATATAAATAATTGCAAGGTGATACAGTAAACTCTCTCTAATTTGGACACCTTTCAAACCAGCATGGGGTGCACCTGTTTTAAAAAGAACAGAATAAAAGGAGTAATGAAAGGCAGGGACCAACTTTATGGAAACTTTAGTTGTCTGTTTGAAGGAGGTAATGCAGTACTACAGGCATCCATATTGAGAGGGTTCACTCTACTGGAATTAACTTAACAATTAACTAATATTTACACAGTACAAAAAATAGCATACAGTGTATCTGAGGAAGGAAAACAGAAATCAATAGTCTTTCTTAAAGTTAATATATTCTATGTCCCAGGTATTTACTGCACCAGTACTGAACATCTTGCATGGAGAAAGCTGATCTCCATTTTGATGTGCAGTATAATTATTTAACAGCTCACCTCGGATACTTTTCTTTGGGAGGTTTCCATAATCCCAGTTTACAACAAGGACACTGCTCCAATTCTTCTCTTTCAAATTTCAAAACAGGTAGGCCATCATCTTCCACACATTCTTCTTTCTTATAATACTTCAATCCCTTAGAGAATTCCAGGTAATCTAGCAATCCATTACTATCTCTGTCAAGTTTCTTGGCAAGCACATAAAGCTCAAGATTGTTAGCTGGTGCATTTAAGTCTCGCATTCCTGCATAAAACTCCTCATATGATAAGCTGCCATCCCCATCTACATCAAATCGCCGGAAAAGATCAATAGCCCTGGCATAGTTATCAAGCATCCATTTGTCCATGCGAGCTACAAACGCAGCATGAAGATCATCAGCTGCTTCAAATGCCTCAGCTGCTTTCTCAAGTTTTTCCTGTCCCAAACAAAACACACTTTGAACAACAAAAAGGTTTTTCCACTAAAATTAAGGTACATGTACTCAGAGGCGTAAGTAAATAAAAATGGGAAATTAATAGTTTGTCACACTCAGTGCAGGGTTGTCACTAAGGGCTGGGGGCCGGGGATTTCCTCCGGCTACTCAGAGCATGGCCCCCGGCTACTTTCTTCGTTAAATTAAACCAAAAGAGCAGACCTTTGAAACACACAAAGACTATCCATCAAACTAAGTGCAAGTTTCTTCTGCAGCAGGTTTAAGTAATTTTGAAATACTTGCGTGCAAAAACTAAGAAATGTCAGAAAAAGACATCTGACTTAGATTTGGTACTGGTACACACGCGTGACAGCAACGAGAACGCAATAGGTTTATTGAGTAAAACAACTAGTTTGGACGTTCATCACGCTTTTTTGTACATTTCTTTGCCATCACTGCACGACTACGACGTGAAAGTGCCTAGTTTCACGTTTTATGGAGGACGTAAACAAGCGACAACAAACTTTTCATTCTCTTTCTAAACTTGAGTGTGTTCCCAAAGAAATCAACTCCAGGGAAATTGGCCTACATTTTTAGCTATTTTCAGCGAAATTATTGAAATAAACGCGACAAAGTTGGAAAAAGCACCAATTCATTTTCAAAGTGACTTTTTCACTGCCGTCACCTTTGTCGATGCTAAAAGTCCTTAGTTTCAACCCTTGTGCCGGCTTTGTGTTCAACATGTTGAACAAAGGCAAAGGAACTGCACTCTTTGTTCACGATGAAAGACCTGAGCAGATCTCTGTTGACATCACAGAAGAAGTTGAGGCTTCATCAGAGTGTTAAATCTCTCTGATGCTGATGTTAATGATAATGGGATAATGATGAAGGCTTTGAAAATGAAGACTATGACTGATTGCTATGTTTAATAAATTGACATTTAAGTGACCAGGCTTTAGGTATCGAGTATATAAAATAACGCACGGTCAGCGGGAAATGTTTGATCATTGTCCGCAGGTCATAATCACATCCTCTCAGTTCTACTTCCAAGAAGTTATATATAAAAGGGAAGTTAGGCATTAGCATTACTTTTGCATTCTTCTTCTTGAGTCTCGTTTTGACATCTCAGCGTCGTTTATAAAGTATTAGCCCTGTCTTTTAAATGCTTTTCCGTAGGTCAGTTTCTTCGGTTGTTAAGTGATGTGTCATTCCTAAATTCCAGACCACTAATGTTACCAGTTGTGCAGTTTAGTTTTGCCATACCATATTTATTTGAATAAGCGCTCAACCTTGAATTAGTGCCCACCTCGAATAAGCGCCCAACCGAAAGGCAAAAAAAGTTAATAACGCCCAGCCTCGAATAAGCGCCCACCCCCTCCTCCTCCCAATCAAACTCGAATAAGTACTCACCCCCACCCCACTCACTTGAGTGAATAAATTCTAATAAGAGACTTCCCCCAGGACGGAGTTTTCTTCAGAGTATTTTACAGAAACCTTGCTTTGTTAATTCTTCGCGTTTTGTTATTAGTATTTATTGTTTTCTTGCAAAATAAAATATACTTCACTTGCTGAAAATGGTGAAAATTTAATAAGCGCCCAGCCTCGAATAAGTGCCCACCTCAAATAAGCGCCCACTCTCAAGGTCCAAAAATTTAATAAGCGCCCAGGGCGGTTAATCGAATAAATACGGTAACTACTAATTACAAACTTCCCCGAAGACAGAGTTTCCTTCAGAGTATTTTACGGAAACTTGATTTAATTGTTACATCTTTGCGTTTTGTCATTACTTATTTTTTTATTTGTTGCAAAATAAACATACTACACTTGCTGAAAATAGTGAAATTTAATAAGCACCCAGCCTCGAATAAGTGCCCACCCTGAATAAGGGCCCACTCTCAAGGTCCAAAAATTTAATAAGCCCCCAGGGCGGTTTAAATCGAATAAATACGGTATTTTATCCCACGATTTTTCATACGTTACGCTTGTTTTAGCCTTATCATAATTTTCAACACACCATAGTAACCTTATGTTTATGATGATTTTGGTACATTCATCGTCCGCTTGTCTTCTTTCCGCTTCTCTGTGGGTTAATTCATTTGTAATATTAGTTTTACTTTTGTTTTCTGTAAGTTGTTTCGTTCTTACGTATAACTAAATGAGGATTTACAACTGATTTTACAGCGCATGTTAGTTCATTTGCACCATATAACAATCGATTGTCCTTTCCACTTTTTAACATTTGTAACGTATCGTTATGATATTTAACACATCACTGGCCAGCATGCGCCTTGTCTTCGTGAAGATAAGACTGCGTGGATAACATGACCGGTGCCTACCTGTCATTTTTATCAGACCCAGTGCTTACATGTATATTCCCATTGGCGGCCACTAAAAAAACCTTCCAACAAGCCTTTACGTAAAGTAAAAACTTATTATTTTAGTGTCTCAGAATGTTGTAGTTATCTTTAATAAAGACGTGATCATCATAAAACCGCTAAAGTAGCTGTACTCTTGATGAAGATTGCTTTTTTGGGACGGTAATGCCTTTTGGAAAACGGTAGAAGTTGCACTTCAAAATCTTCTTGTGGGGGGGGGGGAGGGGGGAGGGGGGGAGGGGGGGGACCTCCCCAGCTACTTACAACAAGTACCTGGCAACTTGAAATCTTAGTGACAACCCTGCACTCAGCGAGATGATACCTCTGGAAATGACTTGAAAATAAGTCAAAGGATGAATACACAAACATGGGTTTACGAATGGAAAAGAGGATTTTGACATGTCGTATTAAATATATAACTGCAAGGTCCTTGTCAGGATAGAAGGATAATCATTATGAAACCACATCTCCCCCTCCCCTAAAAGCTTACGCCTTTTCCCGCGCACATCAACTGTTCAGAAGGACACATTCTTTGTACGTTTCAACAGTCAGTCGCTACGAAATTGCCCTAAATCAGCTGTACTCGGCGCGGGGGTCTTGAAAACCAAGATATTCAAGAGAACTGCAGTGCCCCTTCTTTACCTTAGCAAGTTCATCTTTTGACTTCTTGGCTTTTTTTGCCCCTTTCTTTTTACCTCCAGATCTAGCATGAAAGAAAAGTAAACATTAAGAAGCATGTTCAAAGCGTACACAATGTACGTTGGGGTACGCAAGCTCAAATAAGCTAACTCAGTGGATCAAAGTAATCCTTGACTCATTTTCGCATCGGCACGAACTAACACCAGTTTACTTACTTGGATTTTCCACTCTTCTTTTTCACTGGCATCTTCAAAATTCTGACCTTATTTTAAACGGAAGCAAAAGGAAGTTCTCGAATAAAAATTAGAACTAAAGAAGTCCGGCGAAAATAAACAGGCATCCTTTTCACCGTGCACCATGACAACCAAAGAAAAATACCCGGATTAACTCCAACATCATACCACAGGCAACCCACGCGATGGCTGTCCGGGAATGAAATACACAATGCAATAAAAATTATCCTGCGTAGCAGGCGTCGAAACGGGTAGGGGATAGGGAAAAAGGGAAAAGGGGAGGGGGGTAGGGGAGAGAGGGGAAGGGACCTTCCCTTTCCCCTCTTTCGTGCTTTTCTCCCTCCCCTTTTTGCGCCTGCCACGCAGGCTAATAAAAATAGACAATAAAAATACATGGAGGTTAAAATAGAATAAAATAAAATAAATAATGGATAGACATTGACAAGGAAAACTTCAAGATAAACACATGTCAGTTTCCATGACGACATGCCCGGACTTTGCCGAACGTGATGGCGTGATGGCTTTTATATCGTTAAATTGTTGTAAAAAAAAAAGGACAAAAGAAAAATGAATTCTCAAAACAAAACGACACCATCTCCTGGTCAAGACCGCTAGTAGGTGGTGGAAACGTTGAAAATGTTGCGATCATTATCCGCATGCTTAGGCAATGCAAAAGTTAAACGCGTTCTATCATGAACAAGCCACGACAATTAAATATTATGTTCCCCTCAGGGCCGTCAGTTTGGTCCAAAAATAAGGGGCGGGCCCCTTCCCTGGATCCGCCACTGTTAATTGCGTCTGACAGGCATACAGGATAAGGAGAAAGATCCCTAGAAACAATTGTTTCATTACTCTGAAATTTCTTGGAATTAGATTTTTCGGGTACAAAATAAAGTTTTCTCAACTTTGCCTTGCATTCATTCAGTTTTAAACTTTACGGCAGTCTCACAACAAAGACGAGAAATGCACTGACCGAGAACGACTGCGAAGACGCCTTAAATAATATACAATGAACCGAGAAAAACAACTGACAAATTTGCCTTGAAGTGCTCAGTCTTTCGAAAATGTGTCACTGTTACGCAATTAAGACATTTTTCAAGTCATCAATGCCACTATCGTCACGAAAGCCCCATTTCCCCCCTTTTTCTCGATACTCGTGTTTTAATAGTTCATTCTTAATTTTGACGATTGAAAGTTTTCTTTCAACTTGTTCACCAGCGCGTCTCATGCAGACGGATGAAAACGGCTTTGAAGCTATTTTAATAAGGTATTTTTTAAGTCGCCTCAAAAGACTTTGTGTCGGTGTTATGTTTTCCTTACTGGTAAAGTACATTTTGCTGTTTTGAACATTACAAAACAGACACAAAAAGACGCTAACATTTATTGTTGGGAATCTGTACACAATTGAGCCATTACCATACTGCTTTTCAAATAAGAAAAAAATGGCACTTTAATGCATCTAGTACATTTCATTATTTTTACCGTTGTAAGTGTTTCATATAAAAACAAAATAGTACTGATATTAATTGTTGGAAACTTTATTTTGTTATATCGTTGAGAAAATCTTTCATCTAGAATCTTAATCTTTAGGCAATGTTATAGGTTAACTTTTCCCTGTAATGCTAGTAATGCCATGTATGTCATTTCCTCTGCATTAATCATTTTTTTTCGGTACCACCGCTTGCGTGATTTTCCTTTCAGGGAAGTTTTCCTTGCAGGAATTTTTTTGGGAATTGTCACCCCACCTCCGGTTATTTCTAATGGCCCACCACGACTTGACAAAATAGTAGTCAAGAGCACAGTATCACCGCAACCTTGAAATTCGAAGAGTTAACCGATCGAACAGGGGTCAATAAGCAACATCTCTGAGGATCTGCCCAAAACTAGGACATATAAAACGTTTTGCGGGTTGACAACTTTGTTGACCAAACGTAACCGAGTGAGAAGGAGAGGGAGAATTTTAAAGCGACTAAACGCCAATGCGAACCAAGATCCTTGAAGACAGTAAAAAAAATGTAGGCCACACAGTGTAACGACTAAAATCATATCGTAAATAGAAACTTGTTTATTTGGTGAACTACTCTACTTACATGTGCAAACTGATTTTTCTCTCAAATAATTCTGTAACAATGGTCCATTTCTGAGTTGTCTTATGCCTTCTGTTCGAAACCAGGGTATTTGCAAGAGGAATCAGGGGCACCCAACGATAATATAGTTCAAAACCACTTAAACATAGCATTGTTACACTTATTTTAGTATTTAAACGGTATATATAGGCACATTTTTATCCCCTGAAAATTTTTCTTTTGTTCGGATTTTCTAGCTGAAAGTTTAGTGATGCGAAAATTATAGGGATCAAAACTTACCTTTTCGAAAATTTCAGCCAGAAAAAAGGCTCCCGAAAATTCTTGGTGAGCTTTTTAGGGTAAAAATCCGTTAAAAATGGGCAATTATACCATTTTTTAGATGTTCGAAAATCCTAGGAGAGGCAGGCAAGAAAGAAATTTTACAACAAATGTTCCGAAAATTCTAGACCTCAAAACTTCTTCCGAACAGATAATTTCCGAAAATTGACGTTGGGTGCCCCTGAGGAATTGTTAAAAAATACAGTTATCACTACGGGGCGACTACTCGATCCAGGGCACTTGGAAGAAGATTATCCAATCACAACGGCTTTTCAAAAAAAGATTCTAAAGTTTTTTTGGAAACGGACGTCACAAATAACAATCATGAATTTGAGGGCTCTTTCCTCAGAGGTGAGGTTTTCAGCGGTTGCATAGTGAACGTTGAATTTTATTGGTCCATTTGCCAAAAAACTAGAGAATCTTTTGTTTTCAAAAACGTTGTGATTGGATAATCCTCTTCTAAGTGCTCCAGTTCTAGTAGTCTCACTGTAATTACAGTATTACTGTTCTAACGTAGACATAACTCTTTTAAACATGAATTGTTTTAAACTGGTCCTTATTTGAAAGCTAGGGATTAATGGAATCGAATACGGGTTATTAGCTATCTACCGAAAATTTTGGAGATGGAATAGCTTTCCTTGGGAAGTAGTTCAAGTTCACGCAAAGTCTTTGACTTGAGATTTCTCCCCATTTTACTTTGGCTCTGTGCACTATACTAACACTATTTCTGATGATCTTCCAACCTACTTTATGGCCATTAATGTTGCACTAAACCATACTGTTAACGAAGCTGAACTAAATGCAACGTCACAGAATGTAAACTACAAAGTATTGGAAATATCAGTTTTGTAACATAGTGCTAATATACATGTATCTTGGTCAATGGAAAGTTATTCGTAAAATAAATAATATACCAATTTAAAATGCAAAAATTGTAAAAATTTAGTAAGGTGCAAAAAACGATATTTACATCATCAAAAGAGCACTGAACACTGTAGAAAAATGATGGCTTCTGTGAATGCTGTGTAATGACCTTTCTGAAAACCACAATATGTGATGAGGATAATCATTATTATAAGAAAATTTCATGATTACCCGGATGTGGTATAATGAGTTTTTTTTATTTGTTATTGTTATTGTTGGGTGTGGCAGGTGTGGAAAAAGGAAGGGAAGGATGGGGAAAAGGGAGAGAAGATTGGAGAGAAAAGGTAGCTGACTCCCTCTCTTTTCTCTTCCTTTTTTCTCTCCCCCCCCCCCCTCCCTCGCCCTCTTTACATCTCCCACTCAGGCTTTTGTGGCTATTGTGGACAAGATATACACTTGGATTTTCCAAAGCTACAGTATGTTTGGTATCCAGAAAAAAACTCTTCCAGCATATCACATCGCGAACATATTTTGCCCAAATACCAAAATTTTTTTATCCTTATAGGAAATTACATGTATGTTTACATTCAGTTTATCACACAGATCACCAAACTATTTGCAAGTTGAGTCTTTTTGTGACCTGAATTAAAAATAGATAAGAAGGCAAGTGTATCATTCTCTCTAGATTAAAAAAAAGCGTATCATACATATTCATTTATGACTTAAAAGGCTAAAAGTAATTTCAACTAATGTGAACTATAACAGTATTTACAGATAAGATTAGTTTTTATCATTTCCAACTCCAGGAATAAATGAGAGAAGCAAAATCATTACAAGAGTAACAACAACTAATCCTGCCACAATTTTAAACACTTCCCTTTGTGCATCAGTTGTCACTGCGGATTTTTTCTGTGGACTAGCTTTCTTAGCTGGTAATCCTTTACCCACGGAATTCTTATGCTTTTCTTGTATGACCTCAACTGTTTTAGTAATTTTGGTATTTTCTTTTTCTTCTTTGACTTGTTGTCTGGCAAATAGAGGACCTGTTGAGAGATGTCACAACTTGTCAAAGCAACTTTCAAATAGAAAATTACCAGTCTATCGCACTGATAATCAGATTCTCTCTTACCCACATATTACCAGCTTTGATTTTTAATTTTTTTTTAAGCCAGAAGCAAAAAACATACCCATTCAAGCAACCAATGGCGCATACTGTCCAATTACTCAGACAAGATGAGTACTGTCCTATTATACTGTCCTGTTAATGCTCGTATCATGGCAGCAGATAGCCAATCAGATTAGAAAGCTAGTGTCATGTAAACAGTGGAACCTCTCCTTTGGAACACCCCTATTCAAGGGACAACTCCATTAAGGAGACATCAAATTTGGTCCCAGAAAAATGCTCACATAATCTTTGTATCTATCACCTCTATTGAAGGGACACTTTTTCTGGGTACCAAAACTCAGGTTTAACCTCCATTCAGGGGACACCTTGGCACTCAAAATATGACTAACCAAAAAGAAGATTGATATCTTTAAGTGTACTACACTAAACACAATCATGGAGGCTTTCACAAATTGAAATATTCCTTTGTTCAACTTATAATGTCGGTTAACTATTAACAAACCCCAGTTTTACAGACACCTATCAAATACGGACACCTCACTATTATGGACAGTTTGCTTTGTCCCTGGGGAAAGAAAGCCATTACATTTTCTCTAAATTCAACCTGCTTAATACAAACACCTTGTTAATATGAAGTCTTTCTGTATCACCTCAGTGTCCATATCAACACGATTTCACTGTAATGAGTTCTCTAGGTAGTTAGTTTCATTTTTTGTCCATGGCAAAAATGCAAATGTCAAAAGGTACTTTAAAGTTTCCTGGTAAATGCATTTCCCTTAAGGATCTTGAAGTCACATACCGGTAGTTAAGATCCAAAAATCATGTACAGTGTAACCTCTGATAAGTTACACCCTTAACCTGCGATCAGGCGATTTTTTTTTTCCTCCCGCCGAAAAAAAAAAAAAAATTGCCTGATCGCAGGTTATTACACCCTTGGACCAGGTGTAGATGTTGGTTATGATAGGGAAGATAAACTGAAGCACTAACAAAGCACATGAACAATGAGATGGGTGTTGGAAGTTCCTTCTTTGGGTAGCTTTAATATACAGTGATATTTCAGTGGTGAAAAACCATGATCACCCCCTTTTGACTGTACTGGTAATATAATCAGGGTTGCCACTAAGATTTCAAGTTGCTAGGGGTAGGTGTACGCAATTAGTAGACAGGGAATTTAACACCTGGGAATTTTTTCCTTTTGTTTCCTTTGAAAGTTGCTGGGGGTCATGCTTATGAAATCCCTGGCCTTGGCCCTTAATGACACCACTGAGTAATTCTGAAGTTATGTTGTGATCAACTATTCGCGACTTACCCTTTCTTTGATGAAGTATGATATAGTCAGATGTCAGTGTACCTTTTGGAGTCTTAAGTTTGGTATACTCCTCTGTAATTTTCTTGTTTGTCTGCAACACTTGGCTACTTTGAGCCCTCTAAGAGATTAAATTAATGATAAAAAAAATTGAATAAGGCAATGTAAACTAAATCATCTCTGGACAAATCCAAGAGTTTTAAAGGAAACAAAAGGGTAGAGGAAACTTGTCTGGGTCTAATCCCAACCACAATAATAGTAAGGATATTTCCTACAACAACTAAAACTAAAAGTTGGGAATTACCTAAGATTTCATAATCAATCATCAGAAATATTAATTTGGATTGGACAAACCGATTGATAAAGGATTTTAATTGAAAACATCTCTTAATAGGAATTTCACTTAATTTTCACCTGTATGCAAGTCAAAGAAAAGTTTTCAGTGTTTTAACTGTGGACTAATTTTATTAATGACAATCATTTCAACGCTGTGCTCTAAGGAAAATTGAAGGGAGCCCAGTGCTCTGAAACTGTAAAATCTAGGGTGCCCAGCATATAATTTGTAGGAAAAATCTGAGATTTTCTAGTCATCCAAGGGCAAAAGTTAGGCGTCAGGGGCCACCGGGCTCTGCTAGAGCACAGCCCTGCATTTTGTTAATGAAACAGTTAATCTTACAAACTATATACGGCAGAACCCCAGGACACTAATTCTGAATCAAAATCTGTTTCTAGAAGCATTTTTAAATGCTTCTAGAAACTAATTGCTGGGAAACTAATTGAAACTAATTGCTGCTACTAATTGCTGGGAATTTTTAAATTCCCAGCAATTAGTAGCACTAATCAGAGTTTATATTCTCTGCTCCTGTACATGTATCTCCAAAGATAATCAATTTTATCCTTGCTTTAAATTTTATTTTCCTTTTTTTAGGGGTATATTAATGTATGATTATGAGTTTGAAACAAAGGAAAATAAAATTTAAACCAAGGATAACATTGAACCACAAGATATACATGTACATGTGCAAGCATGTTAATTTTCTTCAATATTGTATTAACTTAATCAATTTCTACCCTTGAATAAACACCCCCTTGATTAAGTGCAGCAGCCAAAAGCAAATTACTAGTGAACACCGCCCTTGAATAAATGCCACACCGAACCAGATAAATGCAGCATTTATTTCAGGATTATAAGAAAAAACTTGGTGCAACTTTGTAATCTACACCATCAAGACAAAATAATATAATTCTCTCTTGGCAAAAAAAGTGAGACATTGGAACTCTGACATGTTTCTGTTGAACACAATATTCACAACTGGTTCATCATAACTGTTGTCCATGATTAAAGAAATGTGATTTTGAAATACTAATAAATATTGCCCTCAAATGAATGCTGCCTTTGAATAAAGATTGCATCAGAAACGCTTAAAACTTAATTAATACTGCAGCAATAAATCAAATAAAATGTTACACCTGAACAAAGTTGAAACATTTACAGGAATAGGTGATTGAACTGACTAGAACTGAATGGGACAAAGAACGCCAAAACACAAAGATCATGATATAAAGCACCTTCGGTGTTCTTGCTTTTCTTCCAGGTGATGGAGACCTTGGAGAAGCAAACTTTTTAATCAGCTCTTGGCAACCTTGTAAATTTTTTACAGGTTCCCATGAATCTTCGCTTTGGTCATAACCCTTCCATCTCACTAAATACTCCACTTTACCATGTCTGGTTCTCCTTCCCAGAAGAGTTTCAACCTACAAATAAAAAAAATCAGACTTCTACATAGCAAATGCTCAACTCTTGGTGGTTTCTTGGAAAAATAAGTACTACACCACATACTTGTAGTTCAAGTAGCTCAGGTACTAAATTTCAGCAGCCCAACAATGTGGCACCTGTTTTATTGGCTACTGCACGCATATAAATTGTAGCACAGGTTCTCAAGGTTACAATGTTCAAGAACTTGAGCTTTCCCTTCATTAAGAATATTTTGCATTATTTAAGCTTGTTTTCATCAAGAAATTTAGAAATAAAATTTTCTGATTTTTTAAGTTATGAGTAAGAAACTTAAACTTAAGCTTACATTGATCAACAGTCTCGATTGAGTTTGCATTGAAAGGCCGGTATTTATCTGCTGGTAAACTTATTTAAAAAGTTAAGATCCCTGCATAATGATATACTAGTCTTTGGTCCATTTATCTAAGCTTTTCTGCTGCAATAGATGTGATGAAGAATGATTAAAAATCATTTTTCATGCAAATAATCGACCAGTCATGAAAAAATAAGCTCAAGCTTGGAGGTCGATGTGTGCGACTGTCGCTGCTTCACTCTCGCACATTAAAAATTACAGACAAACTACTGCTCTTTTCACGTCCCGATTTCTAACAGCTAGTTAACTTTAAAAAAACAACTCAGTTATCTAAGGTATTTTTTTTCATTCTTTACCTCAAACAGTTCCCCTTCTGAAGTTGAAAGTGGAGAAGAAGCCATCTTTGTTTAGTTAAACAGCGCGCGCCAAAAAGGATTGCATCACGTAACTAGATTGGTCCTTTGATCGACACTTTATGATGATTTACACGAAGCTGGGCAAGGCTTTGAACGCCTGATTGTTTTCTGCATTGTCGCGCGCTCTGCCAGTAGCTCATTCAAAAAAGTGAAGAACGGAGCTTGTGTTTTTGTCGAAACGTGATCATTAGCTATGGAGGTTGAGTTGAATGCAAGATCAAAACGCCATTGGGAAGATTCTTTAGATGGCGAGACTGTGGAAACTGCACAAGTTAAATTCAAACGGTTGTTAGGTAAGGACGTCTTCGACGCACCCGATACATCTGCATGCATCTACGCATCCTTTCCAGAACTCATCAGCTCGATCGTCACGACTAACCTTAATATTCAGTTGATTACTTCTTCCAGGAAGTAACAGAGGAACTTATTTAACAAAATTGCTTGATTTTTTATGTCTAGAAAGCAATCAGGGATTCAAGCATGCAAGTCTTAACTCAATGGATGAAATAAAAAATATAATTTTTAAGCTGGTTGATGACAACCGAAGTTTTGAAGGAATGATAAGAGAGGTGGGTAGCGATGATCCTGTTGGCCCACTGAACAAAGAGTTCCCTCTTTTTAGGGGCTGATGGCTGAAAAATTGTTGCGGGGGATGGCAGTCTTTGCCCTGGAGGTTGGAATTGAGAATGTGACACCTAGTAATTTGACAAGATAGAAGTTTGTTTCTCATCTCGGCAGAATTTTGAAAAAAGAACACTTTGAAGCTAATTGCCTTCAAATTAAGTAAATTCTTACAGCAGTAAATTCTAAGCAAACTCTCAACTGCACTCACCCACCAGGCTCCAGTTTTTCAAAAGCTGGATATATAGTGGTATCCACCGGATAAGTCACTATCCAGTGGATAAATAGTTGGAAAACCAATTGGGCTATTCAGTGGATAGAGATTTATCCATCAGATAATGCTATCCATCTTTTGTTAAACAGCTGGGGCTCGACTTTTACCAGTCTTCTGTGGATATTAAAGTTGACATAAAAAGAAGTGCATCAGCGCTGTCAAAAAGTTTTTGAGTTGCTGGCTGATAATGGATAGTAGGCGGCTTTGGAACACGCACCAAAGGCATAAGTTCTTGATGGCTGAGGCATCTAGGGATATTTTGAAATTTAGAGTCTCAGAAATGCCATTTCCAGGGGTTTCCAGGAGGTATTTTCCACCGCGGATGCCAGAATACATGCAAGACTGGGAACAATGCGGTTGAAATGTCCCAGGCATTCCAAACATCGCATGGTTCAAGCGTTTCACAGATCTAAACCTGTTTAAATATTCATTCAATATCATTCAAAACTTGGAAACGGATGCTTTACAAATTTTCTTCAATGGCGCTTTTTTTTGTTAGTAGTTATGGTAGAAGGAGATGAAAGTAGCCAGCTAAGGATGGCTAACTAGCTGGCGGGTTTGGCTGGCTACTGGCCCTTATTGACAGCCCTGGTCCATGTCTTCTTAATACAAAAAATTTAACATGTGAGAAAGCAATTTTTTTAAAGACAATGGTTAGCAGTCTTATGGATAAAATATCAGGAGGTATACTGAAAAAATGACGTATAATATGCAGAGAATGGCTTAAAAGTTATCCAGAATGATTAAGAATTATATTTTTATCTGCCTTTGGATCTTAATTTTTTTCAGAATGAACAGGACATGGGGTGAAGTGGCCTGTCTGACATCCCATTGTCACATAATAATTTATATATTATAAATTAAAATTAATGTTGACTTAGTCAGAGTAACTTAACCCATTCGCTCCTGGAGATTTTGCCGAAAAATGCGTTTGAAGCTAGTCGAGTGGTTTTCTGGTCACTGTCATTCTATAAAGGGCTAAAACTGACCACAAACCCGTTCACAGGTCGCACACTTCACGGCCTTCTGATCCAGATGAAATATATCAGCTTGCGTAGTTCGGGCATTGGCAGAAAGCAAAATTTCGAGATAGTTTTTGGGTATAAAAGTGACACAGCAGTCTTGACTTTTACTTTTCGCTTTCTCTCCTTCCCTCTTTTTTCACTTTTCTTGCCTCATTTTTTTTTTCTTGCTGGGCATTTAGCAGGCATCATTTCAGTGGGAAGAGTTTTTAGGAAAGCTTTTAGGATCTTAGGATTAGGTGAAAGGAAAGGTAGGTGGGCAATGGAACAAGATTTTCATGGAGATTTACAGGTCAATCTTACATGTTTTTTTGCCATTTTCTCCAGTGTCCTTGACTAAATTGTGCTCATTCTGGTATGGTTTGAAAGATCTCTTTACTCTGCACAAGTTAGCTGACAAAGTTGTCCTTGGCTGTTAAAACTGATAACGCCACAAGGGGTAGAAAGGGGGTGGATCCACATGGGCGGTGACGGGCGGTTCAGGGGCGAATGGGTTAAGTGGTAAAAAATATGTGTATGTTGATACTTGCTCTTTCAATATATGTTATCACCAACTGTTCATTTCATCAATAACATTTGTAGAGCGAAGATATCTCTAATATAGGAACATGTGACTCATGGCATCAAGAACCATCAAAGTTAGAATCATTTTCTGTGCTTACTGGTGAGTTTTTTTGATTGGGGGGCAGGGGGGGGGGGGGGGGGGTTGAGGTAATACTGTCTGGATGAGAATTGTAGCCGAGATAGCAGTTTCTGAGGGTTATCTTACATACCCAGACTGAATTGGTTTTTCTATAAGACAGCTGAATTGCTCTTATTATGCTGAAAGGACAAAGGGAAATAGTAGAAAATGTCCCTGACTAAACTGTAAAGGAACCAATTTGATTCAAATCATCTTGGCATGTAGTTGACCTGTTTTACAGATCAGTCATCAGTAGGAATACACCGCTAGTGATCAAACAGGGAGGGAAGAAAATGTTGATAAGTTGATTTAAATGGTTTGATTTAACTAAGGTATAGTCAATACAGCAGGTATTATGGAGCAAGGTTGAGAGCAAGGGGTGCTTATCTTAAAGAGCACTTGTGAGAATACGCTGGGGGGGTCTGCAGAGGTATGCTCTTCTGGCAAATAATAACATAGTAATTTTTCATTATGGTGTTATGTTGCCTCAGTGGCTTGTTCGTCTAGTTGTCTCATCTTGATTGTTTGAGTCTCAGTCATTAACAGCTCAAACTTACAACGTAGCACCTCTCAAACAAGAGAATTTGTCTGATCATTTTGCCCCCTTTTCTTTGCCAAAGTCTGTTGTCAGGTTCCTTTTTCATGTTGCATTCTTTGTTCTTTGAAATATCATACCTTTGCTTAACCACAATTCCAAATATTTGATTTATAATTTATGGCAATAAGTGGTATCAATGGAAGAGTAGAAGAAGAGCAGTTTTCAATAACAGTTCTTCATCTCTGTGCCTAATCTATCATACAAAAGAGCAGTGATTTAATATCAATTGAACTCTGGTAGAAACAGCTTCACTTGGAAACCGTAAGGTTTGTTAGCTGTAAGACACAGCTCTCAAAAGTATGAAAAAAAGGGCAAAGTATGAACAAAGGACAAAGTAATGCTAGACACAGAAGAAAAGGTTGAGATCAGAAGATTAAGACATACATAGTTTTTAATTGCTGTTTAATCTGTCTGTTTTTCCAGCGGACAGTTGTGTCAACTTGCTGAAATGCCAGGCAACAAAGGCATCATGCCCTTTGGACCTTTTGGCAGCAGAGAGCATGGCAAAAAGACTGATAAGTGTTTGCAAGCCTGCCTCACAACAGCTGTTGGCAGGATGTCAACTGGTAATTATGTCTGACCTATAAAGAAAACAGTAAAGGATTGTGAAAATAAGGATGTATGAATTTCCATCATTCTTTTTTTCTTTTTCTTTTCAAGCAAGTAAAATGCCACAGCCATCTCAGTACTGTGTGTGAGTTGTTTATGCAGATGTTTCAATGCAATGAAGGCTTTAACAAACAATTGTACAGTTACTTCCTTTTATCGCCGCTATATTAGAGTGAGGGGCACCCTCAAAGTGATTACCATTTCAAGTGCTATTATGGAGAATGTTCCAAGAATGGTGATTGTTTTTTTGGTGAACTGAGCAGAATTATAGAAAAAGAACCATAAAACATTTACGTTCAGTTGTGTTGAGGGAAAACAGAGTGACACACTTGACTTATCAATGCCTATACTGACCACTGAAACCTTGTGATGTCCAATTTCTGTGTTAAACATTGTTACTACTGTTTCAGTCATAATTTAACTTAAATCACAGAGTACCTCGATCAGGTGATTATAACATCCTGAACTTGTTATTTTTTCCCTCATTAGACCCCAGGTTTATTTCTAGTGACAATTCTATTAAAAACTACACTGCGAGCAGTGGTTTCTCCTGGCCAGATGCTGTGCTTCAAATCATTCGGCTTGGAGAAACCACGGCTCGCAGGCTAATTAAAAACTGAATATATAGTTTCACTTAATTGCTATAATACGTAACTCATGAATTACTTGTTGTCAGACATTTGTAAAGAAAGTAATGATTAAAACAAAAAACAGAGAAAAAGCTTCTGTGTTTTGTTGCTTGTAATAAAACTGTGGATAAAGTCTGGATCTGGAAATGGTGTTTGTTTGTTTATTGTAGGACTCTGTGCTCAGTGTTGTAAAAGTGATAAAGCAGATGCTGGCCAAGCAGTGTTTCAACAGAGTTTATTTTGCCAAGCATTTGACTAGTAAGGTACTAATGTACTAGTCCTTAATAATATTCTCTTAGCTTAAAAACTAGCTGCCTTGAGTCAAGTGGTAGGTCTAAAGACTAAGCCATAAGTTAGCACATACCACTATGATGAAAGAGACAGGAAGATTGACCTGTGCTCAATGTGACCTGCATTTCAGAACTGCCCTTAGTCAAAAGAGGTGTAAATTGAAACTAATACTTGAGCTATACTTCATGAATTACCTTGTCTTAAAAGTTGTTAATCATATTTTGTAGGGTCCTTGTCTTCCCCTGGAAGTTGTCTGGTTGCTACACAAGGACTGTATAGTTTCCTTTGATACATATTTAGCATGGTAAGGTATTTTTAATGTATATTATCGTACTGTGGTAATCAGGAAAATCTCAATGTCACCTGAACCTGAATTGAAGTACATCATTCATTACGTTAAGTGAACTTATCAACCATAACTCACCTTTTTAACTTACTACATTTTTTTTTACTTTTTTCTAAGCTGTTTGCAGTATGATGAAACTGTGGAAGTGGTTTCTCATGGACTTTTGTCTCTCTGTACAAATATAACCAACAAGGAAAAGCAAGGAAGTATTTTATCAGGTTAATCCTCTAAAGAGCTGACACTATATGTGTTTCATCTATTTTTAATGAAATTATTGATCAAAGAATTTTTTCAATATCAAATTCTTGTTTAAAACCACTATTATTTAAACTAAAAGTATCAGTAAATGTCTTCAAACTATTACATGGCATCAATGGATCCTCATTATAATTATGGTAGATATCACAAGATTTTAATGGATTATGTATTTAAGAATGGAGTCTCTTTTAAAATTAATGGATTGGAACTTGCACACTGACAAGACCTACAGTCAATGTAAATATGTAATATTTTTAATCATTTTTGTGAGTTTTGTGATAGCATTTTAAAACTTAAAACTTTCTTTCAGTTCTTTTAGGAAGATTGATTTCATTTTCATTTCTTGAAAACAAGACAAAGGAAGGACCAATTATTGCAAACAACAGATTAGAAAAGGTAACAAACTTGTGATTAATTATTGGCTTGTTTTCTGTTTATAACTTAACCAGATTTATGTATTTAGATTTCCCAGGACATCATGGATATTGTAGTAGAGAAAAGTGATTTTCTGCTTTGCCGAAAAATGGACTGTCCTCCACAAGAAGAAAGTAAAGAAAGGTTTGTTATGAGCAGTTGATGTGACATTAGGTCTATAAACTTATGGCTATGGGTATAGAAAAGTCAGAGTGCCCATTGAGCAATCCCATGATTCCTTGGGTACTCTTCTGCCAATCTACTCACTGGATTTTTAAAGAACTACAATCTGAAACAAAAGTAGTAGGAAAAGTTGTTTTTACTGAACATAATTTCCTGGCATATTTTCATCCAGCAGTGCTTGATGTGGAATTCAATAGCTTTTATCGTGTCCTGAATGTCCCCCTTGATCCCTTTTCAAAGTTAGGAAACGGAACAAGAAAAATAACTCAAACAATTCAGTCTTTTTACAACATTAAACCAGAAGTCAGGCTGGTGAAGAGAAGTCAAAATGTAGTTAAAAATTGTTATCCTTCCCAACGGTTAAATTGTCTCTGATTGTAGAGGAGCACCATAGTTAACCAAAATTTGGTTATCTATGCATCCAAGAAATTTTGGCTCTCACAAAATCGTCTCTTGTCAGTATGTATGTCCCAGGGTATCTGCTGACCAGTGTCACATGACTGGATCATGGGTTCAGGTTTACAACTCTTTATGGTGATGTACTTTTTTTCATCCTCTTACCATGCAGTTATTAGTTTTCAATTGATCACAGGCCCAGGTCCATTTTCTGAGGAGGAAGTCAGTTTTCTTTCTGCTTACCTGTACATCCAAATTTGAATGACTTGAGAAATACATTTCTTAAAAGATCACTCTAGAGCTTCGCTGTTGGCCTTGGCTAAATTTATATATTAGGATTTTTGCATGGTTCATACCTGATGTAAGGTATGAGACTGCGCGAAAGTATCAACACTATACAATGTTATTAAATGATAATCTTTATTCTACTAGTTTGAGGACTGTAGACAGCTAAGATTCATGTGAACGGTGATCAGTGTGATTGGGAGTAGATAACAGGGCCATTTGCATTATACCACTAAGGCTGATTTAAGGTTGCCAACAAGGGTTAGAAATTTTAATCTTTTGTTAATATTACCCCACAGCTATAATTCTTGTTTTCTCTTTGTAGATTTTGTGTGTTAGAAATAGTGAGAAGATTAAATGATATACCATGGCCAGCCATAAGGAAGTTCTTTTCAAGGCAGCTCAATTTGTTCTTTATGCAACAGCCAGATGCTGGTAAGAAGGTTAAATAACAAGCAAACAAACCAAACCAGAAAGGATTGACAGAAACTTTTAATGTTTTCCCTTTCAGTAAACTTTGTTTTGTTTAATTTGTTGTATTATGTTAAATAGCAGGTGTAGTACAGGTCTATTGCATGATCTCCTCATTACTTTATAGTGGACCTCTCGCATGTGCAAAGCATGCACAGCAGAGCAAGAAAATTTGGTTATGCATCTAAGAAACTTTAGTTGAGAAAATCGTCTGTACGACGTACATCCACCCCTTCATGTAAGTTGGGTGAAAGTTTGCATTTCAAGCACCCAGGCATTTTGGCGGTAAATCACATAGCCGCCCGGACTTTTAGAGACAAAAAAGCAACAACAACAACAAAGCCGATTCTTTCTTTTGACTTAATTTTAAAGTCTACATTAACGTGGATAACAGAGAAAGAGCTAGAGCAAGAGATAGAAAACAAAGCAGAACAATTTTGTTGGAAGAAAAACATGTAAAATTTATAGTGGCGATGAGAAAATGAAAAATGCTAGTGGCCACAAAGGTGAAAATGAGTGTCAGCAAAAAAAAGTGAACACAGGAACACTCAACATTATCTCCATAAAACATATAACTACAGTGTGGGCAGTTTCTGGAAGTTTCATGTTTTAATTATGCAAAACAACAGCAAAGAAATGTGCCAAAAGAGTGTGCTCCTGTTTTCATTCCCGTTGCTGCTTAGCATTACACGATTTATACTTTCTTTGAGTAAACTTTAGAAATTAATGAGAGCTTCACTTTTAGCCCTGCTAAATCTATACATTAGCCACAAACAAGGCTGTTGAAGTGCAAACACTTGCACAAGAAGCTTCAGACTCCAAATGGTTTTTAACTTAAGGAGAAAGGTAATATTTGCAATAGACTAGAGTGTTTTGCTTGTAAACCGCAGACATCTTTTGAGTTAGTTGATTGAATATGGGTTTTCAGGCCAAAAAAAAGCTTGTCTTGAGTCTCCTATTTTTTATTCGAACTGTTTAACCCTGATAAAAAGACCGTTGATACTCTACTTACTTTTAAATGTTTTTATTTTGGTGTTATTTGTTTTGTTGTAGACACTCCAAAGCTTGACAGTCGTGTTTTTTGTAAACAAAAGGATTTTAAGTTCTCAACGCTTAATCAAACTGCAAGGACAGTGATTGAACAGGTAAATCGTCCAGAAGTATCTTTTACACTGCATTGTAATTGATCTTATTATTTTAAACTTTTATTGAAGAGAATCCATCTAAATCTCTGCTTAAACATTAATCCTATATAGCAAGACAGTGTGAGGAAACAAGTACTGTTTTAAAATTGACCTCACACGTAACTTGCGTTGTTTTTTATTTCAGTTTCTTTTAATCTTTGATCCTATGACTCTCATTGAGTGTCTGAAGAATGCCGTTTTCAAGGACCAGGTGTGTGTGGTTAACATATAAATGAAAATTGTCAAAAAGGATACTCTTCTAGTACAGAGAATTTTAATTTCAGTTAGGAAAAAATAAATTTTGAAGAAAAGTTAGGAAAAATTTAAGTTTTACTGATTTAATACCATTTGTTACGTTTAAAAGATGCTTTTAAGTTCACTGTGAAACTAAAGGTTTTTGAAATTTTTGGTTTTTATTGTCATTTTTGTAGCCTTAAAGATATCTGTGTTAAGAAAATGTAAAAGTTTTGGAACCAAAACCATTACTTGGTTACGATCTCTTAATTACCCCGTGTCATTTCTAGATACCGGCTGTATCTACTGTCATTAAACCTTGATGAGCTTTATCTTAGTGAGACTTTGAGATCAACTCTTCTTTTTTCCTGTAGGTTAACGTACCATGCGTCCTTTCATTTCTCTCGTCGTTTGTTGTTCTTGTAAAGGAGGCTGCATCCATGATTGAAGGTAGTAACCAGAAACGTTTGTGCCTCTTTCATTACCTAATTTGGCAAAATTATTACCACACCTCTGAGTTCTTGCAGGACGTTTTTATATTTGTTGTTTGTTGTTTTAACTTGAATTAACCTTGAAATGTTTTGAACAAGCTACAGCAGGAGTTGCAACCTTCTCTTTTTTTGGGGTTGTACTGCCAGAACTTAAAGTATTTCCCAGTGACAGTCAGTAAATGTAACTTTTGTTGATTCCTAAGGTTACGTCAATGATTTGTTGAACGAGTCATTGAATAACAATGACAGTCATTCTCTTCTTATTGCCTTCGTGATGGTCAGACAAATGTCGTTAGAAGGTGGACATGTTTTTAAGCCTTACGTCATGTGGTTTCAGGTAAGACTTGTTGAGATAAGTACACCATTATGTTTGTTATGTACTCTTTATGCTAACGTCCAAACAACTCCTCTAAAATCAGTTAATTGTTGCTTCATCTTAAGGGTATAGTTTTTCACTGATTTTGTTAGTTATTATTTCCAAACGAATGGCAAATTACTGTATAACGTTATTTGGACATTGGGAGAAATAGCACAATTTAACATTCGGTTTCCTATTGCTAAATTCCTGTTGCCGTATTCGAGGGCAACTTTTCTCAAAATTAACTTTATTGGATCAGTTGTTGAATATAATAAGAATGATAATTAAAAGATATGAAAAGTGGAGTTGTGACCTTTCATGTATGTTAACGTGTGAAAAATTTATCCCAGTTGTTTACACGACTTAGTAAAAGAGGAACTGAAATTTCGTATATTCACTTTCATATCTTCATCTCCAACGGGTGTATTACAAGCTTAAAAAGTTGTCTGCTGTGGCCCAGTTGTTTTGTTAGGTTAGTTGCACTGGTATCGCAGTATCATGGGTTTGCGTTTTCTCCAGCTTAGATGTTTTACTTGGTAAATGACAATGGTAGTAGTAATAGCACTCGAAGTTGTTCAATGTGCCGTCGCTATTTGTGCTTGCCTTAAAAACGTTTTTCACCACACAAGAAATATATAACTAATCGCACATTAATATAGTACAAAACAACATAACTTGAAAGTATGAGTAAACATACGTAACATACCTGAAAACGCTGAAATGTAACTGGTGCATTTAACAGCCCAAAAGGGATTTGCTGACCAAAGAACCTTGTATCATTGGTAGCTTCTTACCTGGCTTCACTGTTTATGTCATGATATTTGTTTTAGAGTTACTTTGGTGATCAAGGAAACTTAAAGTTGAATACCAAGAAGAGTGTGCAGTTTTTCATAAAGTTTCTCTCTGAGCTTGTGCCATATGAGCCTGCTGAATATTTGAAGGTATTTTTATCATATTGTTAGGGTATTGTGGATATGTCGCGTAAAATGTGTTGAAACCAGTTTTATTTTTTTCCCGCATATTATTTAAATGGACATGTGACAAAGAGTGAAAACCTCTTCGCCTTTTCGAAATACAGACAACTAATCGTGTACATCTGATTTAATTGAAGAATGTTAGTTTGTTGTTTGAGTCAAATAAGTGAAGCTTGGAAACTGCCATCATGAAGCTTTGACATACCGTAAATCCTCTGTCAAGCCTCCCTGGAGATTATTTATTTCAAACACTTTTGATGGGGGGGGGGGGGGCTTAATAGAGACTGGGGCCTTATTCAATTTAGCAAAAAATATAGTATCAGTTCTTCACAATAACGAGAATGCAAGGTGGAAAGGCTCAAGTACAGGAAGTTGGAGGTCATGCAGCTGAGGTTAAAAAACAAATCCGGACTTCCAGCTGGTGAATAAACCATCCTGTATTAGTCCACACAAAGTTATACAGTCGCAATAGACTCCTGACAGTCATGATTGATTAATACAGTCTATCATTTATCAGTGAATAATAATAAGGGGCAGGGGGGAGGCTAAAAAGAGAGGGGGGCTTATTAACCTTCTTCCACTGAAAAGGGAGAGCCTATTTGAGAGGAGGGGGGAACTTAATAGAGGATTTACGGTATTTTTTGTAAGAATCTTGAGCAAGTAATAGAGCTAGGACACCAAAAGAATGAAATGATAAAGTTTAAATAAAACGATTTGCATGATAAAAAGTGGAGACGAAAGTACTGTAAAAACGTTACTTACACGTTAACGTTGTTGAGTTGTCTGTGTCTGCGAAATAAACTATAACTGAAATAAACAAAAAAACATTGACATAAAAACATCACACGGCCTACAACGTAATCCCAAAAAATAATTTATGTTCTCTTCACCAATCATAGGTTCACATTATCAAAGCTCCTCAAGTACCAAGCAAATTACGCGAACTCGTTACTGATTATGCGTCCTTGGCAAAGACTAGACTGATGGACCTTAAGGTAATGTTGAAATTAAAAGAAGGCCTTGGTATTGTTATACTTTAAAGGGACTGCAATCGGGGACTAGATTGAAATAATGTCGTCAAATATTTTTACATCGGAAACAAAACAGTCTGGTCCCCCCCCCCCCCCTCCATACTCCCCACGTACATTACCTCAGTATTGGAGGAACTGCATTGGCCCCCCAGCTAATGCGCTTTTTTATATAAGCAGAGCCAGGTCAATAACTTGCTGGCAGCAAAAATGATATGTTGTTAGGAGATAATCCGTGACTGTTTGTAGTCTTGTGCAAGAAGGAAAGTCTGTATTTTTTGGTTTACCTAATCTGTTTGTGATTGCTATTTTGAGCAGGAGCCTGTGGAACTCGTGAGAATGTATGGAGACAGTTCTGCAGGGACGGAGGCAAAAAGTGAACATGCAAAGGTTTGTATTAAAGAACAAGAAGAGCACACATGAAAAACGCCAATAGTGGAAATAAAATGTGCTCCTGTCAATTTAATTGAGTCATTTTTATTTCATACCAGTACTGTATAAAGGTTAATGAACATTTGTTTGTCATAGCAACTTGAGCAGGCTTCTTCAGATGTCGATAAAGTCCTTGACGCTTATGAAAAATCCGGCAAAGTACCAAGCACTGTAATGGAAGCAAGGTGAATAACTTGAACTTAAGTTATGTACTTGCTCGTAAGTAATGATTGGTAAAGCTCTACTATTGAATATTAAAAAATGTTTTGGAATCCGTTGGCTTTGATACTTAGGGTACTTTTTGTTACATACATTCACTAATCATTGCGTGCATGCAATTTATTCATTTTCCTTTTTTTCATTCATGCCAGTATATTCAGGAAACCTTATTTTATAGGGAGATTTCTACCTGCGTTGCTAACTCCAAGAAAGGTTTGCCGTCTCTATTGCTTTGCTGTTTCTCCTAATCACTGAGTTTTTAAATGTACTGTGTAGAATAAGGAGAAGAGTGTTTAATGAGGACATTTGAACACGGAAAGAAAGATCTGCACAAGGACAGAAAGATTATCGCATAGTTGTTGAAACACCTTTTCGCGGTAATTGTTGGCTTTTCAGTTTTAAAATCTTTGCAGGAAAATATGAAATGACGGTAACGTTCTTTAAATTTTACGTGAAAATGGTTCAGGTATCTTATGTAGTTGTCTTTATCTGTATATGGTAATTTTTTGGTAATTTTCCAGAAAAAAAGCATTTAAAAGAGAACGTTTAGCCTTGTCCAAGCATATTGCCAAGCTGGTATCTTGTTTTGTTGTACTATTGAGGTATAATGTTCCGCGTTAATTTTTAGATCCCTGATGAAGCTGACACAAGAGCTCAGCTCATTGATGTTCTAAGCAAGTAAGACTTTTGTTCCAGATGCTTCCTTGATTCTTATCCGCTTGTGGATAAGCGCTGGTCTGTTGAGCGGGAGGTTACGGATTCAAAGCCTGGCAGGACCAACACTCAAGATCTTAAACTAACTGATGAGAATATGCTGGCCTTTTTCTTGTCATGTATAAATGGTTAGACATATAAGGCCAAAAAAACCGTACGCCCTGTCTCAACGCTCTTTCACTGTTTTGATTCTTGTGGGACGTCAAGGTACATGTACTGCTCTTTTCAAAGAGTGGGGCACGTAGACCCCGGTAGTGTGGTCATCTGTAACCATATGCGCGGTGTCTTTATGTGTGTTTCGCTGTACTGTACCAGGTCCATATTAACTTTTAAGCGGCCGAAAATATAAACTGCTTTATCCAATTGAAATGATAATGATGCACTTGATGCTGTTCATGGATGTCTAAGTTTGCTAATCACTCTTCAGTAATTAAAGGCTTGGCTTCAATAGCCTGAACAAAGTTTGGAACGTCTTAGACAGTCAAGACTATCAGAGCGATAATCTGCGGGAAACTGGGCCTTAGAGAGAGGGAGTGATTGCGAGTCGCGAGTCGTAAGGTACTCTGCCCCTCATGCTAGTAACACAGAGGAGTGCTGGCGAAGTCTTCAGGACCCGTTCAGCATGCAAGTCTGAAAAAAGTGGCATACCAATCTTAGGAGAGTAGCGCCATTTCCAGTCTTCTGAACTTCTTGAAGCGTAAAAAGTGAATAGTTTGGATACAAAAGACAATCATTATTTTTCAAAAGGACAGCTTCAAACATACACCAACCCACTGAGCATAGACGCTTTTTTCAAATATCGACTCTGTTTCCTCCACGAAATCTAACGCCGTTGTATTTAAAATTGCCATGCTTTCCATTCCTTACAAGGATAATTAAATTTGCTAATAAAAAGTTGTCTATGTTTCACAGAGCTGGTAAAATCCCTAAAAACATGCTTACCGCGTATCAATCAGCGTGTAAGAAGACCACGGAACAGATTGAAGGTAGAGCCTGCTTTATAAGCCGTTCGTACTACGCCTTAAGGGGAGGGGGATGTGTTTATATGGTGTTTGGGCAGATGAAGACAATAATTATGTTCTAACTTTATTGACGAGAATTGAGTATCATGGGATACGTGCGTTGAAACACCTCTAAGCTGGAGGGATTTAAGCCAAAAAAGATATAATTACCGTAAATATATAAAGACTATAGCTGCTGGGAGAGACCGTGTCTGGCGGCCTGCTAAATCAATACAGTTTCAGGATACAGGTCGCGAAAGGGACCTCACACTGTTTTTTCTGAACTCATTTGCTAACACAGTCATCACAATCCACAAAATGAAAAGTAAGAACCATATTGAACAACATCAAGAAGGAGAATATCATTCAGTAAATCATAACAAAATAACGACTACCTTGCATAGGATAACAAACATCACCACATCAAAATTTAATGGCTTGTGAGGTTTCACTTTGTTGTAACATTAAAGAAGTTCATTGAAACGTTTTAGACATAAATTGAACTTTCAGATAACTTCGTGTAAAACTTACTTTTAAATTTGTCTTTCTTTTTTGCGGAAAGTGAGTGTGTTGGATGATGAAGGTACACTGAGCGGAATGCAAAAACTCATCAGCTGCTTGGACAAGCTTACCAGACTCATCGTGGAATCATTGCAGTTTTCTGACTTATCAAAACTAACAGGTATCATTTGCTCCGTGGCCTAAAGTATGCCTATAATTTAGACTTACTTTTATGAGGACGAAAGGCCCACTTTAACTGTACCGTCACAGTTAATAAAGTTAAATGGTTATCAAGTCCGTCAGACTCTTTTGTTATGTACTTTTGTTAGCTTGTTTGTACAACGTTCAATAACATTTGATCTTCATTTATATACCTCACTGTCGAACAGATTTTCGAAAATTCTCAGTTCAGTTTCACGGGGCTAAGTTTTTCAACTCGCTAAGTCGTGAAATTCAAAACAGTGAAAATGTCACTTTGTTTGGCAAAGGACTTAAAAAATTCCTTCTCTCTTGGTCATTTATACTCTTTGTTGAGCAACATACTTTTCGTTTTCTTTTTCTTTCTTTTTCTTTACTTTTACTAAGAGAAAATAATGCATTTTTCATTCAGTAACTTAACTCACTTGGTGTTACCTTATAGTGTCAGGAAGCCTATAGTGTATAACCACTTTGAACATTTGTAAAATGATTTATTTCGCGTGTCTGTTATCTTTAATAGATTATAAATTTCTTGTATATTGTTGATGTATTCTTATGTGGTTAAAGGGGACAATAAATAAATGAATGAATCTTTCCCACCAGTAAAAACGTCCTCTTAATTTAGTCAGTCAAAATTTGTGAACAAGAAAAGGATTGTGTACCGTCAGGGAGCTTCCAACCTAAACTGCAGCACTGTTATTTTTATCTTTGACGTTTGCCGCCTTTTATAACCAGTCTCCTCTAGTAACTATGGTTCTATGGATGGCTGCGATTTTAGAGCCCAGCGCTTTCAACGTGCCTACAGTTAGCGAAAAACGTATTGCTACAAAACACGGTTCCTGCTTTGGAGGCATTTAGGAGAGGTGATACAGTTATCATTCTCAGCAAATTGTCCCCATAAGCTGTCCAAAAAAGGTGCTTGTCCAATCAAGAATAGGGACTTTAAGGTGATGTTACACAGGACGATTTGCAACGACGATTTTTAGCGCTGGACAGCGTTGCAATGTTGGAACAATATTGTAAACATTTGAAACAATGTCGCAACTATGCTGCAACGCTGTGTTGCGCTAAAAATTCGTCGTCGCCAAATGCTCGTGTAACATCACCTTTAAGCAACGATAACGACGACGAACAACAACAACGTCAATAACAATTGGTTTTATGAGCAAAACAACTACTCTCACGCTTTTTAGTACATTTCTTGGACGACCACTGCACGACTACGACGTGAAAACTCTCAATGTGACGGTTTATGGATGACGTGGACATACTACGACAATTTGCTCCTTCACTATTTGAACATGGATAAAGCCCTTGAGAATTCAACTCCAGGAAAATTCGCCTACAGTTGACGAATTGAGCGGTTCAAAATAGATGTACAGTTATTTTTTTGTGATGTTTCACTTCCGTCGTCGTCTTGGTTGCTTAAGGTCCCTAATATTAAGGGATCTTAAGATCCGAGGACCAAGCGGTAGCGAAAACCTCGCTTAAAAAGTGATTTCGCTTTCTTTCAATCTTCATCGCAGTTATTCCAACTTTGCTACATTTTCGGATGTCGACATACTCTCCTGGAGCTGAATTTCTATTAAGTACCATATCCAAGTTAAGAAAGAGAAAAAAATTTCGTTTTCGCTTGTTTACGTCCTCCATAAAAGGTGCAGTGGCGGGAAAGAATTGTACAAAAAGTGTACTGCACATGAAAAGTTGTTGTTTTGCTAATCTAAACTTTTAATCTTTTTTGACGTTCTCGTTGCCGTTGTCGTCGCCGTCGTCAGGCTTTTAAGGTTGCTAGATAGATAACAAACAACGAAGAGAAAGCTGGGCTTTATCCACCTTAATGCAAATGTGCCTAAAGAAGTGCCAGTCTTCTTTACTGGTATACCCGCTTTGAGAGAGCAAAGAAGATACTATTTGTCTACGACTTGTTTTATATTTGCTGTAGGGAGAATTTCATCCCAGTTGTCAATTATCTCTGCAACCATCCAATCAATGACAAAGGTAGCAGATGAAATGTTAACAACCAATCAACTTGTTGAGGTGGACATCGTAAGTCTGGACAGAGGCAGCTGTACGCAGGTTTGGTCTTCATTCCCATGAAATGATTAATTTTTCTTGTCCATCTAACATAATAAATTAATTTGGGTTCGTTGTCGGTATGAAAACAAAACAACAAATAGAAGACGTTATACGAAATGCGCGAGGAAAATAAAATAGCTACAAAGAAAACTAAAATGAACCCGGGGCGATTTCTATTCGACCAAAACTCCAAAAACTTTGCAAGTGGCGCAAACAATGTTTCCAAAAAGTTCGAGAACTGTTAAATGTCTGAAATGCGATCTACTCAACCGAAAAAAATTCTAGAAATTCCATGAGCAAAGTTGAATTGAAAGAAAACTTCCGGAAAGAAACTCTTCGAAAATTTGGGTATACCTCGCGAGGTTGTCGTCTTTTTTCTAAATCACGGATGATGCTGCTCCATCCGGACTCTGATCGTTGCCAGAAATTCAGTCTGGAAGTTTTCGTTGAATAGAAAGTGCCCCTCAACAAAGAAAAGCTGCGCTTTTTACACCCCGGTAACCCATAATTTGCTTTGTTTATTTAACCAAGACCGTAGATGCTTTACTAGACGCATTTTACCGCACATGCGACGAAGTAAAGAGGTGTTCATTAGACTCTCTGGATAATATGAATCGGTAAGTTTTTACAACTTTTATATTACTAAAGTCAATTGTTTGATTATCACTTCTACTCCAAGCGCGCCTCTCCATCAAGAGATTTACCCTAGAAGGCATTAGGCACATCGCGGTTTCAATTTAGTGACCGAATTTACAACAATTTTAAAAATCAGAATGTGTACTATAAACGTATCTCACAGCTTCAAATCAGTTCTTTGCAAAATGCACGGCTGAAGGTTACATTGACATTCGTGTTTTTTTTTCTTTACGTAGAGGATATATGGACACTTCCAACAACTGGGTAGTGTGATTTCATTGTTTAATACATGAAATTTTCTTCCTCTAACATGAAAAAGCATGGTGGACCTTCAGTCTAATAGCTGGGACCCTAATTCCTCTTCTGTGTTGTTGTGTTGTTTGAAACAGATATCACTGGGTTCGTGATTTTGTGGCCATGGTCGTATGTACAACGTCACTTCACAAAAGCCTGTATTGTCAGTTATGGCGAAGAACCTGCTTGCAGGTTTGTAGTTGTAAATTGTAACAAATTTATACTTTCTTTCTCTTTAACTGTTTTTTAGAAAGATGTATCTCACATAGTCACTCTGAGTGAACAATATTTCTACGTTTAACAAGAATAGAGCGGCCAAGTTCCCTGTACACTTACCCCGTTACAGATTGCGCATTTTTAGTGGCTAGAATTGAAGTTTGTAGCTCTTAACTGTTTTAGCAATTTTCTCACCGAAGTAAGAGAGTGCCTATTCTTATTAGAAAAATATCTCGCGGGCTAAAGCTAAAACTGCAAATTCCAGTCATGCAAATTTTGGTGGAGTTGTTAGAATAGCGTGGAACTTAAGTTTATGTGTGTTGCTTAGGGTCGGGAAACTGTCTGAAGTCAACGCTTGAAACCTTCGTCAGACCTTCCAAACCTTCCCGTAGTAGCCGGGGTTCGAAAAAAAATTCTGTCTCTTCGCCTGAGACAAGTAGATTTCCTTTTTTTGAGAGGTCTTTCAACCAATAACCGAGAGATAAACTTGCCATTAGGTATCTTATATCCTAACATTTAATTAAAGCTTTAGTAATAAAATCCTCTTTCTTTCAAGCAGGGTGCAACATCAAGTAACCAAGACGTACAAGGCCTGGCAGTGTTTCTTTGCTACTTATGTATTAACCAGACTAACATGCTTCCAGTACTTCTGAGAGGAAACCTCCATACCGCGGAAAAGAAATTTCCAGATGTTTGTACGGTAATAAACGGGAGAAATTGGTAGCAGATAGAGCGAGATAGACTCCATACACACATATATGTTTTCAGTAACACCTTACGAAGTCACACTTGGTGCCAGGTCACGGTGCCCGGATACGGGACTCACTGGGCACGAATTTTCAAGTACCCGCGCCCAAATTCAGGCACCGTAACGGTACCCGAGTCCCTGTACTGTGGCATTAATAGTGGTCACTGGATCCCTGTATGAATACCTTTTTTATTGGTACCGTGGCAATTCACTGCTTTCTAACTCCCTGCTAAGCTCAAGTTTCAAAATGGCGTCTAAAAGGGCGAATTGGAGTAACTATGTACACAGTTACATATCGGGTACTCAAGGCACTGTGAACATGGCACTGTTTTGTCACTAGTGTCAGTACCCAGACAACAGTTCTCAGGAACCAAAAGTGGACAGTCCCTATAATAAATAATAATTTCCTTTGTTTCACAGATTTGCTGCTTTCTTGATGTCCTGTGTGATCATATTCCACTGTGTACGAGCCGTTGGATGGAGTTTTTTCTGAGGTATTTGTCAAAATTTCGATTGTGATGCATTAATTCGCCACATACTCTCACCTCGCAAAAATACTTTACTCCCTTCCTAGATTTTCATGCACATATATGGACCACGTGCTTGATGCATTCAGTGGGAGTTTCACCGAATTAAAGACCGATGTTGGACGTAAGTCTGGTAATGTTTAATTACAGTTTAGGGGAACCGACCGTAGAGGGGCGAAACATGAAGGCTTTACATAACTCAGTTGAATTATGAATGCTTTTGCTAACTGGTGTGGTCCAACATACACGATCGTAAGTGTGTAATAGTATTACAGCATTACCTCAGCAGATACGTTCCTTCTTTTCCCAGTGCATACTGCTTACCTGTCGCCAGCTATGCTCAGAAAGGTAAGATTTATTCGTATTTTTTCTCGCTTGACGTTTTGCGTAGATCTGTGCGCTGAAGTCACTGCTTCTTAGCTTGGTCAAGCGCCAGCTCGGACAATGTAGATTCTCCCTCGCCAGTCAATTTGTTCTAGCATTGCCCTCCAGAGTTTTCCGACAGTGGCGAACACGGTGTCTTCAAGAAACGTGTTCGTTGTAAGTGGTCGTAGGTCTCCCTCTCCTAGTTTGGCCTAGACACTAGGCCAGGAGCATCCTCAGAGACCCAGGGGCAGCTAGTCGGGACGATAGAATGTTTGTGATGAAAGGTTACTGTAAGATCCAGAAGAGCTAATATATTTCTGCCTCAGCAAATGCGATTTCCGACTCTGTTCTTAAAAACCCACGTAAAACCCGGCTTGTTCAATTCCATTATGTACTATTTTTTTTTTGTTTCAGACGTTTTATCTTTTACATCGGCTTAATGTTTGCGGAGATACATTCCTCCTCAAGCCGACTCTGCCAGAAGGTATTTGTCTTAACGGAAGTACAGTGTATCGTTCATGTCACGATGTAGTTCCTTGAGACGTAGATCAAGACGTTTTAATTACTTACTGCAAGTCGTCTGCGAACAATGTGTTGCGCTGCTTACTGACATCACAGGGGCCCACACAATCTGTGTGTGTAGCCGATTGTTATTTTATAGTAAATATACTGGATTTACCTTTTGCTTCATCTATAGCGAGTTCGCCGTTTACTGTTCCTTCTATCATAAGGAACAATAAATGGCGAAATCAAAATCGTTCAAAATCGCTCAAAAAACCGCTTTTGAGGCAAAAGGAGGACAGCATATGGCAGGTAAGGTAATTCAACGTTTATTTAACATTGATTTTATATATACATACTTAGCGATATATCGCTCTAGGTAAGGCAAGCGATAAATCCTTTACTACAAAAGAACAGTCGGTTACACACACAGATTGTGTGGGGCGCCTGTGATTAAACCTTCGCGATCAAAAGTTACCGTGTAGAAACAATTGTCTGAAGCATCCAACAGGAAAATTGTGAAGCATGATAATGAGCAACATGGAACATTTTGCAGTGGCTTTCATAAATTTAGGCTTGGTTTGTTTATCGACATGAGAGCGATAACACATTTGGGCGTTACGTTTGAAGTTAGAGTATTCCAGCAGTTAAATTAATACCTCTGCAGTTGTGTTTAAAACGATTTGCATGTGGGTTTAAATTGAGTTTAAAATGTGCGGATACTTTACAAAATATTCTTTGAATCAATACTCCCTCGAGAAGTCAGTGTAAAAGGTCGCAAAATTTAACAGCCGTCATTAGTGGGATCATTACAGTCACGTTTGAAAACTTTTTTTGGAGGAAACATTGAAAAGTGACTGTGGACTGGTTATGATGATGAATCTCTCTCTCAAAAAACCCGTGAAGCCTACTCGGTCTAATTTTTTCTTCGTCTTGTGTATTCACAAAGCTATAGCTGTGGTTGTGTGTTTTGAATTGTTTATTTTTTTTAAGATCTGGTTTGTATGGTGAAAAAGTTGGTCTCTGTACAACAGTTCCAACAGTTGAAGGAAAAAGAGGAAAAGGTACATACCGCGCTATTAGCATTACAGAAAGATTGTAACTCTATCGCACTAGTTAGTTCCCAGTGTAGTGTTGACGGAATAAACTTTCCTAGGCCCCCATCAACATGTTGTTATCAACGGACTTGACATTGACAATGGACCTGCTGTGTGGCAAGAAATCAGATTTGCCTCTTAACGTTCAGTAATTTAATATCATTATACTCGAGTTGGAGCTCAACAGAGAGAGCTAGAGAACTTTTTTCCGCTTTTTTTGTAGTACGGTAACTGAACAGAATGCTACTTACAACGAGTCAACTAGTCAAAATAACTATGACATCGTGTATTTAAAAATTTTTTGACCATTTTTAACTCCGTAAAAAAAATGTGCCGAGTTTTGAACCATCGCACACTTTGACGATTTTCCTGTGCATTGGAGACAAAGGCCATTTTCTACGACATTTATTTTTCCATGCATGCGCATAAAGGGTTTTTTTATGCACGCTATACTACTTGTCGATTCCAATTTAGGGGGAACCTTGCGTTTGTTATTTAGTTACTGGTGTTGAAATTCGCACCTATTTTCTCTGGGCATATCTCAATTTATGCATCGTGTTAGTAATAATGATGTAGTAAATTATATCCTCTACTGGTTGTCATTTTCAGCTGACTTTTTCCGAGTGGTGTCGATGGGAACTGGGTGTATCCGCCAGGGAAGATTTCTTATCAGATAATGACAGGTCTGTGTTTATGCTACAAAACTTTGATTTACGAACAACCTGGGCGTATATGGGGTCTTCTCTCTAGTTAGGTAACTGATGTATTGCTTCTGGAACGTGAATCGTAAACGGTGTTGACCAAGCTCTTTAAATTCAGATGTAGAAGTGTTAGCAGTGACCACAGTGAAGTAACCGTGAAATCCATCTCAGATCTTGGCCTAATAGAAAAAAAAAACTGAAGAGGAACGAATCCATAAGATAGCAATTGTTTTCATTACGTTAGGTAGACAATTTTCGACAGGTGTCGCACAGGATGAAAGGGCCTAAATGTTCTCAAAAGCGTCGATTAAATACGTTAATTTGACTTCCTCTGTTTTGACCAAAATAAAACCCTTGTTATTGCTTTCCCATCTTACCCTTGTGCGTTTGTTGTTTTCTTTTTGTTATTGACAGGCGTATTTATCATCAGTTCAGAGTGTTGGACCACTTCCTTCCCCTGGGTACCCTAGATGGTGGTTGTAATGGCTGCGCCAGTAAAGCATGCTCCGTTATCTTCCGTGCTCTGCTAAACGCCGAGAGCAGGTAACCAAGTATATTTTCCTTAGGGAATATTCAATAAGTTCAACATGTCAGACTATTTACTAATAAGTGGTTAAGGTTGAGTATGATGCCAGAACCCTCCTGTCTTCACCCTGATTGACCCTACAGCTATTAACTGTGGCGTCCGTGTTTTGGTGGTGTATGCAACTATATGCAGTTGACTAATTTGTTCAGTACATAATGCAAGTTTTACTTTTCTCTTTTTGAAGGTCTCTTCAAGAACAGAAAACTCTTGACATCAGCCGAAATGACATGATCAACCTGATACAGGTTATACTGTGGCACTTAAATGGAAGATAGGAGAAGCCTGCTTGTTCTAGAGTTCGACCTTCCTCCTTCCTTAACATCATTATATCGCTCATTATCAACGTCCAAATTCTATCAAATCCATTAATCGTCGTCAAGAGCCTCATCAATGATGCACTCTTTGGTTAAATGTTCATGGGACTGTTGATTGGTCATAGGGTGCTTATTGGAGAGTGGCGTTGTAACAAAAATTGAAGTTTTAAAGGGGTGTTAATTAGATATGGAGTGTTAGCTAGCTTGTTTACGGAATTGAATGGATCGAATGTTTATTTCAGGAACTTGTTACTATGTTGCCTCAGCTGAGTAATGATGATGCTGGTCAAGAAACAGAAGCTGAGAATACGTGTGATCCATGGCTTTTACAACAGTTTTATTCTAGAATGACAGAGGTATCACACACCACCCTTTGAAATAACTCTGTTTAAAATGCGTATTTGCGCTGGGGGTGTGATTTTGTTCAGGGGAAGGCTTGTCGAGTTGATTACTTTTAGTTCCCTGGCAAACTTTTTTGCTAATTAAACAGTCAAGCAGATTTCAAAGATTGCTTCCAAGAAACAAATTTGAACTTCGATTCGTTTCCACATGGCTCGTTCTCAATTCTGATTGGATACCGTTAAGTCTCTGTTATAAACCCCACCGTTTAAAAGCCGATAAATTTGTAAACAGAAATCTTATTTCAGCTATAAGTTCCCCTTAAGTCGTCATTAGCTTGTTTCGAGACGATTTTTGACAATGTAGTTGACAAATAGTAACATTAGTTTTGTATGGTGTATTTTTAATAGGTTAAATTTAACGTTGAACAGAGCAAGGCTAAAACAACAGAGAGTTGCGATCTACTGCCAGCGTCAAAGACTGCTTCTTTTATAAAGTAAGATATGTTTTGACCATTTCCCTTAATTTTTAAGCCAAGCATTCTACAAGGTTAAAAGTTGTTGACGTTATTGTTGTTGTCTGTGTTTGTTTATTACGCGCTTTTACTCTCTCGACCTGAGATTAATCATAAAACTATGCAACTAGCCCGCCCTTAATTCATGGGGGATTTGGTTATTCAATGACCTCCATATAGAGAGTCGACAAATACCACCGAAGAGCGGTGTGTGTCTTAGAGAGAGTCTACTTTAATACATGCAATGTAAAAAAAACTCGTACTGTTTTTGTTTAATTACAGATTGGCTATGCGTCTACCCCCGTATTTGCTGTTTACTAATAAACTGGACAGCGACCCTAACGCACATTCAATCACTCGTGTTGCAGATTTTATTTATTCATATCTGGTAAGTGTAACTGGACATACCTCTCTCTTTACCATTATATTAATTAATTTATTTGTTCATTTATATCTGGCTTAGCATATAAACTAATTAGAACAGACTCTTATAAAAAATAAAAATAAAATAATACACGAGAATCCTACCAAAATTGTTGGCCACCCACGTTATATCGTATTTTCAAGTCATGACAGTGGTTCTTCATACCTCTGTGACAATACTCTGGACTGGCGCATTAACATATTTTCCTCTTCTTTTATCTCTATCGTAGAGACCTTACTTGAGTGACGGGGGATGTCTTCCTTTTGACATAACCAGTTACATTTTAAAGGTACATGTTAGAGCCATTTGGATATAAACTTAATAAACTTAGAACAAGTGAGCACGATCAAAACAATCGAGAGTAACTGGAATGTAGCGAGTTAACTGGTTTAGCGAACTAAACACGCATGGCTTTTGGTTGGTTTGGCGACCATACAGAGCCAATGAGTGGTTTTCGGAATAACTTAAAGGGCGCTTGCCATTTGTCAGAACTGGCTGGCCAGACCAGTGCAATCTTAAGGAGATTCCACTATCAATCAGGATTATCTAGCCAGATCAGCTTATTCTACCAGTCTGGCCGGTCAATTCTGGCTTTTGAAAGTGCCCCTAGTGACTAATTGGCATTCTGATTTTACTTTTTTTGGCGGATGAAATAAATTGCGCTGAAAAAACCATGGAACTAAGAAATGTCCAATCTGATTCCCGATGAGAATTAAACCAATGAGATCTCAGATGCTGATTGGGTGATTTGCGCGGCTACTAAGCTATGGAGAAACCTACTGTGAGATGTGTTATTTACCGCGTTCATGAGTGACATTAACCTCTAAACCTAGAAGATCTTTATGCTTCGTCACTGGTCCTGTGGGTAAGGATCGCGTGACGAGGGCCTAACAACATCTGCGTTGCAGTGTTGACGTTTGATTTCATAACGAAAGGGGATCGCTCTAAATATTATAGTAGGGCTGAAACTATCATTATTGGAGTCAGTTCTCAACATTTCCTTTTTTTTTTGGAATGCCCAACGAGCAATCGCTGCTGTTTAAGTATCAAGAAGGAATGCACTTCAGCATGTATGTCAATGAAAATTACTGAACTGCCCTTCCCTTTCTCCTGCTTGGTATATTTGTTCTTTTCTTATTATGACCATCCCTTCTCTCACTACTACCAACAGAATTCTATTGTTTCAATTTCACCACCACCATCAAATGGTACATAATATGAAGCAAAAGTCAATGTTGGATGTCGTTTCCGTTTTCTTTACAGCCAGCGGTTTTTATTTGATGAATTTTGATATTCACTTTTTCCTTTTATTCTTTTAGGCTTTGCTAACTTACACCAGATCATCTCCAAGTAAATCAATAACTACTGGCTCTGAGCTTTTCTCTAGATTTTTCAAGGAGTGTCCCTTGTTCTTTGTTTCTACTCAAGTAAGTCTTTTCTTTCGCAAAGGTTTCGCGATAGTGGCGAGCAGCCGTCTCTCTTGAATGAGGCCTGGGTTTGATTTGTCTCGTGTTCATAAGCCAATCAGATCTCAATCTCGATACATGTTTTAAGTACATAACACTTGCGTCGAGATTAACATCGTCAAAGAGCAAGGAATATTTTGCACTCTTGATTTGCTTGATTTTCTTCTAACATTACTGATATTCTTCTCTTGATAGCATTATTGGAAACAGCTCAGACCTTTGGCTGCAAGCCATCGTAACTATACATGCGCCGTTCTACAACAGGCCGGGTCGTTTTTAAACTGGAAAAACAGGTTTGTCTAACCCAAAAAGGGCAATACATAACAAAAGGCTCCAACGGGAAACAGATTGAGTCGATTTTACTTGAACGAGTGGAAATTGGAGGTAGACTAAAAAGTGTGAATCATGTTAGTTTCAGGCAAAACCTTCTTTGAATACCATCTTCCGACTTGGAATTGAAAATTATATTACCTTTCATTTGAATGTTATATTGTAGGAATTTAGCGTCAGTCGTGAAAGTTACAACCATGCTGTATATCAGTATAAGGGGGTATAGAATAATATATGAATAATATATTTGCGAGACTGTCACACCCTTGTAGCTATCTAAAAAGAAACCTTATAGCCAATACAAGTACATGATTGCTCGTTAGAATTACATCTTCGGACTTTAGAGCTAAACCTACATGACGTAAGATGGCTTATATACGGTGTAGTGATAAAACTTAAACTTCTTATCGGGTTTTCCTTAGCGTTGAGACAGCCCAAAATGCGTCCCTGAGTGAACTAGAAGGTTTTGATGTTTATGTACTGGCATCAGCTATCGCAGTGTTTCTTCGTGGCGCAAACAGGTAGGACAACTCACTATCGTGTGATAGTTACATAGTGCTATTTTGAAGGCGTTTGTCATACGTTTCCAACCAGGCTATGATTGTTTAAAAGAAATGTGGCTCGTGCGGTAATAAAGGTAAAGAGTCCTTACTTTATGTCGGTAGCTCAAAATAGTCATTATTTGACTAACAAACCTGAGGCCGATGGTGAGCTGATTTTACCCCCTTCTCTCCATCAGTGCTCCGTTTTACTGGTATTTAAAGATATTTACTAAGCTACATGGAAAAGAAAGAAGTCGAAACAAGGATTTGAGGTCACACCAGGGAATCGATCTCAGGATCTCTCGCACGGATGGCCGTGCACTAACCAACCGTGCCAATCCTTGCGCCTGTTATAGTCTTCTTCTGTTAAGTGGTCGTTCTTTACTAGTGTTTTTTTGTAGGCCTCTCTGCCCAAGATCTCCTGGGACCAGGTTCGTCAGTAGGGGAAAGGGGCGAAAAAAGATTGAAGCGAAGCGAGCCGAGCGGTACACAAGGCGCACTTCGCTTGCAGATTTTTGCTGTTTCACCCCGTTTTTTGCCTTCCCCTCCCCCACCACCTATTGAGCCTGGTCCCCGGCTAGGCCCAAGAAAGGTGTTAGTTTTCTGTTGAGAGGACTACCAAAAATACCCCTTATCGACTCTCTCATGCCGTTTATTGGACTGGTGTTTAAAACTGGTCCAAAAGAACTTTGTTCACATGTTTTAACCTTTGATGATAATTGTTTTAGTAGAGTCATGATGAACCTCATTGTAGAGGAATTGAAGGCGCCCACAGAGTTTACGAGAAAGGTGAGGCCATCCTTCAAGGTCTAGTTACGTGGTGATACATTTGATTAGCGGTTAACTGGGAATAAAGTGCACTATCATTAGCAGTGTTAACGAATTAATAATCGGGTAAAACTGATACATTGCAGCTGGCTGGCTGTTTATTCGACTGCATCGTGGCAGAATTCTCACAGATGTTGCTCCATGGAAACGAGGTTGGTAATAAAGAGATGCCTAAGAATTCAGAAAGAAAAACAAGTCCCCACCCTCCCCACCCGGGTTTATGATATTTTCTCAGGGAGGCTCTATGATTGGACATTTATTCTGGTCAGCAATTTTTTTTACGCAGATGATCATTTTCATTACCGTTAAATACTGTAAATTCCATGAACTGCAACACTATAAGGGTGCTGTTTACATGGAGGGAGGAAGATCCTAGAAGGTGGATCATCCTAGCGCCATATGTTTTCTGTGATCAGTTTACATGCAAAGGGTTGTACTTATCCCTAGTAGAATCTTCCTACTGCTGAGTGGTAGGAAGATCCTGGTACAAGGAACATCCTAGCACCATGTACTAGGGACAAACCAGAAAAAGATGGTGGCGGGTCTTTTAATGGGTAATCATGGCAATAAACGCCGACCATTTCGTTTGGCTTTACGACGAGCTGATAATCTTTAATTCGTTCTGTACTTATAACCAAATGGACCGAAATTTCTGTATGTAAACCCAACGGAAAGTTGTGCCGCCTCTTAGGATTTTCGTGGTGCTAATGATCTTCCTTCCTCTTTCTAAACAGCCCCTAACAAAGTAACGACAGGATCCACAACACAAAGAAACACCCCAGAAATACGCTACTTTATTATTCTTATCGTAGTCTATACTTCATAAGTTCATAAAGCAGCTCAAAGTTTATAGAAATCTAACTTTACGTCCGGGCTTGTCTCTTACAGTTCTGATAAATTATAATATGGTTTTTTAAGCATTTTATGCCAATTCCCAAATAAAGTCCCCAGAGGTGTCTCGTACGAGTCTTTTTTTTTGTTTGTTTCGAATTTGGAAGGATAACAAGCGAAGGGGCGGTAACATGTAAACGTAATCTTATAACAATTACGCAGGTCGATTTGGCCATTCTGGTGGTAGCCTAACAAGTGATGATTTTTACAGATAGAAGAGAATGCTGTACTGAGGGACTTTGCCTGGGTAAGACTTAAGAAATCCGGCTCCGATTTACTTCAAACATCAAATGTTAAGTGGTTTTAAGAGTGATCATCACTTTTTGTTTTTGTAGCAACTACTGAGATGTTTTCCAAGAACATTACTGGTGTTTAAGATTGGTCAGTAAAATGTTTGTTTTCAATATATATTCGGAGAAATACAATCAAAAGACGGTATTTTATACCCTCAACCTTTTACAGCCCTTTATTGCCTTTTTTATTGGCTGGGCTTTAACAAGAAGTTTCTGTTTCCAGTGTGGTTAGCATCGCATGTGGCACAGGCCACCCCACCCACTGAAATTAAGGGTGGTTTCTGTGACTAGAGACAACCTTTTTTTCCCTTTGCTCCATACCCTTAAGTGGATGCCCACTGGAGATAGTTCGTTATGTGGAGGCAACGAAAGGTGATGAAATCTCCAAAGATTACATTCACTGGGTTGTATGCCACAAAGTAGGAATGCATTATTTCGTTTTTTATCTTGTCTTGTCTTTCCATTTTTAGATGAAAATTGTGAATTCAAGGACGACGTTATGCGCCTCAGGTTTGTTGTTTACGCATATCTGCGACTATCGTTAGTCTTCTTCACAGCCGTTAATTATTAGCGTCCCTGGAGCGTTGCGTGACGACCCTAATAACACCTGTGAAGGAGGCAACCTGAGGCTGGGCGAGGTTGCTGCTACCCACTTGCAAATAGTTGTTTCTGGTCAATACTCTTTTACTTTGTTATTTGAATTGTATTTTCTTTTAGGTCTTTAATCCTGAAAGAACACTTGATCAAATTGTACCCCGCTGTCTTCTTCAGGTTTGCCTTGCTTTGTTATTAAATGATCCGCAACCAGGGTTACTTTTATGATTGAAATATAGCGCAGCAAACGTTTTAACAGCCTTGGAACGCAATTATATGCAGTCAGTTATATGTGAGCTGAGTTTTGAGTGTGTCACAGTCAATTTCCTACGGATGAAACCTTATAGTAAGACTCCTATAAAACGAAACGGTGAAACAAATGAAACTCTTGGTCCCAGTTATTCTGTTGTAAAATGAATAAAACAGACCCAGTCCCTTGCCAGTGAATATGAGTATCTTGTGATTTGGCCGCTGGTCTAGTGACTAGAGCGCTGAAGATGTCGGTTCGAGTGTTGCTAAAACGTTCCAGTGTCGCTCAACCCAGGTTTATATTGGATAATCTCAACATAATTCAAAGATAACATTCCATAATAGCTACTCTCGTAGGCTCGTATTTCAGGTATTTGCCTCCTCTGACACTACTAAGTGCGCCTGTACCAAGCGTTAACCAATTATAATGCACTATAAAATACGGTAGTTTAACTTCACGTTGTTCAGCTTTTCTCATTCCTAACTTAAATGTCGCCATCATTTAATAAGGGTTAAAAATAATCCTTCCATTTGTAAGCGATAAAAGTAAACAGTTACAGTCATTTACTATGAGTGTTTCATTGTTGTAACTATATTTCTCTCTCTCTTCTTTTCAGTTTCTTTACCAAATTTCCCCGTGAGGCATTACGCGAGGTACAGTACATTCAAAAAGATATCTTCACTACTCTTAGGCTGCGTTCAATTGTGAAATCTGGATTTGGATGTTGAAATCCGGATTTCACATTCAGCAGTCAAACGCGAAGCCCGAAAGTGGATTTCAACTTCGAGAAATCCGTAACCGAGGTGGATTTCAATTAAGAAAAGCGAATCAGGATTTCATGGATAAAGGATTTGAAAAACTATTCTCGTGAACAGTTTCTTCTTTCTACTAATTATGTATGCGCGTGCGAGACCGCTGTTCTTGAGAACGGTTTTTCAAATCCTTTTATGGGTTTCCAAAAAAAAAAGAAAAAGGAAAGAAAGGAAATCTCCGAAAACCACTGACGCGGCAACCGCGGCAGTGTTAGCTCAGTCGGTAGAGCGTGTTGACTGCGGGGCGGGAGGTCGCGGGTTCGTTTCCTGGGGCCGGACCAATACTCAGGGTCTTAAAATAACCGAGAAATGAAGGTACTCCCTTTGCACTGCAACAGGCTAGACCTTCGCGTGGCTCGGATGACCACGTAAAATGGCGGTCCCGTCTCCAGTTGGAGACGTAAAATATAGTGTCCCCAATTAGTACTTTCGTGCTAAATACATTGACACTCTAATAAAAGTGCATTTTTTTTTTCATAGCTTCACTAACCCCTCAAATTGTAGATGGTAAAAACCTATTTAGTCTGCAGGTTTAAGCAGGACGCATAGTTAAATCGTGTGTTTGAACTACAATGTCTTCTAAACTTTGATTTCTACTAACCGCATTGTTACAACTGCTTCGTCTTAGATGACGAAGATGAGAGGCTTTCTTGAAGTGACCTTGAGCATGTACAATTCCTTTGTTTTCCTTCGGAAAGAGTGTCTGGAAGGAGTGGCAAATAAGACGGCTGTATGTTCAGTAAGTAAATACACCACGTGGACAGGCACGGAAGACACTGATAGTATGTAAAGTTCATTTATTGATATGTTTTGTGCACGCCCTGCATACATGGATGCGCGATGCTCAAGGGCCGGGGCTTGTGTTCTTTCAAATCGCCTTTGTTTAGCTTCTCTCAATTTGTCAAACGTAGGTATTTTTCAGCGCTGTATCTAACTTCAAAGTGAGAAAGGAAATTTTTTCGCCGTGTTTTCACGTCCTCCATAACTTCACATCCAGAAGTTTCACTTCGTAGTCGTGCAATGGACGTCTAAAAATTGTACCAAAAGTGTGATGTACGTGCAGAGCAGTTGTTTTGCTCAGAAAATCAGTTGTTCATGTTGTTGTTTTGACGTTCTTGCTGCCGTCTTCGTTCTGTTTGCTTGAGGTCATGTTCATACTACGCCGGACAACTTTTGCGCATGCACGAAAACCTTAGCGGATAGGGCTTCTGTTCACCTTTGTTAGACCGGCGTGCGTCTGAGTGCAGGGTGCTGCTGCCAGCACCAACCAACTATCACCAGGTTAGCAGAAGGTTTCCTCCATGTTTCAAATGCGACTTCTCATTGTACTTATACCGTAGGCTATAGGTACAGTAAAGTGTTTTCTTGAAAACACGCGCGTCAATAAGCGGGAAGACATGCTTTACTTGCGCAATATACCATCCACTCAAAAACTTTTCTTTTATCAAAGGTCAATTTGATTTTCAGTAAGCTGTGTGAAGTACAAAATTCAAGTAATCGGTATGAAAACATAGCGCAAAAAGTTAGCAAGTTTCACCAGTCGCTTATTACTATAACACTTTTATGTTTGTTTGATTACTCAGCCTCTTCACTTGGACTTCTGTCGTCAAGTTTCCGTGTTTGTTCGTGACTGTGTTTTATCTTCATCAGGAGAGCAACTCAGGAGCTTAACAAAGGTGGGTTTGAGGTTAAAATAGAACCCCTACTACACTCGTCTTCGGTTAATCCTAACTTCGCCGTTTTCCTGAAATTAAGGCCAATTCTGTTTGATTTGCTTCATTTTAGGACATTCATCGCAGTCAATTAAGTCGATTCACTCAAGATTCCGTCTCTTCTTGATTGATACATCAGGATCTCTATGCGCATTTTACATGAATAATCATGATAAAAATCAGCATCATAGTGACAAAGTTTAAATTGTTGTTGTTATTATTAATTGTTGCAGGATGTTATCAGCTCCTGTACCTCGGAACTGCGTCAGTTTTTACAAAGCCAGCTCTCAAAAGTTCAAGAAAGATAGAACTGACCTCAAGAACAGTCTAGAAACAGCGCTGTTTAAGTACATGTATGTTCAGTAGCCTGGTTACAAAGAATAGTCTTCGTTTCTCTCAGTACATGGAGGGAGGAATTGTACGGACTATACGAGTGTACGACAATCCCTAACAGAAAATTAAACCCGGCCGGACACACCTTTATTTACCATTGTGCAATATGCTGAATTATTGTAAGTGAAATTTCCAGAGTAATATCTGTAAATAGGTTTGTGCAGTTTAGTTTGTATTGTTGATTAAAGAATTGTTATTTCATTGTATTTGCAATGAGACTCGAGTGGCAGAACAGTATGCCATTTCCGAGTTCCCCCGAGCCTCTGTTTCAAAGTGAGGATAAGTGCTAAGTGCAAGTTTCTTTGCTCTTATAGAGATTCTCTGCCCGACAATTTGGGTACACCACCTCCCAAGAATGCAAAAAGTCCACTTTTGATTGACGCGTGTCGCTCAAAAACGACTCCTGCTTAAGATCCCTCTAAATATTTGTATTTTCATGCAAATAAAACTCATTTTCACAAGAAAGGTTTGCACTTTGCTTCGTTTTAAAGTGAGTTTTTTTTTAACTTAGACAAAGCCTGTTATCGTTATTGATTATAGTGAGTATTCAAACTGGTTTTCACTAGCAACGCAACCTTCTCGCAACGATCTGTTGGCCTTAGTTTATTTCACCCTGAAAACGGCAAACGCAATATGATCGATTAAGATCTGTGAACACGGAACGCGGCATAATGGGGCGGCATAATAAGGGACAATAGAGAAGGCTAAATATAATGCCTGACCAATTAAATCACTAGTTCCAGCTTCTCTTGTGCTAGAGTGCGTCCCGCCGATTCGGCACAAATCTGATTCAAGCTTTCGCTACTAATTTTTCCTGCAGGGTTTATTAGAAGAGTACTAGGGTTTTAAAAGAGACAGCTGAGCATATAAAGTTGTCTGAACGGAGCGGGTTACATCCAACGAAAATAAATTAACTTTGCCTCCAAGTATGGAATCCGAGGACATAATCAGGGCCGGCGGAGCGGTTTTTAAATGTGGGGACCGGTGATCACCTCTTTGGAAGAAGGAGTGGAGGGGGGGGGGGGGGGGGAATTGGCCGTTCTCTCTCTGTGGCTGTTTAGAACTGTCAGATTACTGAACCTTTTTTGAGTCATTGTTGAGCGGAGACATGTTTATGAATTTCAAGCGGATGAAAAGGACCTTTCTCCTGCTGCGCCTGATTGCACATGAAGGATTCACCAGTAAAAGTTTGCAGATCCTGATCTTCTGAGGTTCCTGTAACTCCTACATTTTGTCTGGTATGCCATCGAAACATCTATCAACTTTAAATTTCCAGTTGGGCTTTTTTTAAAAGCACAACTGGAATTAAAATGCGTCAGAGACAACATCATCAGCCGGTATAATTCGTTTTAAGAAACCCTAGTTCCGAGGAATACTCTTCAAAAATAAATTGAGAACCTTCGTCAAAAAGGACTCCATTCCGCATCGTTGCATATGCTACATAGCCTTGCTGGTTTTTTGATTACGCAGAAGTCCAGGACTAAGTGCAGTTTCGTAAAGACAGGCGATTTGAGGCTTACTACGCATCAGATATAGGATCGAAACCGACCAATAATAAATTTAGATGCCGGACGATTCTTATTCCAGCAAAGATACTTTTTATATGAAAATGTAGATTTACAGTGGAACCTCTATAACGAAGTCCTTGGTATAACGACCTATTTTTTAACTCCAGTAATAGTAAAATATATAGCAATATGAAAAAGAATCTCGATATAAGCTAACGAACCTCGTTAAAAAGAACATATTTTGACACTTCCTTGGCTCTTCGTTATATCGAGGTTCCACTGTACTTAATTTTATTTATTTATTGTCAAAAAGTGGGGGGGGGGAAGCATCTCCAGCCCCTCCCTCTGTGCGGTCCCTGGACATATGACTCTGATGCTTGAACACGGCTTGAACTTGTATCTACGTTGCTAGTGGAAGCCAGGCTGTGAGAACACTTACAGCGGTGATCATATTGGCGTGAACACCTAAAATATGTCTGGAATGTTTATTGTGATGTAACCAATCACAGACGAGATCATCACACCACAGAAACCACAGGCAACGAACGGTTTCCTATCTGTCACGGAACAAATTATTTTCATTTTGTTTTAACATTCAGTCTTTTTACAAGTAAACAATTGCTTTTCCTTCCTATTTGTTTACAGTATTTGCTATAATAGCGAAGAATACAGGTTTGAGCGATTTTGAAGTAAATTACAAAGCCGATGTGCCGGGCCTACGCACGCGACGGTTTGGCGCGCGAGTTTTCAAACTTTTTGTAACGATCGAAATCGGTGGTTACGCCTGATCGTAGGGAGTAGATAGTAGTTCGAAGGTTCAATCGTTAGTTCACACAAATCGAATCCCCTTGTTCTACAAAAAAATATTAGCAAGGATTGTGCTATCAGAAACGAAAACATCACGATTGTTCATTTTTTATTGTCTTCATGTGATATGTCGTTACATGGAAAGCTGGTCGCCGTCGCGTCGCGTTGGCTTCTAACACTTTTCTTTCTAAAATCGAACGATGTACTGGATGCGGTCCTCGGCACTGATCTTGGGGAACAGCGGTGTTTTAAATTCCTAATAAGGCAGTTTGTATCCTTAAACAAAACGAAAATAATTTGTTCCATGACCGATCGGAAACCGTTCGTTGCCTGTGGTTTCTGTGGTGTGAAGATTTCCCCTGTGATTGGTTGCAACATAAACGTTCCAGACATATTTTAGGTGTTCACGCCAATATAATCACCGCTGTAACGGTCTAAAACTCTAAAGAATGTCGCGTCAATGTCGATAAGCTTATCAAACATCTCTACTTTTCTTCCTGGTTTTAACAAACGACACTTTGGTGGAACAGTTTTATAGCCTGCCTGCCAAGAAGGCGGCTTTCTTTGTTTTTTTCGTAAAGTAAGGGATCAAACGAGAAACGAGCGAGAGAAAGCAGAAAGAAGGCAGGGGCTCACTACCCTTTTCCACTCACCCCCTCTTGAAGACCTCTTTGCAGCTGTCTTTGGACACCCTTGACCGGCACTTAGCTTAATGTCCGTGTTACAGGGTGTCCATCTCGACAGAGCAGGGTTTAACTCTGGGTTTCTGTTTTAAATGAAGTGTATGTCTTTTATACAGGCGAAAGTTAACTGTATTATGGTATCCCCGTGATTTTAGTGTTTTATTGTTGTTACTTCAATTTCAACACTTGAATAATGTTCTTATGTTAAAAAGTGATGCTAAACAGAGGAAATTTCGTCTGGATGCCGTTTTCTGTCCGTCGTTATGCTGGGCGAATTACCCAAAGCACAGATTGCGCCCCTCACGCTACAGTGAAGGTGTGTCAAGACTGATAGTATTTTCTTCGAAAATCTTAAACACAAATTAGTCACGAACCAGTACCAAACAGATGCTTTAAAGAACGAATTCAACAAGTGTTGAACTTATTGTTCTTTTTTTCTGTGAGTTCAAGTTTCCTTTCTGAACTTCATCCAATTCAGAAAGAGCTCAATTTTTTTTAAAACTAAGACATTGTTAACAACAAGAACAAAGCCCGTGTAACACCTTGGAGTTTCAAATAGCGATTTTCCATCAGTACCTACTAACTTCTACTCCGTAGCCAAAGTAGGCCAAAGACTAGAGTGCCGGGGGGGGGGAGGGGGGAAACTCAACAAAGTTTTATACGGGAAGGCTCCGCCTCGAGGTCCAGCCCCCTACCGTTTTATATGCAAATTTTGGCTCAAAAGGTCCCCCCTTTCGTATACCGAATACTTTTATTGACCAATGATACCCCTTTCACATACCTAGTTTAGAACTTTGTTTCGAACTGCTGTATATGCACTTTCTTTAAAATGTGTTTAACCCACAACCCCAGAACGACTTTTTCAACGCCATAAAATGCATGTGTTAGCCCTTTTGGGCCTTTTTACAGACTGAAATGACAGATTTCCCTACCCTTTCAGAAACCTCAACTAGTATAGTGAAATCTCTACCCTTTCATAAATCTGAAACCTTCAGGCGGCGTCTTCCCGTAGGTCATTATAGAGAGTACACCTCCGGTCCAAAGTGACATACAGTCGAACCCCTATGTGCGACCACCTCTCGTAAGCGACCGCCAATCCAAAACACCAAAATTTTCCCAGCCAAAGCCTTACAGTTGGAACCTCTAGTAAACGACCACCTCATGTCAGCGACCGCGAGCACTTTTTGGGCCTGACGGGTTAATGGTTTTCCATTGTTGTTTTACCTCTTGTAAGTGACCACTTGACGCATTCTCTGATCTCTATGTTCGCTGTGTGCACTATGCTGTTCAGAATATAAGAAGAACTTCAGTGAGAACATGGAACTACACATGGCATAACTTAGACATTGCCCGGGGGGGTACTCGATATATCCTTGAGTGGGGATGTGCGGCGCGGCCCCTCATACCCTGACTCTGTTTAAGACAAAAATCGCTGATTTTCCTACCCTGTTTAAGTCGACAGAATTCCGATTTTTGATACCGTAAATCCTCTATTAAGCCCCCCGGGGGGCTTATTTTTTTCAAGCCCTTTTGAGGGGGGGGGGCTTAATAGAGAAGGGGGGCTTAAAAGAGAGGGGGGGCTTATTTAATTTAGCGAAACGCATCACCTGTAGCAAAAATACCTTGGTATGAGACAGAGTAGACTTACGCATTGTACAATTAAAGTCACCGTCAAAAGTATTTAATTCACTTGTGGGAGCCTAAAAGTAACAAAAACAAAATTCTTATTCTTCAAAAATGTGCTTTCGACCTCATGTTCTTCGGTAATTTTTATGAATAAACCATAACTGATCAGTCCACGTTAATCGTTAATTTTTTTGTGAAGAATAAGGATTGGAGGAGGGGGAGGGGGGGGGGCTTAATAGAGAGGGGGGCTTATTAACTTTCCTCCTCTTAAAAGGGGGGGCTTATTAGAGAGGGGGGGCTTATTTGAGAGGGGGGCTTAATAGAGGATTTACGGTACCTTGTTTAAGACATTTAACCTGAAACCACACCCTGTGTAAGATAATAATAAATATCGAAACTCTTTCTCATTCAATCCGTTGGCAATCACAAAACTATTTACAGCTTGATCAACAGAGTCATGCAGGCTGTTTATCGTCCAAGAAAAGATACCCACGGTTTAAGACAAAAATTGATAAAATCGATACCTTATTAAGACAAAAAAAGATAAAATCGATACCCTGTTTAAGACAAAAATCCCCAAAAGCATACCCTAGCTGGCCGCATGTCCTCATTAAGCCCTTATAAGGGAGTACCCCCTCCCGGGGACATTGTATGCCATAAATGGATGTGTCTGGACCTCTTCTCAGAAGAGACCCCCTGTGGTTCGATTCTTGTAAGCGACCACTCACTCAGTCTTTACATTTTGGGTGGTCGCTAACGGGAGGTTCGACTGTACAGTCTGAGTACCAGATCTTCGCATCCCATGTCGTTTACTCTCTCGTTGTAAAACGGATTGAAATGAATTAGCTTGAATTGCCTTGACATTATTGCAGTAAATCCAACTACTGAATTACCAGGGCGATCTCTGATTACATTGTTTAGTACATGTTCTTGTTTTATTTTCTTTGTTAACAAAATGATGGATTTTTAAAGTATCTCATGAAAATGAGAAAGGTCTAACTGCTTCAAATATGGTGTACCAATACGTTTAATATAGATAATTGCCTCGTGTTTTAATAGCGGAAAGTCCGGTGTGTCGGTTGTTTAGGGTTCTATTATTTTAAAGCAGTACTATTTTATTCTCGTTTGTTTTCGTTTCTTTTTTGTTTGCTTGTTTGTTTTTGGACAAATGCCTTTCAACTCAAGGCTAGCTGATTCTAATACAAAATGGACGACATGCGGACTCGATCAGGCTAGCAGGTGCACCAGGGAAGTGCCCGCGCGCCTCCTGACATCTAGTCTGGCTGTAGGGTTGTCGAGAAAAGGCATGAACTTCGTGTACATTTAAGGATCACTTTTGTAGAACATCTACCATGACGGTGTTAGAAATCACGTTCGTATATTAGCGCAATGGAAATAAGACATTCGATAAAATTTTGCGAAAGTTCATAATCGATTGAGAAAACCAATGTCACAGCACACACGTCTGTGACTTTGCCTCGGTTTCGTGGACAATACACTTCCTGTCTCGCAGAGGCGCCAATTCAATTCATGGAACTTATTATTTATTCAAAGGAAGAGTTGGAGGTCGAGAATTTTCTTTGCATTTCATTGAATTGAAAATCGAGTGTAAAATATCTGTGAGTCACGCCGCCGTCTGCATAATTGTTTTCCGTCACTGTGCTCGTGTAAGCACCTAAAGCGCGTCTTTCATAAGGAAATGGACGCTCCGTTTGTTTTGTCTCCTTTTGACATATCGCTCAGCTGTGCTTTAGGCGAGTTGATTTGAACGCATTGTTGGAGAAAAGACCTCAGGTTGAAAAGAATATTACAAAAAGGACTTTCCACATATAAGTGTGGATTCTTGCTTAATACTTGCTATTTGAAAGTGGATGAAGTATTGAATTTAGGACAATATTTCGGCAATTCAAAGATCAAAGATGTCGAGTAACACCACTTCCAGCGCGACCGGTGAAGAGAAAACTTCAGCTGCTGTCGATGATGTCGAATCGTCTTCAATTACCGCTCTGTCACATCAGATGTCAGATTCCTCTTCGCAACCTTCGAGTTCTCAAGGTATGATAATATTACATTATTCTTTTACTGGTACGACAAAGGCAATTTATTTTGGCTATTTTCTCTTTGGCACGTTAAAATTTCGAGGCTTGTCTTGTTATGTTACTGCATAATTAACTCAGTCTTTGTACTAAAGGCTGTTTGTCTCAGGTTTTGTTGAACTGAAAGGCAGTGTTTCGTCTACCTGAGATATTGAATTACCTTTTTCATGTAATCCCTTACATAAGATGTATAAAATCTATTTTAGTTTTGTTTAATTTTTGGCTCAGATTTGCTATGACACGAGGGAAGTTTTTGCGGCTATTATTCCACACGCTTGAAGAGTTTTACTTGTCACGTTTTCTTCTGGTAGTCACAAATGTCATTTTTCCTGATCAAAGAAGCTAATGTACATCACATTTAAAGGCTGCTTCATTAAGAAAGGTCCTTTCCTCTTTTTCTTGCCGTTGATTGCCGTCTTTTAGGTTTATCGTGATTTGTCATGGAATGAATTCGTGTAGTTACTGCGAAGATCGCATGACAAGAAATGATATTTAATTTGCATACGTTCGGTTCATGTCGATAACAATTTGCCAACGCTCACGAAAAAGAAAAAGTTTGACTCGATTGCCGTTTCGAAATGTTTAATTGATAAAAAGTAGAAAATAGGCATCAATTTAGTGCTGTGACGGCCATATCTATACATTAGATATTTAGGTTCCGTCGCGTTAACTCAATCAAGCTACGACTATAGTAGGCATGCATAATGAATATTTCCACGAATGTTACTGCCTTCATCACTGGCAAATGTTTTTTCGATAGAAATGATTTTTCAAGAGGTGGGAATTGCACCCAAGGCTTAACTTTCACCTTGTCTGTTTTTCTTCATCACTCATTTGAAATAAGGTTGAATAAATTTATTTAATTAATTTATTTGTTGTTTAAAATTAGTCATTCTTTTAATGCAACTGCAAATGCACAAAACCTGCCCTAAAATATAAGAGGTATGAAACCTAAGATAATATACTCCTCCTAAAAATTGGGTTGGTTAGCATAACAGTAACAACTAATACAAGTCAAGTCTAACAGATAAGCAATGTTCAGTGTTCATCATGTACCGGTACTTAAAGAATGTTCAGTTTTCACATATGAGTCTGCATGGTGGTTTCCTCTCTTGACTCGGGTACCTCGGTGCTGGGTGTTGTGGCAATGGTGCCTCTGAGGAACTTGCTCCCTCTAAAGTGTTGCCCAACAATGATTATGGTGACACCTTGGTTGTCTCCTGTTCCTCCACATCACCTGCATCCGGAACTCCTCCTGCCTTGGATGTACTAACCAGTCAGGCTCAGAGGGACTCCGCAATCCACTCTGTACTTCGGCTTGGGAATTTGGCAAGTTTCCTGCATAATATTATCTTCCTCTCCCTCCCAAGAGCTTGAAGACTGGATGCAGCGAGCAATCTTGAAATGGTCCACATGAACAAATCGTACTTGGCTCTCACAGCAAACTAGGAAAGTGCGTGGACCTTTCACAATGAGTGACCAGCCAATTATGAACCAAGACGACTTCTTGCAACTTGAACTCTCGGAGCTTTGCTCGTCCTTCATCATGGCGCTTTCTCTACTGCTCTGTTGAGGATGGGTTTCAGTGATGTGAAACAGTTCCTAATCTGTTGTCCCAAAAACAGTTCAATGGAAGATTGCCCAGTGACAGTGTGTAAGGTGTGCTATGATTCAAAATAAAAAAGTTGACCAGCTCATGTTCCAGACTGAGGGTATTTGTTTTGCCATGTAGCAAAAAACCGCCCTGGCGGTCTGGACAGAACGTTCACCAGCTCCATTAGATGCGTTGTGGTGGGGTGGAACCTGGGTAAACCTGACTCCGTTCTGCCTCCAGAATTAAGAGAACTATTCAGATGCTAGCTGTGGCCAGTTGTCTGAAACCATGTCTTCTGGTATTCCATAGTAAGCAAACAATGTGCGCTAAACCTCAATGGTTTTCAAGCTGGTCAAGGAACTCATGGGAATTACCTCCAACCACTTGGAATAGGCATCAATAACAATCAAGAAATTCAACTTGCCCTTCTCAGAGAAATTAATGTGGATATGCTGCCATAGCTTAGCAGGCCATTTCCAAGGGTGAAATGGTGCCCTTGAAGGGGACTTGCCCAATGCAGTACAAAGATGACATTGCTGAACCCTTTCAACAGTAGCAGCATCCAATCCTGGACACCAAAAATAACCCCTGACCAGCAATTTCATATGGCAGATTCCATGATCCTCTTGGTGCAAGTTATCCAACAGACAAATACAGAATACCTCTCGGGAATAACCACATGTAAACCCTACAATACACAGCCTTAGTCAACAGAAAGTTCTTGCTTTAATGAAAAGTAAGGCTCCCGGGGGGGGGGGGGGGGGGGGAGGGGTACTGCCATATATGGGCTATATAGGTATGTGCTGCTGTGAAGGGTATGGTTTTCAAGCAGTTTACTCTAGGATAGGGTATATAAATCAGAGGGTTTGGCTCTAGAATAGGGTATCATTTTTCAGGAAACTGATCAGTTAGTTGAGGATTTTATCTAGACTAGGGAAACAGCTACTCTAGGATAGGGGGGTTTGGGGAGTTTACTCTAGTATAGGGTAGCAAAATTCAGCTGAACTAGCTCTGGTAAAGGTTAAGGGTTCCAGGCTCCCAGCGGCACATCCCCACCCAGAAATTCTTAAAGTGCCCACCCCCTGGGGTAAGGCTGCAACACTGGATCATCTAATGCTTGAGGCCATCCATGCAAAGTGAAGTCGTACACACAAGCTAAAATGGGTCTTTTCTAGTTGTAGCCATGATATATTGGGCTGTAACTGGAGGGTCCTCCAGGCAACTGATGAAATATACTTTTTCCTTGTCCTCTTGTTCTTCTAAAGACACCCGTACAAGTCTTGACAAGCATCTGCATTCGCATGTTCAGCAGACTTCCTATACTCAATCTGATACTGATGAGCTGCTAAAATCAAACGCCACCTTTGCATCCTTGCTGTGGCCAGTGGGGTACACCAGTCTTCGGCCCAAGAATCATGACTAGCAGCTGATGATCCGTAAGCAATGTAAACCTCTGACCAGTGGGGCAGGGAGTGATGATATCTGGGACTAAGTAACAATGTCCTCACAACTTGCAAAGCAGTCACCTTGCGTGGTGTTCAGCGGATGATTGCAGTGTATTTTTCACAATGTAAATATTTCAGAGGCGAGAAGGGAACCTGCAGAGGAAATAATTCAATCATTGGAAACATAATATCATGCCTCCTTGTTTTTCTCACATATTGCATTTGTCCTTTGGTATTGAAATTGCAAAACGGAAGTGACACTCTGTGCAACCATGTAAATTCTTAACTGACAACAATGCTCGGTGGACTATCGATCTAGTTTATAGGTATTTTGTCGGGTGAGGAGAATATCATAGAAGTTATGATGCTCATTTATGGGGAATTTAAAAGTCTATTCACGAGAGCTTTGTAAACATGAACTTACATGCCTAATATTAAACAGATTCACATTTCATAACAGTGATAACATTTCACTTCGTCTATTACCATCATTCAACACCTTAAATTCAAAGTTAAAAGTTAAGCAACCCTAATATACAAATTACATCTATTGCTGAAAGCTCTGTACCTTGAAGTGACCTTAACTTTCCTTAGGTTTGCAACAAAACACTACTCGATATCTTAACTCTCTGGCAGTTGTTTCAGCTATATGGAGCTCTATGTTGCATATTCCAAACTCTGCGGAGGAAGACCGTTTAAAGGAAAAAGCAAAACTCACACTATGTCTGAAAAGCAAAAAAAGCATTAAGCACTACGTTTGAAAAGCAATAAAGTTGCAAATTACCAAGATATAATAGTGAGAAACAATCCCCCCTTTGACCTCCATGATTTTGCTCATTCTCAAAAGTGTTGATCTTTGGTTTATGATGTAATGCACAAATCCATTTTGTTTTCATTTAAGAGAATGTATTGGAAGTAGCTTCCCCCTGCCTCTGACCATACAGATACAAATGGAACTTTTTCACTCCAAACACAATGAATAAAGCCTCTTTCTCTATTTGGGAATAGTTTCGCTCACTAGCTGTGAGAGTTTGAGAGGCAAAAGTGATAGGCTTTTCCTTGCTTTTCTCCATAACATGGGAGAACCTGATGCTGTGCTCTTGTAAGTGCCTGAAAACCTCCTCTAGGATTGCCAAATGTTGCTCAGGGGAACCCCCTGAAATCAGGATGTCATCCAAACAGCAAACTGTGAACTTAACCCCCTGCAAAAGCTGATCCATAATCCTTTTTAAAAAAGCTGGTGTACTGGAGACTCCAAATGACAGCCATTTGTAACCGGTACAAACCCTTGTGTGTGTTGATTGTTTGGCACTTCAGCAAATCCTCATCCAGCTCAACCTGCTGATAGGTGTGAGATAAATGAATCTTGGTAAATACTTGTACCCCGGCTAACGTTGCAAACAAATCTTCTGTATTAGGTAAAGGGTACTGGATGACATTAGCACATTTGTTTACTGTCATCTTGTAGTCGCCACACACTTTCAGTGAACCATCTTTCTTGGGGACCAACACCACTGGGCAGCCCAGTCACTTTGACTTACTTTGTAGATAATCCCTTGATCCTCCAGTCTCTGTAGCTCCTGCTCAACCTTTTCTTTAAGAGCATATGGAATGGGTCTTGCTTTCAGAAAGATGGGCTGTGCACCGGCCTTCACAGACCTGAATGGATCTGAGGCTTTATACAGCTTGATGTTTCGATACCCCCTCTCAAACAGGGCTTCATATTTAGCAAGGATATCCTCCACAGCAGGCACTTGAGACACCTTGAAGGTGGTGGACCAATCTATTTTCAATTTCTCAAGCCAGTTCCACCCAAGCAACCCAGCTTTTCTCCTTGAGCCACCAACAGAGATAGTTGCATTTCCTGGGTCTGATACTGCACAGTAGCTTGAAGTTTTCCCAACAAGGGTAATGACTCACCAGAATATGTTTTCAAGTGGAACTACATTGGCTGCAATTTGAGATGCCTAAACAACTTCTTGTGCACCACCTCAGAGATGATGGACACCACTGATCCCGTGTCGATTTCCATGCTGACTTGCTTACCCTCCAACAATAACTGAACTTGAAACCCTCATCCACCTTGTCCTTTAGACTTGAGAGTTTACAATCCCAGTCCAGGCTGCTCTTCAGTATTACTCATAGGTGAACCAAAGATTGCACCATCTCTTTCTTATCACACATCTTAGCAAGGTGACCCTTAGTGTGATGCTTGCAACATTAAACCGACCTAGCCCTGGACCCTGATGGAGAATGCTTTCCACCACAACGAAAACAACTCATGGCTTCCTCATTTCGAATGCCCTGGACTGGCATTTTTGCTGACCTTATTGACCATATTGTCCACCAGCACACTGGCATCTCGAAAATCCTCTTTGTTGGCTAACTCGATGGATTGTGCTGTTTCAAACATTTTCTTAAATGTCAACTGTCTCTCTCTGCCAACAACTTTGTCTGAATTTGCATGCTTTTCGATCCGAAATGAGGCCCCGTAATGAGGTCCCCTAACGCGCCTTCCAAAAAAGTTCTAAACTCACACCTCAACGCCAGTTGCTTCAACTCACCTACAAACTGAGGGACCGTTTCACTCTCATGCTGGTTCAGACTATGACATTTAAAACGTTTGGTGATCAAAATAATTTTAGGCGAGTAAGGTGAAATCATAAGCTCTTTCTTCATTTCAATGAAAGACTTACCTTTCAGACATCCAGGAGCTAACAAATTCTGCAGCACACCATATGCATCTTATCTAACTACGCTAGAAACGCTTGGATATAATTCTCTGCAAAATACAATTCCACTCACTCGATATAACTTGCAATATCTTCTTTACTGCCTACCTACTCTCCAACTTGAACTGCAAGCACTATCCTTATCGCCGAAAATGTAATATGTAGGTCTTAAGCAACAGGACAAACAAACCATATGCGTGAATCATTCTTTTAATGCAACTGTGGATGTGCAAAACCTGCCCTATAAAATATAAGAGTTCTGGAACCTAATATATTACAAAAGGAATACTTAGCACATCAAGGAAATTTATGTCACGAGTTTAAAGGAAGTGTAGAAAGTGTCACCAATTCTATGAATGGCTGCGGTTTTGTTTATGAACTCAATTGCATTACACATTGTTGAAGTGGTGGCATGACATGTATTTTATATAAACTAGGGAACACAAAGCAGTCATTCCTCTTTAATGTAGCTGTTCACTTCAGTCTTTCACACCAGTCATTTAAAAATTTTGTTCAATTATTTGAGCTCATCTATTAGAAAACTTCTTTAAGCCATCCAGCTGTTTGGCCACTTCATTTTGAAAGGCTTGGCTAGCTGTTTCTCTCCCATTCACTTGCTGTGCATGCCATTTCAAACAGATACCTTAAGGAATGTTTTCGTGTGAAAGGTTACAAAATTTTTAAACAGATTTGAAGTTTCTACAAGTAACCATTTTGCAAATCCAGTGAAATATAGATTTTATCATTCTACTCAACGATAACAATTTCTGCAGAAAATGTTCTTCAGTGTTCAGAGTCCATGGTATCATCAACACCCTCAGATGACAGTCAAGGGAACTCACAGCCAGTGTCCACGGATGGTACAAATGTGAACAAAGCTGACACAACAGGTGTGTGTGATCCTGAGCCCAGCAAAAGTGTGCGTCTTACAGAGTTTGTCATTTATTAACAGAGATGTAGCTAAGGAAAAGCTAAGCAGGCTTTTTTATCAGTCAAGCTGCACCTTCAAAGTTACCCCAAGTTGTTGATTTTCAGAGCAATTTGAGCCAGTGCTAGGGTCTTTTTCAGCTGCTGAAATTAGCTGGCATCTGGCTCTTAGGGACATCCAACCTGTATTAAGTTAAGGTTACTGTATACCTTCAGGCACGTCTCATGTGCAAGTGGTAAAGTGCATTCTGGTTAAGCTGAAGATACCTAAAATCCTATTTCAAATTAAAGTGTATTGAACTGGCAATATTATTAGATAAACCTACAATCCTTTATAACACTTGCATTTTCAATTTTTAATGATTTTTTAATGTGAGTGTCTGGACCAGCTTTTGAAAGCTTAAAATCAAGGGGAATTTGTTTCATTGACCTAGGATTTTGAGGAATGTTTGTCTAATGTGTATGCATCAGGCTTTTAGCCAGACATTGAAAACTGGCCGTCCAGAAGGCATGTTTTTCCAAAACGTATAAGAGATTAGGTGAATTTTCCTTGTGTTTCTTCCAAAAATGGACGTCCATAGGACGGCTGGACACCCTTCTGGCTAAAACCTTGGTATGCATGCAACCAAACCTGTTAAGGAATTTTTTTGTTTCGTAAAACGTTTTTATTGAGAGACATTTTTGTGTGATTCCATTTTTTTAGCCTTTTTTCCCAAGTTTTTCTGTAAATTTTCATTGCAATCAAAAATTGCAAAATCCCACTCAGCATGTTTTTATTAACACTTCAACTTTGAAATACTAGAACAAATCCTTTTTTTGTGAAAAACAAAAATCACTTCAAGTTTTAGCTTTAGCTTGTCCTTGCACTTTTATCTTTACCCTTTCTGGCTGAGTGTATAACTCCTCATCATAAAAAAGTTAAAATACACAGTAAAGGGATAAATCAATTCTGTAGGAACTCTGTGTTCAGCCACCTTGTTGCTCAGAGGTGAATCAGCAGTGGATATCCTGAGTATGAATAGCCAATCACTAAAGTACACTCAAAAAACACTATCCACTGTTTCAGTATTTACTAATTAAAAATAATAAATAAAATATATCAAACCAATTGGTGTCTCCGGCTCTCTGTGCAATCCAAGCACATTCTGCACACTCAATGTGAGAAATGAAATATTCTTGCGGTGTTAAGATTTGATTTAGTTCAGACCTCACAAGGCTTTATAGGGGGTTAATTATATCAAAAGTGGGTTCAGACACTTTTATTGAGAATCTTAAAAAACTCAAAGTTGCACGTTTTTAAAAAATTGTTGGTATATTAAGATAGCCAGGGCAATAAGCTTGGGTGTTTCTTGATGTTGTGGAAACTTTTGTAGTTTTGCTTTTGTGTTGTGTTTTGGGTATTGTTCAGTGTCTTTTTGATCTTTTGTATCATGTCATTTGGTGATCGTCTACAGCCATCTACAACACAACCAAGAAACTACCATAAGCTTTAATTAATTTAATATATAAAGTTAGGTATGTTCAGTTTAACCAGAATGCGCATTGTCTTCTACATGCGAGACACCCCTGAAGGTATCTGCTAAACCTTAAAGAACAGTAGCAGTTAACTCTAGGTCATGGCCAAAGAATGACCAAGATCAGTTTTCTCCTACCAATATCAATATACAAAGTCAAAAGAAGAGGTCATAAGAATTTATAAAAATGATCAGCAAAGAGAAAATGCTTTGATCCTTTATGGAGTTCGGTCTAAAGATGTTGGGGCTGAAACGGTGGTTCAGTGTTTAGTAATGCGACGAACTCTAGATCCAGTGGCTGCATGGACTTTGAGCTTTGGCTGTGCCATTGCATTGTTTCCTAATTATATAATGCTTGCAACTTTAGCCTTTTACCATAATGTCTCTTCCCAAGTGTAGGGTAAGGGTGCAGTTAACATTAATATGAGGGTGTTTAGCCAGTAATAGTATCTTAGTTAGGGGCCAGTTTCAGTGAATGTCAGACATAACTGCTGTCATCTATGCATGGAACTTGATACAGGTTGAGATAGAGCAGTAAAAAACTCTGATCTCTGTCTGTCAGTTGTCAGTGCTTGGATTACATCACCTTAAACCCACTTGTGGTAGTGAAGAGTGATTAACCTGGAGGCCTCTGCTAAGGATCACTGCTGTTATATGCAGGGCAATGATAAGACATTTTGAGGGTACTGTTTATGACAACTTGTTTTGCCCATCAATATATTGGTGTTTTAATTTGTTTTTAGAAGTGCCCACAAGCAGTGGAAAGCAAGAGAGGACAGAGTCAGAAACCACCCCCATAACAGTAGGGCCCTGCACACCAGACAAACCCCATGTGTCAGCTTCAAATGGTCTTCATTACTCTCCTGGATTCTTAGCTACCAGTAATCTTTCTCAGTTAGCAGAACTTGCAGCTAATAAGTCAGCCATGAATCAGACAGCACCAAACAGTGTACAAACACCTACTGCTCAGCCTCATCTGCTTGGAAACCAAAGTAGATTTGTTATTCCCACTCAAGGAATCACCCCTGGTATGTTTGGAGCGTACCAAACCTCACCCATTGTGCAATATCATGGCTTTATCCCATCTCCTGCTACCCAGGTCCCATCGCCATTTGTCAAGGGCTCTATCATTCAGCTGACAAGTGGAGAGTTAAAGAGAGTTGAAGATCTTACAACAGAAGATTTTGTTCACAGCACAAAGCTCTATCCAGATCACAAATTGGATACCAGCACTGTAGTGAAAATAGAGGATGGTACAGATGCAGGATGCACACATATAACCTTCACCATCAACAGTTCAAAAAAACAGGTACTGTAATATACAGGTTAACAAGCAAGTTCCAGCTTGTATAGGCTTATCACTTTGATGTATTGAGAGTGTTGTCTAGTAGAGTCTCCTTCCAAAGGAGAAACTTGGGGTTGGGAGACTTATTACTCTGTTACATATTGCTAGGTGAGGATGTCGCTTAACTATGGTATCACTGTTGTTGAATTCGAATATGTCACTGTAGGCTGAAATGTCCTCCCAAGTATCCAGAACTTTTCATTGAGCAAATCAATTGTAGATGCTTAAACATTGTCAGTGGCAGACTGCACTGTCATTTGATGTAGCCCAGTATTCAATTTAATTACCTTTTTTCGGTAAAATATGCACAATTTCCTTAAGTTTCTGTCTTTTATTACTGTTATATTAAGTCACCCAGTTTAAATGCTTGTATGTGTTACAGGTTAAATTTGATCTCAGATTGAAATGTTTTTAACTGAAAATGATTCTGGTGCTAGGAGACAGAGGAAATTAAGAGTCAAGCTTGGTACCATTGAAAGGCCTCCATAAGAGAGGCTGACGTGTCATGGCTTAACTCTGGTGGCCCTCGTCCTGAGCTTTAAAATGTCTAGTAGGGCAAATGTTTCTAGTTGAAATAAGATGCCTTTGCAAGAAGGGATCACTATTTTGTAATTTCTTTTGGCAGGTAACTCTAAACTGCCCTGTGGAGCACCCATTCTTTGTGTATGGCCAAGGTTGGACGTCCAGTAGACCAGACCAGTCCCTTGCTAAGTATAATCTGAGCTGTCAGGCTCTCAAGGTTGGTGATGTGTGCATATTTCTTTCTCCTTCTGCAGTTGGTGTTCTTCCAAGTGTTCCATCAACCCAAGCTACTCCAGCTGCACAGTCTGGGACTTTGTCAGTTCCAGTAAAGGGAGCCATATCTGTCAGTAGCACAAGTCAAACACCAAGTTCTGTTACAGTGTCCTATGCACAAACTCTTGCTGGAATGGCAGCTTTACCAGGCAACATGCAAGGTGTTGTTGTAACATCCTCTCTACCAGCTGGCATTCCTGCAATATATCCAGGAACATTTCCACCACCTCAGGGAAAAGTGGGAAGTACCCAAAGTGGTGCTGAACGATCGACAACAACTCAGCCCATAGTGGTCTACACAGCTGATGGCAAACCCTCAGATCCCCAGCATCCCCCAGCAGTAGTGTCTGGGGGATTCCCATTAGCTGGTGGTGCTTACTACCAACCCCTCCCAGGAACTCTTATGACATCAGTGCCTCCTGGCCAAACATTCGTACAGGGCACAGTTGTGCCACAAGGCTCTGTAGGAAATGGTTTGCTTGTTGCTGCAGTTGGTTTTGTCCCTGGTAGACAACCTCCATTTGTTCAGCCTGGAATGTTGTACAATCCATCTCCGGTGGAAGTTGTGCCAAACGCGGCTGGTGACGGAAAGGCTGAGGAATATCCACAAAAGCCTGGAAGAACAGACACACAAGCAGAACTATCACAGCCGGATGCTAAGCGAGCAAAAGCTGCTGACACAGAAGTAAAATAGAGTTTATTTATAAATGAGCTCTTGAACATGAAATAACTTTTACTAAAAGAGATATATAGTTATAATATTATTAATAAGGAAGCTCTTCCTTTAACTTGTATTTATTTCAGATCAGACTAACTTGAAAAGTTGTCTTGCATCGTTTGTTGAGACGTAAGCTCCCACTATCAGCTTTAATTTCAGAGAAACACAATTTGTATTTAATATTGTTTTGCTCCTTTTCACATGTGATCCGCCTTTTCATTGAGTGATTTAATTTAAGTAAAAATGGCACATCTAGTTTAAAGTGTATATTTTATAACAAAGAGTTTGTAGTTATTATATAGCTTACTTTAAGGATAAGAAATATACATGTAGGAAAAAAATATTATTTGTTGCATTACAAGGTTGTTAATTGGATATTTAAAAAGTTGGTAAAGTAGCATTTTTCCTCATACGTATGTCTGCAAGCGGTTTTCAGTCAAGAAACACTGTCAGTGTTGGTTTTGTGAAAGAATTTAACATCTAATATTAGCTTTTTCAACGTTGTTGCAATTACTTTGAAAACAAGGTATAGTGTGTTGCTTTTGGTATGAAAATAGATTTTTCTTCTCACTTGAATAAAACTCATTTTCACAGGAAAGGTTCTCCTTTTTTTGGAACTCAAAAAAAGCCTAGCTTGTGGAATTCATTTCTTGCGTAAATTGGACCAAAATTAAAGCAGTAAAGTTTTAGACAAGAAATCAGTGACAACCTTCTCAGACAAACTAATTAGCTTCCTCTCAATATAAATTTTTATGTTCCTAATACAATTAACTGAGATTGATGCTATCTGGATATTTAGCAATTTTTTATCCCAAAGTTAGGTATTATGGCATGAGAACAAAGCTGAAAAACCTTTTGGCATTGGGAGTTATAGCAATGTGGTAATCATTTGTTACTAAAATTGAGGAATGAGCCACAGTGACCTGATTTTTCTTGTATTTCTCTTAAAAAATTTAGTATACGTGTCCTCAGAGCTGCAAATTAATATAAGCCTTGCAGATTAATTAAGCTTAATTCAGGTCATTGTAGCTCGTTTTATGGGGGCACCCTGAAGCTCATTCTTACTATGAAAGGGCAGAGTGAGGTTCAATTCAGCCACAAAAGCAGTGGAAGTTAAAAAAAACCCTTATATACTGATCGAGTTAGACAACATTAAATTCCCACCACTAATAATTATTATTGATAACCCCTATGCCAATGGAGAAACACAATTATAATTCAATATTTTGTTGGAAAAAGTATGTTTTAGTTTTCAGTAAAAAAAAATCATTAAGTTCATCCATTTATTTCTTGATCACATGTACTGGCTAACGCAATTACTTATCAGTAGTACACACAATGCATCCATACGTTAGTTGTCTTAATGTCGGAATAACACCTAGTGGCCATATTTGATTTGGTAGCAAATGATTACTACAGGGTGAGTGGGCAAGAAACCTATTTTGTTATCAACAGTCTAAGGCAAGTATTAAAATGAAACCATGTACATGGCTCAAACTAAGAGAGAGATTATTTTAATATCCACATTAACAAGCTTTACCGTTGTGACCGCTAAAACTTAGCCTGTGTGAGTTGCAAGCTTTTCCGTATTGTTGGATTTAACATGTATAAAAATACTACTGTCGTATTCAACCAAATAAGGGGTGGATGTCAATGTCTCTTACCAATATGTGTAGAGATAAATGTACAATACTTTAAAGTTATTTATTTAATACAACTTCAACTTGAGCAAGAACGACGTCTGACACGTGACACAAGCTTCAACAATAGTTTAGAAACTTCAGTGCTACTAGTTTGTTTGCAGTTATCAGGTTACCTTTGTTATTGCAGCTGTTATTTTAAGAATAAATATCAAAGTTGATAAAAGGTGAATGAACATGTTGATTTTGGGAAATCAGGATTGTGCATTATGCCCAATGGACTGGGTGCCAGGGTCTCTATGCTAATATAATCGTGAAAATAATTGAACAACACACCCTAAGGGTCAACCCCTTACCCGTTTATATACCACTTTTGACAGACACAGTATCCCTTTCGTAAACCTTCCATTGAAAAATGGTACCTCTTCAACTTATCTACTAATAATAAGTAAAATCACTAAGAAAAAGGTACTTGTTTGGGGAAAGCCTCCCCATATATAGGCCGTTATAGAAGTGCCCCCCCCCCCCCCCGGGATACACCCACAATAACATACTGTGGATGTGGTTTATTTCAAAATGGCATACATGCCAACTCTCTCGGATACGACACCAATCTGCCTGTCCCCCGTACGGGTCACCATATCTTCCGGATAAAATCATCTTTTGAGATTCTCTGGGCCTTAGTTTGAGATTAAGCCCATTTTTAGCTCGAAACGTGAATTTTTCTTATTCGTAGTACTGTTTCTGGGGCATTTCTGGCATCAAAACGATGATCGCAGCTCTGAGTATGAAAATCTATGATGCTCGTTAATTTATGAAAAAAGGATTCATTGTTGTCCAAAGGCACAAATGCTGCAAGTTGCGAAGAGCCACTGAGCACTAAATGGTAGTAAGAGCTTAGCTCTTAAGCCTCTGTAAAAATCACATAAGATAGGTAATACAATCATAAGTGGAAAGGAATAGACCATTTTTTGTTTTGCTTGTCTCCCCTTTGTGTTTCCATAAGTACAAACACGTGTATATATGTAAGCTGGACTTGCATTAACCCATTCACCCCCCTGAAGTTTTGCTCAATAGCAAGTTTTTTTTTTCCTGGTAATTACTGCCCCCCCACCACCACCCCCCCCCCCCAAAAAAAAAACAAACAAACAAACAAACTGCTTAAAACACTGTTAATATCCCACGTTCAATATATTGAACATGACTCCAAGGCTCTGTGGTCATTTTTCTATATTTGGGTTGGTTTTCTTTGTGCTCAAGTCTCTTTCTGGGGATTGCGAAACATTGGGGTCGTAATAAAATGGAAATTTTGACCCTAAAGCCTCGAATTCATGTTATTTTAATCCATCGAACGTTTGCTATTAGTTGAACACTTCTATTCCTGATGTAGCCTGTGTACAGGTTCTTCTCAAGGTCCAACTATTCCACTACTCTCCGTCTTCCACCTTTTCTCTTGTCATCTCATCGGGATTTTTATGCCCCTTTCTCTCCATTAATTGACAACCTGTTCACAGGCTATTCCAGATGCTTAATATCAGCTTCTAAAGCAGGCAAAATGCAATGCGCAAAAGACCCACGGTTTTTTTCAAGTTTTGAAAAAGACCTGTAGGTGGAAATCCATTGAAACTGCTGAAAAAAGCGCATTAAATCAACAGAAGTATCCTTTACTCAACTTCAATTTTAACAGGAAACATAAGGCTGGCTTGCATATTGCCCAGAGCTAATCGCAGCAAGCCAGACTGTACAGAGATAACTTCCCTACACATTTTAAAAATACAGAAGATTTACATTAACATAAAATTTTGTGCAACTTGTGTACGCCAGACTTCATGTTATTAAGTAATTAAGAAAGAAAACAAACTAAGGGAATCAGGTCAAGCAAAATGAATATGCGAAGAGGAAACCAACAAACTGAACTGAAATATTTATTGGAACAGAATTCGAGTTTACATTAAATTAGGGGTGCTTAGAAAACGAAGACCCTCAAGACGAAGCTCTCGAAAACGAAGACCGAAGCACGAAGCACCCAAATCTCGAAAACGAATCGAAGCACCCAAATCATGAAAAAGAAACAATCAAGACTCGAAACCTGTCTGCCCTTTAAAAACACGAGACAGTTCCTTGTCAAGTCACCAATGCTAATACAGCAGGAATCAAGCACGATAACGAGTAGCGAGTAGAATGCAGTTCAAAACTATTCAAGTAGAACTGCGAGGTGTTGCAAATGCATTTCCGCCGCCCTGACTAAATTTTAAAAAGTGACGACTTCTGTTTTGGACGTGATCAAAGTGTATTACTGGCTACCGTTTCCACTAGGCCAAATACTAGCTGAACATATTCTTTCTATGTTTTTTTTACAAAACTAGGTAAACATGACATCTGTTTTCTAACTACGTTTTCACTGTGAAATTTTACCCGGAAATTTCAGCCAGTGATCAAGCGATTCAAATTGTAATAGCGCGCAGCTTTCGAAAATGGTGGAAGAGAAAGCGCTTTGTTAGTCCCAGGCTATTATCCGAGAAGAAAGTGTCATAGATACCCAATATGTCGTCATAAACATGTATGTGTACTAAAAAATATGCTTATTAAGATAAGATGAGTCAAGTATCTGGAGACTACAGGACTTCCTATCTAGAAACGTTCAGTTAAACAGGACAGTGGCAGGCTTAAAATAAAACCTGGGGATGGATTTGTGGACCTTTAGGGGTACGGACGCATCCGTTGCCTCCACCTGGTTCGGCCACTTGCGTCATGCAAGACTTAAAGTTGTAGTTCTTCAACCTACAGTGGTTGCGTTGGGTGCTTCGTTTTCGAGATTTGGGTGCTTCGTTTTCGAAACTACCGAAAACGAAGACCCCCCTTGAAATCACTTCGAAGCTAGTAACTACTTCTAGACACTGGAGGAGTGTACGAAACATCACGATCTTTCCGTTACCTTTCAGCCAAACGAAGGTAAGAGAAAGTTCGAGAGGCAAGAAGCCCGCAGCGAAGAGGCGCAAAGATGTTAAGGCTTGGGGGGAGAAGTGAGGACCTTGCACATAATTCTCGCTTGGCTAAAAGGGAACGGAAAAATTTCTACGCAGGCTATAAATGATTTGGTGGGGGGTCTTCTTTTTCTAGTTCTAGAAAACGAAGACCCTGGTCAAAATTTTGGATTGAAACCAGTGTTGTTTCTTAGACTCCCCTAGTGTCTAGAAGTCTAGAAGTAGTTATTAGCAGTTTCGAGCCGTTTCCAAGTGATTTTAAGGGGGTCTTCGTTTTCTGGACACCCCTAAATTAGCAACTTTTTCAAAGTATAGGAATTCTCGGGGTAGAAAGGTATTGCACGCTTCCTTGCTTGAGCAAAGTTGGGCACGTTTTTCGAAGATTAAGGAGGGTTTTAGATGCATTGCCCTAAGATATTAAACCATACATTATACAGGGTGCAATGAGAGACTTGTAAATATCAAGAAGGTTTCCAGTTGGAACAATATGCTATAACTTCGCAATAAAGACAAACAGTTTTACTTATGAAATGTTGTGAGGGAACAAATATGGTTTTTCCAAGAGAGATTTTCATCAATTAATAATCCAAGGTATTTAATGCAGTTCTTTTGTTCAAGGTTAACAATTTTATGTTTTTCATTATCAAAAATATTAATCTGTGGTTGATAGTTGAACTTTTTATGGACGAACAAAGTTAGATTTTTTATGTCGAGCGTAAGTTTGTTTGAGGTTAGCCAATTAAAAAGACTTTGCAATTCTGTATTTACAATTGACTCCAGTGTCTTAAGGACGTTAGTATCATCTGCAAGGAGGAAAAACTCAAGTTTTTATTAACATATAGTAAAAAGAAGAGTGGCCCTAAAACAGACCCTTGTGGTACACCGCAATTAACGTTTTTTCTCTTTTTTTTTCTTTCTTAAGATCAATGAACCCTCAACAGGAAAAAAGTTTTTTGTTTTTTGTCCATATTGGTACGGATAGATTCAACGATATCAAGTATGACATGTTCAGTCGAATGTGCTCGGCAAAACCGTATTGGGATGAAGATTGTCAGTTATGTGTTTGTCAATGAAACCTTTCGCTCTGTTGTACATAATTTTTTCAAAAATACTGTTGAAGTTTGACAATATAATAATGAAATTAGTCTGTAATTGCAGGCATCAGTCTCATCATCAGCTTTGAAAATTTGTATAATTTTAGACATTTTCAGTTTGGAGGGATAGTTACCTAAACTGACAGATGTCACTGGTTGAGAATATTTGCAAGGATAGGAGATATTATGTCACAAGGGTGTTTAAGAAGCTGTGAAGGACAAGATATACAGGTCATGTGATTTATTGTTTGGTATAGATAGAATTTCAAGTTTAACTTTATGTGAAGTAACAGGATTAAAGAAATACAGTATGTTGCCCAGTATCCGGCCACTTAAAACAAAAACTCAATTTTTGAGGCGCCCTTTTCAGTTCTCGGTAAACGAAGTATTTCGAATGAAAGTTGAACATTTCAGCTTTAAGATGAAAGTTTTGGCGAAACAGTCGCAGAAGACGCCGTTCTGTTCAGGTATTTACGGCCCAGTAAAATTAGTGCTGCTCAGAGAAGGGTAGGTAATATGCGATATTTTCAAAGAAACTGTTTTATATTTAAAGTGAAGATACTTAAAGAAGTCAGGCTCTCAGAAAGTTTATTAATTCTTCTTGGAATTTGATTTGTATGGAATAACGGAGGCCAAAAACATTCACTAAGTATTGCTGTCAGTTGCCCAGTATCCGGCCAGTTTTTTTCTTTGCTGTACAGAATCGATTAATTAGCTGCGTACATTATCCGGATAAGATTGATTTCATATCTATAACTATAATTAAAGCTTAGGATATATGATATAATCGTAGAGTGTAATTCTACTCAACTTCTTATAGAAATTTACTTCACTCATTCAGAGGCGACTTGATTTCGTGTGCACAGCTTGTTTCATCGCGTGACTGCACTCTCTACAAGCGACAGAGTTAAACCGGGAATTCTTATACCTTCCCCAGTTGTGACTACTAGAATGGGGTTGCAACGGTCTGAAAAATGTCTGTAAGGGATTGAGAGATGCAAAAGAAGGAGGAATTAGTGCTAGAAAAGCAGGCCAAATGTGGGGAATGAGCATGAAGAAATCAACACTGCAGGTCAGACTAAATAGGAGAGTGACCTTTGACCGTCAGATTGAGGTCCCTTCGCCAGTCTCTTTTTTTAAAGAAAAAACGAAGGAAAAAAACCTGTTTGCAGATAGGCTAATCGAGCTTGCAAACCGCGGCTTTGGCTCGTCCACGGATGCGTTCCTTAAATCAGTGAAAGAGTTCCTAGACAAGGAAATAAGAACTATACCATTTAACAGCCGCTCGCGTTCCCCACCAGCCACCATACGCCAGTTATTTGCTATGTTTTATTTCACGATGCTAGGTTCCCAGATAGATTTATATTTTTGGAATCGATTGCCAGACTACTTTGCAAGTGCAAGGGAAGCTTATAAGTCGCTTGCCTGCCGAAATTTATGTACACTTACGTTGTTGTTGTTGTGGGCCGATACTGGGCCAGCTGTCCGGATACTGGGCAACATAGGAGCTCTGCAAAAATATTAATTTCGCGATGGAAACCAAGGTAAAAAAGTTAAACTGTTAATACCAACCCTTAACTGTTGTAGTAAGAACCATATGTAATGCCAAATTTTAATAATTTTATTCAAAGAGTTTATTCAGGAGAGATGCATGCTATAACTTTTAAAAGGAAAGCTTTTTGTTAATAACTTTTACAACCAGAAAATGTACAACATATATTAATAGATCTCGGGCACAACAAGGTAGCCCACACCCAGCCATGAAGGTGACACATTAACATGAGAGTAATCACTAGTCCATGCTCAACTTTTACACTTGTGTGCGACATTTTCATGTAACACCTCTAATCCATTTAATCACAAAAACCTAGTGAAAAAAATTGTCCATGTGCAGGTAAAAACTACACGACAGTGAAAATCCACCTTGACCAGGTGCAGATATTTTTAAGTTTCTTTATATATCTAAACATGACAACAACATGATCATGCCACGAGCTTAGAAGTTACCATATTACAATCATAGACTATATATTATTGCTTCACAATTAATCAGTTGACAAAAATGATACTAATTCCAGCTAGAGATTTCCTACCCTTACTTCGATCTACATGTAAGACTGAATAACCTCACTTGTCAATTCCAGCGCACACTGCCTGAACAACATTCTCTTTACAATATAATAAATTTTCCTGGTACAGTAAAATTCAAATTTCTTAGTGTAATCTTCTTTGGTTAGATGATTGTATTAATCGCCATCTAGAATTTCAGAAAATAATACTAATAAAGAAAAACTCTTCCTTTGATCTACACATTTGAAACAATACAGGTTATGTAGCGACTATACATGCCTGCTAGCATACCCTAATTCGTGGCAAAAAGAAAAACATGCATCATCATAATAATAATAATCATGATCATAATAATAAATAACAACAATAATATCCGAATAAAAACACCGCAATTACTTAGCAATGACAGAGCAGTTTTCAACTGAGCCCAAAAAGAATTAACTTGTTTGGTCAGTCAACTGGGTAACACTGAAACAAAGCACAGTCATCCAAAAAACTCAAGGCAATTGAGAAGATCTGAACAACTGCTTTAAAGAATTTGTATAGACTTAAGTTTTACCTAGGTGAATGCAATTGCCAAAATCATCTGTATTGTCCTGTGTCTCATCAGAGGTGTTTCCTTATGATCATCCTGATTGCATTACAAGGCCATATTTTGACATAATTTGAGCAGTCGAGACAATTCAGATGATTACATGGAAAGTAGGCTTTAGAAATACCATTGGGAGCCTAGCTGTGACCCTACAAAATCCGGTATACCCATGACACATTATGCTTTGTGAAAAAAACTAAGATTTCCCAGTCGCCCATGGGCAATTAGCAAGTCATCATGCAGGGGTCACCTGCCTTTTTTCTACACAATAAAGACCACAGTGATAAACATAGACAAGCAAGTCATAGCTGGTGTTGATTTCATTACTTTTCATGCTTAGATAAACATAAAATTAGTGTACTAAAAAGTTCAAGATATCCTGTGAGAAGTGGTTTCTTCAGGCTGGACGCTATGTAATGAAGAAAAACCGCCACGCACGACCACTTGCTTCTTGGATCAAGCCGCCGTCCAGCACCATGGATAAATAAAATAACTTTGAACAGGTAAAACTCGTTTTAAAACAAGTTAAGGCTCTTGTGCATTTGCCTATGTTTATAACTTTTGCCTTAATGCAAGCCTGCTGTGAATTTGAGCTGTTTTAGTCTTTTTCGTGGATATTCCTACACAATTACTTTGTCAAATGTAGGCAAACTAAACTGGAGTTTAATATTCCTACAGACATGTCCAAGTTCAGAAAGAGAAATAAACTTTGGTCACCTCATAGTCACGCAAAAAAAAGAGTGATGCAAATGCAAAATTGTTGTTTTGCTTACTAAACCTGTTGCTTTTTGAGGCTCTCATTGCTGTCACATTGTTGGATCTTAGAAATGCTAATTTTTCCTGCAAATCAAGCGGTGTCATTTCATGTTTTTGACACAAGCGTCACGTGGATACACATGCTCGATGGAAAAGCAAACAGTCACTTGCAGTAGTTTCTCTCCCTCTGTAGTGTTAGTGTAGCGTCCAGCCTGGAGAAACCACTGTTCGCAGGGTATCAAAGAGAGTAAATCATGGTTATTAAAAAGTTATGGTCAAAAGTACACAATTCAAAACTGCTCGGAACAATGTCAACATTCTATGAAAAGACATTGTTGAGCTGCATAGTAACACGAATGAAGGTAGTTCTTCTTGGAAGCTCCTTCAGTTTCTCAGCTCCAACATATGTACATGTTGAACGCACTCCACCAAGGATATCTTTCACAGTGTCATGAACATCACCTCGATATGGCACCTCAACAGTCTTGCCTTCTGAAGACCTGGAAATAAGTGTACAAGTTTAATTGACTCGTACTGAAATCTACTCACAGGAAATTAATAAAGTAAGACAATGTTGTCGGCTAATTAAGAAACTTAAACTGGCCAAACAATGATAATCAAAAACTATGCTTTCATCAAAAGTGTATCAAACTGTAATCAACTTGCATTTGTAATCTCTTTAACTAAAACTTTTTATTAAAATGAGGCACTCTTCAGACAACAGAAGCAGATAAAATACAAATTATATCCTTAAGCAAAAGTGAGCTATTATATTTGCTTTAGGGAACAAAACAAACCTGTAATTAGCTACTCCCCCAGCATGCCTTTTCATGGCTGTTGTTGAACTCATGCCATAAAATATCTTGTATTTTTTCCCATCTCGCTCTATTAACTCCCCACCTGTACAAGTTAATAAAGAAGTACATGTTAATAAAAGTTGTGCATTGATTAACTCCCCTCAGTCAATATTTATGTAGCCAGTATATGCAAATAGTGCTACACTAACCTTCAGATTGTTTTGAATACCTAACAAAATCTCTACTTAAATCAAGGCACCCCGAAAATTCCAACCCCCCAAAAATCCTTTGATCATCCCCGTCACTTTCACTACAAGCTACCCTCTCAGGGGATTAAACGCAATGTACGATATCGTTGGTTTGTAATTGTAACAATGTTCTCACTGCCAAAACACATAACAGGTGGCCATGGTAACTGTCTGTTGCAATCTTACCAGATTGATCATGACCAGCAAACATTCCTCCCATCATCACAAAGTCAGCACCAGCACCTTAAGAATAAAATCATTTCAATTTATGCCCAGCCTCTTTTTTATCCGTTTGAGTGAGAATAAAAAGAGATTTGCCTGAAGCAGGGGTTTCATTAAGGTTTTGAAAAGGAGGGCAACTGGGTTTGACACACAGGCAAAGAATTGGAAAGGCACTTTGGGTCTTCCCCCATAGGAAGGGCCAGGGGTGCTCCCCTGGACAATTTTGAGATTCTAGAGTTTCCTGCATTCTGAAGCTGCAGACAATGCCTTTCAACTAACAAAAAAGATAACTTTTCTAAACAATTTAATCATGATTTTATACCAATATCCACCACACAAATTAGTTCACAATCTTATTGAGATATTTCCGATGATTTTTGATGGAGTACACTTCTTTTGCAATCATTATGAGGTGATTCTTGTTTTTAGCATGTAACAGACAAGGGGATTTACTGATTTCATGCCGCATGGGAAATATGTTTTTGCACTTGACAAGACTCATCATTTACTTAAAACTATTTTTGATTGTTTGTTGTATTAAAAAAAGTTCTTTGAGAAGTTAAGCAGCCGGTCAATTTGCTCGGTGCCCAGCCCCTGACCCTTAATGAAACCCCTGCAGTGAAGCATGTTGAGCCTTTCAAGTAACCAAAGCCTGAAATTCTGGACTACTCGATCTTACTCTCTATTATGGAACTGGTTTCTCAAGTGTGAGCACCCGAAAATTGATTAACTGATGGTCATAACTTAGACAGTTGTACCAGTAGGCCTGGGTTCACAACTGTATCCCAGCACATGCTCAATAAAGATCTTACTCCACTTCATGCAGCATCTTTCGCAGGTACACCAGTATCAAACAAGTGAAAGAAAGATTCTGCTACCAGTATGGTTTATAATTAATGACAAATTATGAACTGCAGTGCCAATCAAATTATCATAATTTCAGAATATTAATTACTCACCACCTAGTACATTGAATATAAACCCAATTACCAAATGTTTGGATGTGGGGCTTTTGACTCAGGGAAAATGTTAGTGTTCATCAGCTCTTTAAGTAGTGATAAGAAAATTATCTCCCTGCATTAATAAGGCTCAGAAATATTTACACTTCCTCTGATAAATGATTGCTTTGAAATCAGCTTTAATGCTTACGACAACTTTCACCCAAGGTTTCCACAATAACAGTACAAAACTCATCTACTCACAAATCATACGATAATTCTACAACAAACCGCACTACACACATTTCCATTCTACCAGTTACAATTTATGCGGATACTTTTACAGTGGAATGTCATCAAATTGAACAGAGTTCTTACCAAAAGCTTTAGACACATCACCAGGACAAGTGCATCCACCATCCTACAAGACACATCTAAAATTACCCAGGCCTGTGTTTACACTTTGATTCTAACGGGAGAGTGTCACTTATCCATTGACAGAGGTCTTTTATGTATAATACAGACAGAATGCCAATTAGACCATTCCCTACCCCCTCAAAATTAGGCATGTAACAATACATAATTAAACTACCAATGGATTGTGTGATAGTGTCTCAATAGTAATGCATTAAATTTAATAAATAATATATATATATTACCCTGTACTACAGACATCTTCACTTTCATAAATTTACAGATAGCAATTTTTTACACAACTAAAAAAATGGAATTTAAAGGCTTGATGCTTGGGCAAGATCCCTTTCCCAGGACCATTATTTCCTTGTCTTGGTTACTATCATAATGGCTTGACTGGCCTCTAATTTGCCCATTGGGCAGGTGAGCTATCAACAGTTGATTGCCCAGCAAGAAAATCTACCAGTCCTGGACGGTACCGCAAAGGACATTTTCTAGCCCTGGTTACTTGATTGTTTTCAAATAATCTTTTGTAAATCACTTTTCTTGCATGAAAGAGGCATATCCTTTCTTCATGGTTTGCCATTTTCTTTTGAAATCAAGTAAACAAACATGGATTGTAGATCCATGAAAGCAGAAATGGACTTTACTGACACTGCTTTGTTTTGTAAAAGTTGTTGCCAGGACATGGTCCGAGTTCAAAATGATGGCCAGTGGAATTTCTGCATAAATTATACCTCACTTCAAGGTGAAATCAACAATGATAAAACCATTATTCACAATTGCAATGTTATTGCAACAGTACAGAGTACAGTCGAAGCTCTCAAAAGCAGCCACCTCAGAAATTCGAAAAAAGTGGTTGTAACTGGAGCTGGTCGCTTACAAGAAAATGAGCCCTTGTAAATTGACCACATCGTAAAACAAAAGAGGGTGGTTGCTTACAAGAGCTTCAGAAACTCATTATAATTAATAACAAAAAAATTTTAAAATTAATAAAGAAATAAATGTTTAATGAGTATCTTTATATCTGATATAGATCTAGACAGGGTTATAACTTTACATCTAATTTTTTAGACAATTGATTTTTATGGAAAAGACTTTGAGTGATGCTTATGAGAGCTTAAAAATAAAAGACAAGTTCAGTTGGGTCATCCCAAAAGTGGTCACAGACAAATACAGAAGCAGTCGCTTACGAGAGCTTTTTATTACAAAGTTTATAAATATAAAGTCACAGTTCAAATGGGGTTTCACAAATGTGGCCATAACAAGAGCTGGTCTCTTGTGAGAGCGGTCACAAGGAGAGCTTCGACTCTACTTCATTACTACTGCAATGGTTAAAGTAACCTTAATAGTCACCTCTATCTGAGATAAATACAAGTAGGTAACATAAAAAAGGCATTATACTGTACATACAGAAATGATATGTCCCTTGAGTCCATGGGCAGCATCAGCACATTCTAATACTGCACTAAGTTGTGGATATCCTACACCAGTCTGACGGCGCGTGGTACAGACAGACCCTGATGAAACAACAAGACACACACCAAAAGATTGCCAAACAGGTTGACCAACACATTAAGAACTGTCATAAATCTGATCTACAGGAAGCCTAAGCAGTATGTAGAGTAGAATACTGAAATCACAATATTACTGTATCTTGGCATTCTAAACACAGTTGGCAATTAAGACAGGGTAAATACACTACAGTACTAACCTGGGCCGATACCAACTTTGACAACATCAGCTCCATTAAGGATCAGTTGTTCCACCATCTCACCTGTCACAACATTTCCTGCCTACAGTAAATGAAAAAAAAAAACAAAAAAAACATGTCAGACAGTACAGAATGTGCTGACAAAACAATATATAACTGTACAATAATATCATGACAAAAAGAAGAAACATGTTTCCTATAATGCAAATTTGGATCTGCATTGAAAGACATTTTAAAACAAATGTAAAAAGGGGTAAGCAACAAAGAGTACCATCACTGAGAAGTATGCAAATAATAAGTGGCCTCAAAATGAGGAACTAGAGAATTCAGTTGATTGAAAAAAATACTAAGCATTCAAATTTAATTTTTTCAATACCATGATAATGTGCTCCGGGAATTTGCTCCGCACATTTTTGACAAATTCTACAAAGTGCTCAGAATAACCATTGGCCACATCCAGACAGATTGCAGGCACAGCAGGGCAAGCATCAAGGATCTGCTTTAATCTAGCAACGTCTTCATCCATCATCCCACAGCTAGCAATCACATACTGTGAATTCAATGCAGCATTTTTATATTGATGCTTCAAATAGACCTTATTCATGATACGCGCTTTAGGATGGATGGGATAAAAGCCATGTCACGTGGTATTTAGGGGCAAACAAAGGATAAAATTTGCCAATGAAAGAAATTGCAGTCCAGTTTGTTTATTCCCTCAAAACGAAACAATGATTTAATGGTCATGCAAAATGTACAGTTTGAGTTTCGACAACATTAATGTCATTATTGCTTGCTGTGAGGACATCTATGGTCACTGCTGCATCCAGAAAAAAAAATTATTACTTCCACCCATAATTTGCCATTATCATCTTTAATAGAAGCATATAATAAGGTAATGCATTTTCCAAGTTGTTCGAAATTTGAATGATGCTTTGTAGTCATCCACTAGACAACCATTAAATCAGTGTATAGCATTGTCCACTGTCTGGGGCCTGGGCATCAAGTTTGAATGTTCAATTGAACTTTTCCAGGTAGATGTGATTGGTATTAAGTTAAGCAATGTTAAAAAATGTTCATTTTCAGTTTCATCACTTATTTCATTTCAGTTACTTGTGTTAAGTGTTGTAATGCCCGCCATCTTTGCACTCGCTTAAGGACTGATGGGGTAAAAGCGATGTCACATGGATTCTCAGGGGGTAAACAAGTGATAAATTTTTCCAATACAAGAAATGCCGGTTGAGTTTGTTTATTCTTGACAACAGAAAATGAACGACTTTTTATAGAGATAATCAGCTAAGCCTAACAAAATATCTAGATGTCATAAAATAAAAAATGAAGTTACCGGTAATACATCTGGGTGGTCTTTAGCAAACTCTTGCCATTCTTCCACGGTGTAATGCTTGTGAATTGCTGTTAGAAGCTTGTGCTAAAAATTCAGTGTTAAACAAATAGAGACCTTAAGATCAGACCAAGGTGATGGCAATGAGAACTTCAAAAGAGCCATAGGTTTAAGACTCAAAACAGCTCTGCATGTGCAGTACTTTTTTGACATTTCTTTGCCTTCACTGCTAGATTACAAAGTGAAAATGTCCCATTTCACATTTTGTCAAATATGAAACAAGCCATGCATGACAAACTTTACTTTCTCTTTCTGAACTTGGATATGGTCCTTAGAATTCAACTGCAAGAGAGTTGCCAACAATTCGGTTCTAAGTAAGTCAGAGTTGGAATATTTGCGATAAAGACCGAAAGAATGTGAATTCACTTTTTCAGCAATTTTTTCACTGCCGTTACCATCCTCAGATCTTACTGGACATCCCTATAGAGTACTAAAGTGTGACGTCATAAAAATGAAATTTCTGAAATTATGGGATTTGTCAGGATATTCTGAAAGAACAATGTCCAAGAGGCCTACTTGCCAAAAATGAGCATTTGGGGGCAAATTGTCTCTGAGATCGTGGCCCAGTTATGCTTACAAAACTCCATACAAACCCTTCTAAATTGTTTTTGGGTCGACCCAAGAAAAAATTAGAAGGGTTTGTATGGAGTTTTCTGAGTATAACTGGGCTACGATCTCAGAGACAATTTGCCCCCAAATGCTCATTTTTGGCAAGTAGGCCTCTTGAACATTGTTCTTTCAGAATATCCTGACAAATCCCATAATTTCAGAAATTTCATTTTTATGACGTCATCACTTTAGTACTCTATTGAGCATGACATTTATTGAAAGAGGGGAGAACAGGGGAGGACATTGAACATTATACTCCTACTGTACTGCCAACGACAACTTGAAAGAGCTCAGATATTTTTTTCTTTCTTAATAGCCTGTATATCTTGATCTTGAATGAATCTTGAATCATTAGGGAATGGCTTTATACATTCAGGTTTAGTATGTACACACTCAGTGATCTTGGTGATTTAAGCAATTTGATTGGTTCACTATCTCGGACTATTTAACAATATTCATCTCCCAGCGAGTGGATAATGAGTGAGCTCGGTGTTTTTCCCATTTTTTTTAGAGAACGATCTTTTAAAAGTCGACAAAGTCATAGGGCTGACTTTTTTTAAGGCATGAAAAGACTTGAAAGGATTCAAAGTGGCCTTTTTCATTTACTGTAGCTGTGTTTTATGCTAGATGGATTGTTTACAACTCCCGTTTATTTGCGTAGAAGAAGCCATTTCGTGAACTCAGCATTTCTTAACAAGACAATTTGGCCCAAAAATTGAAGTTTATTTATGACAAACAAATTTGAAAGCAAATGTTTGCAAAAATTCTAAGTTTCAAGTAAATAGGAAAAAGAATGGTACAGGAAGACGTCTTACCTAAGTCTTACCTCGAGCAACCGAGCCACTGTTTTTGTCAGCACTTTATGCGAAGAACGACACAACAAACCTTTTTGGCTATAAACTTGGTGAGTCAACAGAAAACAACAAAGCTCTACTTTTCTTCTCAGGTAAGGAAACAATTCAAACTTTTAACAGTTCCATTTAAGCCATTACGCTGTTGTTTGCAAAGTGATAAACTTGTGAATCGCCATGTTTGAAAATTCTGCAAAGATCTATTTTTAAACTTTTGCGTGATTTGATCCATCAATCAATCATAATTTTTAATGGTTTCCTCTCTGATTTTGTTGAGATCACTTTGTGTGTATATACTAAAACAATTATTCTCTATAATCTTGGTGAATAGTGGCTCTAGGAATATTTACCTCGCCATTTTGCGCCTCGGTAAATATTTAGCCACTATTTACCTAGATTTCAAAGAATCATTGTTAAGTATCAGGAGGAGCAATTTACTGAACATGATGCAAAGGCTCAAACTGGCTGCAGAACATTCAAAACACAAACACCCTAAATCATGACGGTGTATGGTGAATGAATTAACCACTTCTGGCCATAGTGACACACCCCCTCCTAACCTAGGTTAAATCCCATCCCAACTTTTTACAGCTTGTTTATAATTATAACTCAAGAAATCTATTTATCATGAGAGTCATATGAATGGCTCCAAGAGTGGGCAAGCTGAGGCCAGTAATATGTTCTGACTGGCTATTGGGTAATTTTTGGATTCTCTGATGGGACTTAACTTGGCCAATATCCAGCCATCTTGACCTGGCCCCAGTTGTTTGAAAGCTGGATAGCACTATTTACCAGGCCCCAGTTGTTCAAACGTTGGATAGCGCTATCCACCGGATAAATCACTATCCAGCAGATAACTATTAGGGAAACCAATTACGCTATCCGCTGGATAGTTATTTATCCGGTGGATAGCGCTATCCAACGTTTGAACAACTGGGGCCAGAAAAATTGCTATCCAGAGGATAAGTATTACGACAACCAACTGCGCTATCCAGTGGATAGTTATTTATCCACTGGACAATGCTAACCACCTTTCGAACAACTGGGGCCTGACGTTTAGTCGGTAATGCATAAGATTATCAAGACTCCTTATTTTTGTAACAATGAGATGTTTACCTCTGCTAAAGCCATGGCCATTTCAAATGTACCAATGGTATCCATATTAGCACTTATAATGGGAATGATGTCATCAGGAAGTCTCTTCTTTGCATACTTAAAGTTGAAATGTCTGCAAAGTTCAACCTGTAAAGCGATATATCCCATTACTGTACAGTCGGCGCAAACATCAAAGCAATTTTAATGAACACATCAAGATCTCGGTAAAAACACATTTATGGCGCGTTAAAAAACACGATCGGCTAACTTTTCTGAGCAGTGATGGATCTACAATGATTCGCTTGAAATTCTAGGGACTGTCCACAACTAGCATGGGTGTACTAAATAACTTCGATTCTATGCACGTTCACGTTAAGTTCGATTGTACTGCATCCGGTCGTTTCGCTTACGGGTCGTTTCGCCCACGGTCTGTTCGCCTACGAATAGAGTCGATTCGCCTACGAATGGCTAGAAAAACAACGCGCTAAAACATCTAAGTTCGAATGTCTTTAAAAACTTTATTATGGCGGAACCCAGTCGTCTACCAATAGAATGTGTGAAAGATATTTTGCTTAAAATGATTTAAGAAACGTGTGATTGTAAAACTGAGCATTAAGATGTGTATTAAAATGAAATTAACCACCGTTTACGGTCTTTGTGTGGTCGTGTAAAGCGCGAGCAGGGCAGTAAACAAACCACTGTTTACGGTCTTCGTGTAGACTTGAGAAGCGCGAGCGGCGCCTAAACTAAAGAAGGTGAGACTTGCCATTAACATATACGAAATTAGCTTCGGCTTCACCTGACAGTCGTCACAAAGAACTTCTCTGCGGCCTGTGGAATTAAACGCGAATGATCTGTTGTTTAAGGGGCTGGTGTCACTCGGATAACCTAAACGTCCCCGCATGTAATAAGTGTATTAGAATTAAAATCTCGCGAAATGAGTACGCTTCATGGTTACTGAGTGTAATTGGAGAACCGTGTAATTCGCAACTCAGAATATGCGATATTTACATAACTTGTTTTTACTCGAACGAAGATGAATCAAATTAAAAGGGAAATTTTCAGGTAAACGAACGCTCGTTATTTACAATTATTTAACTTCGATAGGCTTGACTTTATGAGTCACGCTCTAGGAATTGAATCGACTGACTAGGATCCGAGCGCGATCGCACATAAAGTAGATGAATCAACTGTTGTAACACATGTTTTAACACGTAGGCAAACTGACACATGAAACGTAGGCGAATCGACTCTAACCGTACGCGAACAGACTGTAGGCGAAACGACCCGTAGGCGAAACGACCGTAAATCGTTATACTTACATCAGCTCGGCTTCGAATTGTACTTCGCTTAGGACGAATTAAAACATCTTTAAAGTCCAATCTCACACTGTGATCTAAATGTGGCATTCTTCTGAAAATCAGTAAACACCGCAGACAGACAAATTGAATTGAAGTTAGCAAATGCAAGTTGATGCAGGTAAAAAGGCGCTAAAATCGAAGTTCATCACGTGGTAAGAAACTTGTACCCAGTTTGCGCACGGAATGCTCGTGTAAGCGAGAGAAAAACACATTCATGCCTTCCGAGGGTTTTGGCTTCGGTTTCAGCTTCAATTTATTTGTGCCTCTTAAAATTATCAGTCTAATCATGGCACAAGTGGTCATAGTCTGTTTCAGGGCCGGAGCAAGCCTTTAGAAACTAGTGGGGTGGGCACAAAGATTTTAGCAGAGGGTTTTGGGTCCGGGAGGCCTGAGGACCCATTGGACTGGTCTCTGTAACCTAAAACCAGAAAACGTTTCACCTAACTGCAGAGATATCATTGTTTCAATGCTCTGGAAGATGAAGTTTTATTTTCAACTTTTATGCGTGCATGTTTTGAGATTTTGGGGCAAGGGGGGCACGGGTTCCCTCGGCCCCTCCCCGTGCTACGGCCCTGTTGTTACCGTTTCCCTGGCCGTTCTGGGCTAGGCCATAGACGGCTAGCAAGGTCACGGTGCTTAGCGAAATACGGTACAAAAAAAATAAATATCAGCTGGAGCGAATTTAATAAATGAAGGACGAACGAGCAACCTCGTCGGGTCGTCCCTGATATCAACCAATCGCATCGTTTTATCGAACAAATTGTTTTAGCGCGTGCGTACACTTTTGGCGCGCAAGTTCAACGGAGGATGCGCAACATGGCCGATGCTATTTATGAGGTAGGTTTTAACAATACTGACACAATTTTTCTCATTTCTGCTTTTTGATGCGACCCGATCCGTTCAGTTTTTCCTCCACATAGGTACTAGTTCTTAAGGTTTGATCTGATTAATTTAAAAGACAATATTCGTGTTTTTTGTTACTTTATTTCTCCTCTTTTAAACAGGTCATTCATTGACAGTGCCAAACTAAAGTTTCACTTCTTCAAGGAGGAATTATTATGCATTGTGCTCATTTGTCGCTTTCTACTTGTTATTTGAAACGATTTTTATCGCTATTTATGTCCAGTTTTCTGATGTTACTCGAACATTTAGAGGCTTTATCTTGTCTTTAATATACATTTTTAAGTTTTCGTTTGCGACAGCTCACTTCCAAACTAACACGTGTGACTTTGTTTTTGTTGTAAGCTTATAATCCTTCACATTATAAAAATTGTTAAGGGCTGCCTTGTCCCAGAATTTAACGTGTGGTACTTGTTTTTTAAACAAGAGAATTAGCGTTAAAGTTATGAACGTGGTGTATTTGTGTACATTACAGATTTTTTTAATTGATCCAGGTTGATAAAGTAATTGGACGGAGAAGGACATCCAAAGGAAAGGAAGAATATCTGGTCCACTGGAAAAATTACGATCGTCTTTACAGTACTTGGGAACCTGTTGAGAATTTAACTCCCTGTCTTCATACTGTGACTGAATTTATGGCAAAGTCCTTTCCAATGCCAGGTAAAAAACAGCAATTAACGAACCAACGTCATAAAACGCCCTGGTTGATTTTTCTCAAACGTATTTTCATTTATCTTTATTGTTATTTTTATACTTGTTTTTATTTTCCATGTATTGGATTAAGAAAGAAAATCATACTCTCATCTTCAATCATCCCACAGTAAATAGATGTAAGTTAGGTGACCTACAAATTGCAACATATCCTATGACCCGGATCAAACACCAGGCCGCTGATGTCTTGAACTTGACTTGCTACAAGTCGACCTCCCATAAGTTGTTAAAAGTGAGCAAAGCAAGCTGCAGTACATGAAGGTCGCTGCGCGACCGAACGAGCAACAAAGTCTCGAGGTCGACTTGTTTCACCTAAATGGAATTGAATCATATTATAAATTCATGCAGGAAAAAAACGATCAACATATGCTGTGTCGGGAGTGGCGTGAAATATCACTCACTGTCCTATTGGTCAATTGTCATGATGTCACCAGTACAATTTTCAACCGGTAAATTTCGCGCCAAACATGTATAAAAAGTCCTTTAAAATGGCATAACCATGCAACCATGAAACAAATAAAGTCCTCTCAGAAAGTCTAGTGAATTCAGCTTTCCTATCATTTGAAGAATTATGGAGATTGAGGAGGGTGTTATCCGCCAAGGACGTAGGTCAAGGACAATAACACCCTCCTTGATCTCCATAATTCTTTAAATGATACAAAAGCCAAATTCAATAATAGGCCACTTGCACTAAGAGGTCACGTGACCAATGCTTCCTTTAAACAATGAGTTGGAATCTTGCTGATGCCAAAAATTGTTAGAGCACACAAAAATTATCTTACACCCGAAATTTGAGAGGAAACGCATTTAAGGGAGGCACTTTGTTTGTGGCACTTTGGTTTTTCAGCAAAGTAGTATGATTTGCATTGGCCGCCATGTTGGAGGGCATGCTCTTGCCCTCCAACATGGCGGCCAAAACTACTTCTTGCTTATATCTTGTTCAACGTTTCATAGTTACGCTCAAATGTGCTGTAAACGTTATCACATCATCGTTTCAACATTTTCCTTGAAGTTTAAGTGCAAAATTTGTGTTCAGAGAGAGGTAATTCATAATTTTAAAAATCACTTCTTGGTCACGTGACCATTTACGAACTTATTCATTTTAAGAAAATGGTGCGGGTTTGAAAAACCAAATCACCATTATATTGTTTAAGATATGACCCACTAATCGTTTTTCGAAGGCAAAATCATATAACTTTCATTTTCATAAAAACGGTGTCACATGCCTCTTAGTGCAAATAGCCTATTGTTTTATTATTCATTCAAAATAATTCCTAGTTTTAAAACAAGCTAACACATGCTTATCAAAGATGAACTTATTATTGATGGAGGTAGTGCATGTTTATCTGCAAGTTTTGGAGATAAAGAGTTCTTCAGGTGTGCAAATATTCTCCAAATAGCAGATGTTGTCCGTCGAGTTGTCTTCTTGCTGTTCTTGCTATGCTTTTTGAAAATAGTTTGCCTTGAAACAAGTAAAATGTCCCGCCATTTTGTACTCACTACCAAAACAACTCAAACTCGTCCCCAGGTCTTCTGGGTTAATGGATCAATAATCTGTCAATTTTGCTGCATGATAGAGGTCATCAGTTCAATATCACAAAATTCTTTCACATTTGGTCAGCAATAGCTTGTTATGATGAATTATGCATGAGATTTTAGCCAATCAGATACAGAGAAATATTTTGAATGAATAATAAAACAATTATTAGGTGAGGATTTTGTGTGATGTGGAATAATTTAATAAGTTTGAGGTGTAAGTAGAATCATAACACACCATTGCATGGAACACAGTTTTACATTGCTCTTTGAAATCATAAACAACAACACCATGGCATTTGAAGAAATTATTCAATGAATTTAGAAGCAGAGTGGATTTGATTGTGACATGATTAAGCTGACAAAGACTATTAACTCTTTCCACACTATAAAGTGATATTTCTTTTCATTGGTTGTTTTTTGATTGTTTGAACCAGTTTCATTCAGCACATGAGTGGCTTGACAATTGAACAAAGCCATTTGAGTTGATAAGGTAGATTGGCCACCATAAAGGGATTAAGAAACTCATGTTTCAACGCTAGTCCTTTTTCAGAGCATTTCAGGGGGACAGTATGAGGTTTACATATCTGTGTTGAATGTAATACTGTTAATGCTATTAAAGGGAGCAACAGGTAACATGAAAAACAAGAATTATTTAGTTGAATGAGAAGGTACGTTTGTTGATTCCATGGGAATTAAGAGTGTCCCTTATAAAGAAACAATTTTTGCTCTAGATTTTTGTGGCTTTCTGTGTTGCCTTGGTGAAGGGAGAGACCACTGACTGCCACGTTTTGGCTGGAATGATTGGCAAGGTTAAAAGTGCAAGCTAATGGGTTTGATGCATCTAATTGTCATTTCTTTCAACACCTCAAAGACATTGACAGAAAGTCAAACCATTGCAGCCTAGTTTTCGGCCTATTTTGCCATATATCTGTTGATAAAACCAAAGCTTTGTATTTCACTCTTCCACTAAAGCAGCACCACAGTTTCTTTAGAAACTAACCCCTTCTTTTCTGTGAATAGCATTTCTCTTCCCTGCACACATGCTTTCTGTTGCACAAGATATGAAAAGTAGTCTTCACTTGTAGCTCTCTAGTAAGTTCTATTTAGGAGTCACCTCAATGAAATATTATTGTTTTACTGTTTGACAGGAATAAATGCAAGTTGTGTAACTCATTTAGAAACTAGCAAACCAGAGTTACGTCAACTGAAAAAAGTCACTGATATTGACAAAAGGAAGCTGAAGGGCCTTGTAAACAAGGAAATGGTGGATGAAATTTTGAAAGTGAAAAATATGACAACGGAACTTAAAAAATTCCAACAAGGAAGAGGTAGAGGCAGGAAAAGGTCACAAATCCCTGATGTGTGTGATGTGTTAGGCACAGAGTTGGATGGCAGAAAAAAACTTAAGACAAACCCAATCAATGGAGCTATTAATGAACATACCTTGCTAGCTGAAGTAGCTGGTAAATGTCCTGGAAAAGCTGCTGGAAAAAAGAAGAAAGGCCTAAAATCTCCAGGGCGGCCAAGAAAAAATGGTTTGACACATTCTATGGTGGAGTTAGATGAAAGTGAGATGGCAAGGTTAATGCGCACCACCCGAACACATGGTGTTTTAGATGAGTGTGTGTCAGTAATAAAGGAAGGACGGGTTTGGAAAATCACTCTGTGCAGTGAAAAGAAGAGGAATGCATTAACAACTGAGGTTTGTTTGGTTTTGCTGTTTTAAGGGTATTTCAGGGAATGGTTGCAGGAGTTTCAGATTCCCCTAACATCCCTTTTTGGGCCATGTTAATGCCCATTGCCACAGAAAGAGAAAAGCTCCAAAATCCTTTGTTTTCTACCACACAAAATCTTTGCCATGTAAGAAAAAAATTGATTTAAAAAACTTTGTATCACATACTTTCACAAGAATTTGCCATGAAGATGAACAAGGTGGAAAGATCAGTCTGAACTTACCCTAATGTACGTCCATAACAGTAAACAAATTGTTATTTTTGCTGGTAGCCGTATTCATGTATATGGTACCTCCTTATAGTTGATATCTGAGCTGTGTGAAACAGTAAATAGCAAGACAACAACAACAACAACAAAAATCTATTACTCTGAGTTTTAGGCTAATTGTTCACACTATACCAGCAGACAGCTTTTGTATTGGAGCTTCAGTGTTCAGTGATTTTGGCATGATTTCTGTGATGGAGCAAAGCTGAGCCACACCAATCTCATATCGGATAGGTGTGCATACTGTACCGTTTAGCTTTTCGTCTCAGCACTCACTCCACTGACAGCTGATGTATGTTATTCGATCCTGTGAATAGTACAGAGCAAATATGTGATAATTATTTTGACATTGTCCACTTCCCAGATGTGTGACCAGCTTGCTAACTTTCTTCATGAAGCTTCTAAAGATGATGATGTTAGTGTTGTTGTTTTGACCGGAGCGGGAGACAATTTTTGCAGCGGTCTTGATTATCAGGACTTGGTGAATACCCATCATCGACAGAGTGCAAAAAGAATGGTAGAGAAATTCAAGTAAGTCATGTCCTTGGATAACTGTCAATGCTAAATATTAGTTTGTATATGTTAGGCAAATTACGCCCTTTTCTCAGGAAACCCTTCAATAATGTGTCTCCTTTGTTAAAACCCAAATTTGTTGTATTATTATGAAAAAATATAACAATTTTCACATTGATCTTTACTTTAATAAATTTTCAGTTATAAAAATTCAAGGAAATAAAATTTGATTTAAGAAAACTGGGAAAAACATCAAATAGGATTTAGCAATCCCTTACTAGGAGATCTTTAATTTAGTTTCATTTGGTTAAATGGTGAATAGGTATTATTTTTAATTTCACCACAATGAACCTAAAAGTCAATGTCAAAGAGAAAGAATCTCCAAAAATCTGCCACTGCTTCCCATCTTTTTCCTTTTGGGAAACTCTAGTTTCTAATTACAGTCAAAGCTATTGTAAGTGACCAACTCAGAAATCGAAAAAGGGGTCCTAACTAGAGCTAGTCGCTTACAAAAATGAATTCTCTTAAATGACCGCATGGTAAAACATGATGGGTGGTTGCTCAGAGTTTCAGAAACTCATTAATAATTCATAGAGAAAAACAAAAGAAAATTACTATTTAATGAGTGACTTAAGCTAATATAGACGAAGCTTCACTATACATCCAATTTTTTTTAGACCCAAATTACTCCAAGATCTTTATCAACAAACCATTAACGCAGTGTGCAGTTTCATCAAAGTGTTGGTTTATAGTTTATGAGAGCTTAAAAACAAAGGAAAAGTCCAGTTGGGTAATCTTAAATGCAGTCATGGTCACTTATGAGAGCTCTTCATTGCAAAGTTTCACTGACAGTTGAAATGGGGTTTGGCAAAGGTGGTTGTAACTAGAGCTGGTCACTTACAACAGAGGTCTCATTGAGAGCTTTAACCATATTATTAAAAGAGATCATTTTGTAACATCTCTATATTCTCTAACAGCCCAAGATTGTACCTCAGTGCTGTTATTTCAGTCCTTACCAAGACCTACTCTAATTGCATCATCCTCATCTGTGCCATAGGCAATGCCTTGTTATTAGGAGAAGTTACAGTTTCTTAAATAACATGTATTTCTCTGCCTGTTCCACGCTCCAAGCTAGTTGAGAAAGTGTGAACATGAAAATAAAAATGGAGGAAACTCATGAGGAAATGCGCTTATATTTCGCATGCCTTACACCATCCGTAATATCTGAGAGCCTGGAACAAACTAGTATTTCTCCTGATAAACAGATTGAATACATCAACAAAAAGAGGTTCTGTTCTCATTTCTTAAATGGTCATCAATTTATTCCTCAGGCTTTTGGTCGAATTATTAATCAGCTTTCCTAAAGTGCTTGTAGCAGCTGTGAATGGCAATGCTTTGGGGTTTGGAACAGCTCTCCTTGGATTGTGTGATGTGGTGTATGCCAGCAACAAGGTCTGTAGTTATATTTATTCATTTCAGAACAGCAGGCATCAACTGTTGTTCTTTAATTTTTGACCACTGTAAAATACCAGTTTGACAGCACAATCCTTATTTCTGACCGGTATGCTGCCTTGTGACATCTTTCCCTTTTGTGTAGGAAGGAGACTTTATGTATGCAAAACTTTGTTCTCCTGAAGCACGTCCAAATGCAAGTGATGTCATCAAAGACATGTCCCAGACATACCGATTTTGAAGTCACATTATATGCAAATATAAATGACTGAATTCTTGTCTCCCTACGCTTAAATATCATTCAGCCAAGCCCATCTCTTAGAAAGAATTTGATTTAAAAATTTTTAAAGTAGTGATTTTTGGACTTAAACTGTTGGAAGTCAAAAAGCTCAATTCAAGGTATATTGCTCATCTCATAATGACCATTTCTTTGACTTAAAAAAGAAAAAAATAATCAAAGCACTTTCTTTTGCATTTTTCTTTTTCAGGCAACATTTCAGACCTGCTTTACTAACTGGGGTCATCCACCTATAGGGTGTTGTTCTACAGTCCTCTCACGCCTGCTAGGAAAAACTGGGGTGAGTTGTAGATTAAACAACTTTATTAAGAGATGTCCCTCAAATCCTTACATTCTAGCCTGCAGGGTGGTTTTAAATGGAAAGAAGAGTGGGGACTGGAGAGAGCGAGAGATGCTTGATATCCATATCTGTGGATACTGACAAAAAACCACAAATTTCTGATTACAGTCAACTCTCACATTTTGGACAAACCGCTGTAACAGACTGCCCTGGTAAAACAGACAGTAACTAAATCTGCCGTAAAGACAAATTACAGACGTTTGCAGGGGTTTCAATTAAAATTGAAGTAGCCAACAGGTTTGAATAGAGTAGCCAACTGTATCAACAAGAGGGGGGGGTTAATCTCCTTTTTCTAGGGGGAGGGGGTCTGGGGGGCGTGCTTCCCCAGAACATTTTGAAATTTCAAAGCCCTAAAATGCGAATATCAGAGTTCTGGGGACTAAATTGAGGAAAAAGAAATTGTTTTTTATTCAAGAAAATGTAGCATTCATTCAACTTTCGATTTTTCAGTTAGACAATAAATTCCTACAAGCAATGAACAAATGATGAAAACTAAATTACGTACTTTTGCTCGTAAACAAATTCTGTGTAAAAGTGTGAAAAATTGACTGAGATCTAGCGTTCTTATGACTAAAGCACAACATAAAACCAGTGGGCCTTCATTAAAGCACATCACAATTACATTTTCATTCAGATTTTATGACATTTTTTATTTACAACGTTATTCAAACCAGTTGCTTCCTTTTTTTGAAAAAAAGTAGCCGACGCGTTTTGTCGGCCGTCGGTGCTTATTGAAACCCCTTCATTTGAGTGAAAGAAACTCCTGCTATTACGGACTCTCCCTAAAGAGGATGCAAACTCGATGTCCCTATATTGTCTGTTATGAAGGGAGTTGACTGTAGCTGAGATGTAACGAATAATCTTTTTTTCCATCAATGACTCTCAAATTGAAGAGAATTGCATCACTTGTTGGGTTTAAAGCATCTTATGATAACCTAACTTGGGAACAGAATAGTGTCTGGACTGTATTGTTTTACTCTAAATGGACCTAGGACCATCTGAAAATGAGATTTTCCAGCAAACCCAATAAATACCAGTGTGGGGTCACTCATTCAGCATACTTTAGTCAGGCCGAAACCACTTCTTAAAAATCATAATATAATAATAATGGTAATATGATAATTGTCTATCTGCTGACCTGATTTTGGCATTAATAGGACAGTATATGTCATGCCTTAGTAACTGGATACTACATGCCATCGCGAGCGCACTTGAATCACCTTTTTGTTTCACTTCTACAGTGTAGCTTATAAAACGCTCAAAATTTCCGTATATTTTGTCAGTCACTGGCATAATTACAGACTGAATGGGACTCCACTTAGTCCTATTACCATTACTGACAATAACAGTAACAGATGGATTCTTAGGAATGCGGGCGAACATGTGCATTTACCTTAGAGGTGTGATTGATGTTGAGACTGCTTTCATTCATAATTGTGTACATGAATAACAACGCCCCTTTAGTTCCAGTATCAGTGGATCAGCTTTGGTATGCAGCTTATTTGCTTATATAAAACTGCTAGAGCATGTAGCACTACTATTGTCAATAAATAGATTACAAACTTTTAATGGATTTATTCCTTTTTTTTTTCACTGGTAGGCAGTTTCAATGCTGCTGCTAAACCATAAAATGGCTGCCACAGAGGCTTGGGAAAATGGTCTTGTGATGGAAGTTTTAAAGCCGAACAATTTCATTGGTCAGGTCAATAGCAAAGTTAAAACCATGGCTTCCATGTCTACAAAGGTACAGTAATCATCTGCGACATTATCAAATCCAAACACCTTTCAAACATGGTCAGGGCTGGGTTGCTCAAAGCTGGGTTGAGATAACCCAGGGTTAGTGCGAAATTTGAATTCAGATATGAAAGCTTAAAAAGTAAATTCAGTCTAAAAATTCTTTTTGTCAGCAAGTTGATGATTGGATGCTCTTAAAATAACAGAGAAAATTATCCGAGAAAATGTGTATAAGCAAAAGAAAAAGAAAGCCGCGTTAAATTTAACCCTGGGTTAAGGGCTAAGCGGCCTTCGAACAACTGGGCTCAGTTGTTTAAGTAACACAGGTACCATGGTACCGTTTTCATTTTAGAGTTTTGATAATATTTTAAGAACATTATCTAAAAACTTCACATTGGTGAAATGGCCAAGTCAGTGTTAGAAAAATAGTGTTCTTTAAATACTGGAAGTATGGACTGGAACTTCTCCTTATGGACGCTCTTGTAAGTGGACAACTCTACTTACAGCCACCTTCACAAAACCCTGTTTTACTCAACTCCCGTACAAATTTTGTATTTTTTATTCTTTTAAGTGGCCAGCTCAAGTTATGAACACATCCCAAGGGTATCTGCTTACGAGAGCCTCCACTGTAGCCAATGTTATTCCATAATCAGTTTGCAGTGCTCAGATATATTAATGAATCTCACTAATTTTGTACTGTGCAACTGAACTTTTTGGTAGTTGAATGGCAATATCCAGTTCTGAGTTGAATCATTGTATTGGCTGTTGCTACATTCTGGTGCAGTCTGTATTTCACTGCAGTTAAGCTTATTTTGATCAATACCTCTTAGGTCCTACAGGACACAAAATCACTGATGAAGCAGCCTAGTCAAGAAAATCTCCTAGATACGAATGACGAAGAGTGCAAGTTATTACTAAAATACCTTACAGATGATACTGTGTTGGACAATCTGAAAACACTATGGCTACCTGATGTAGTCAGTACATAGTCACATTACATTATTATTATGTGAACACCTCTCTTGCATACATTAAGTCTTAATTATATATTTAAATAGTAGATTTAGTTATCTTCAAGTCCATGATCAAAATAGGCCAATTTACAGTAAAGACCTGGTTATCATGTAAAGATGATGTATCTGTGACATAGCTGCTGGTATTGCCTGTGATACTGCTTTGACATGAAAACATGCTGAAAGCAACTAAAAACGTCACAGTTCTTTATTGCCAACATTCCTGTGAAGATTAACTCGAGTTAACTTTGCAGGCATACTGCTGCTGCTAACTACTGTTCTGATAAGAAAATAGTACCACAGACAGCACTAGCGGCTTATGTTGCAGGTTGGTCGGTTTCATGTGCAAACCAGGCTTAACATAGCTTGCGATGACTTTGTTTTAAACTAGAAAGCTCAGTGCCATTCTTATGCAGTAGTAGAGCATGGTTTACATTTGAAAAGAAGTGTGGTTTCTACCAAAACAAGGTCACCTTCAGCCTGTTTTCTACTCAAGGTCAGAACTCAGAGCACAACTGTGAATTGGTCTATTCAAGTTTTGGGGAAAATTATTGTAATAATTATTATATGGACTTTATAAGTAGTGTCTTGGTGCTTCTGGTTTAGAGAACACAAGTTCTTGATTATTTTCACTGAATAAAAGCATTTTGCAGATTGATGTATTAAGCTGATACCTAGTTAGACTAATTCATTTCACTAATTCATTCCCAGATGGTTCAAAGTTGTCTGTCTCAGACCATCTAAGAATCAGACTTACTTACTTGCAGAATACTTAAACCAGCCGTTTGCAAGAGAAGGAATTGTTGTAGAGCTTTATGGCAAGTTTCCAATTTTACACAGTAGGATTCAAGGATTAGAAAAAAATGGACTACGCCAAAAAGTGTCATCAGTTTAAACAACACTCCCGGAAAGTATCCCTTGAAGGATTTACCCTGATTACAACAAACAGACAAAAGTGCCAGGGGCTGGATCAAGGTTTAAAAACAATAGAGTTCAACAAACTGAGGAAAGGGTGTTATTATGTCACCTCAATCAGTTGTTGCAACTACTTTTTCAGGGCCAATTTCTAGTATCCTGTTAACAGGCATTAAAATAACAGCTCCATCTCTGCAGACTAGGATGGCTGGACCAGACTTTAGGGACTACTAATTCATTTTCTTTATAGTGTACGATCCCATTATTTTAGAATTTAACTTGTTAAGATGTAATATATCCTTTTTAGGAGTAAACAATATGTTAGGGAAGCACTCCGCTATATTCTCTTTCACTGAATTGTTTTTCCCTTACAACTAGGATATTTGCATAAATAGTGAACTAAAAAGGATTTGTTTTTAAGTCAGAAGTCTGAGAACTTTTAAAAAGAATAACCCAGTGCCTTTCGGTTCAGACATTTTACAGACATTTCTTGGCATTTTTTATGTGTATTGTATTAATAACAGCTTTTTTCAAGATTTGAAATTTAATTATCTTAGCTGCTACCACATTTAAATTCTAAATATATTTTACTTTCTTATCCATTGTGGAAATTTATGACTAAATATGCAAACATTTATAATGCATTAGATGTATGCATTAAGGGCCTGTTACCTGGAGGTGGGGGACCTCAGGCAGGTGTGGTAACCTGCCTGTCCATATATTCTCTTACTTTAATCTGATCATGTTTACATGATAGGTGGTGTAACCCGCCACATGTTACCTCACCTACCTGGGGTCACCCACCTCCATGTAAACAGGCCCTTAGAAAACTTTTCACATAATCTCTAGGGACTGTAGAATGAACATGCTCGACATTAAACATTCTCTTTAGGTAAGATTGAGTTAAGTTTAATTAAAGTTAAATACTTTTGTTTAAAACACTTTCTTTTCGTTGTGGCCTTATTTATCCGTTCTCAAGCCGGGTTACATGGAAAAGCCTAGGCCTGTTCACAGACCCTCTGTTTTTTCTTTAGAGAACGCTCTTACGCTGTCGAATTCTCGTAAAAGAAAAGAAAAACATCTGCGGACAGGCTAGGAAAAATTAGGGCATTGTATTCTCTGGTTGCCACAGGGTTTCATAACAGTTCTAGACGTTTTCATTCGGAAAAAAAATCCGTTGATGATTGATTTGATCGATGATGAAAATCCCGTTGAAAAAGTCTAATGGCTAGAAAGGGTTACTATATCGAAAATATAGTGAAGAAGACCACCCTCTGAAGAAAAAAAGAAAAATCGTCTAAAAGTCAGGGAAAAGTCGGGGATTTTCGTTTCAGCGAGTGGTGAACATGCGACAAGCCAGAGAGCTCGGGTGAACTCTACTCTTCCACCCAAACAGCTTGTAGAGAGGCACAGAGCAAAGAATTTGTAGAAGATATGTTGACAATATCTTAATGTTTTGTCATTTTAAGCTTTTCTTTATGTTTTGTTCCAGTTGTTCTCCCTTCAAAACTATGTTAGCGTACAAGGAGCTGTCTGACAATCTGGCTTCCATTCCATAAGTGGCTCTGCCCTGCAAAATGGAGTTCCAACGCAGTGTAAAAATCGCTACCAGACAATGGAAACCAATCTGAGGCTGCCGCACCGGTCCTGTAGTGTAATTTTAGGGAACTTAAGCAACAACGACAGCGACGGCCAAGAAAACGTAGTAAAACGTCACTTAAAAAGTAATGTTGCGCTGCTTCAAACTTTATCGCGCTCACTCATTCCATCTCGATCAGCTCGTCAAATGTTGGCAATTTTTTCTGGAGTTAAATTCTAAAAGACTGTATCAAAGTTCAGGAAAAGAAAAAGAAAGTGGTTGTCTTGTGTTCAAGTCCTCCCAAAAACGAGAAATTAGGTATTTTCACGTCGTAGTCGTGCAGTAACGGCAAAGAAATGTACAAAAAAGCGTGATGCGCGTGCAAAGTTGTTGTTTTGCCAACCCAAACCTATTGCTTTTTGACGTTCTCGTTGCCGTCGCCGTCGTTGTTACACAGGTTACCCAGGCCCCGTTATTATTAACCGGAAAGTAAGCCTTAGAAATTAAAAGGACGTTTGATCAGGGGCGCCCAACGTCTATTTTCGCAAGATATCTGTTCGGAAGACGATTTGAGATCTAGAATTTTCTACATCGGTAGTGGACCGGAGGGACCGGTTACGACGGTTCTTTGCGGATTTAATTAACTTTTGGTGCGGTATAAATTAACGTAGATGACGTCATGCATCTCATTAAGATGGGATGATGTCATAGTTTATTTTTAGCTGGCAAGGAGCAAGTGACGTCAGAATACCCTAAGACTTGACGTCATCAAAAAATGTTGAGATCATAATCTATAAATAGAATAGGGATATCATGTCCCCACTTGGTCATGATGATGTCATATTTAGCCAGGTAAGATGATATCAGGGTTTATTTTTTACCTGCCAATTTTTTCTATTGTTTCGAAACACATGAAATGGTCATTCCTTACCAAGCAAATCATTCTCGAGATTCAGTAGTATAAACAAGATGGTTTCAAACATTCATGTTGATTCGAGACTTGGGCGTTTATTGACTATTGATGAAGTGGAACCAAGAGACTATAAAGGGGACAGAGAGGGCATCCCCCATATACACCCTATTCCATAGGTAATTCATCTCGAGTTATTTTTAGAATCGGGATACTGAAGTTACCTCGCGCGAGGCGTGGATGTTTCGTGGAGGTTTCGCATGACCAAACGCCGTGCAAAGCATGTCGGGCGAGAGGCAATGAAAGCGTAAAAAGATCGAGAGCATTCCTGAATATTGAAGCGAAATGAGTCGGCGCTCACCTGGAAAAAAGGAATCGCTGGACTCTTTGACAACCCGTGAAATCAGTTTAACTCGAAGTTGTCGTAACCTCAGTGCTTTAATAAAATGAGAAATTTCGCCGGTCTATTGAAACCTGTCGTTTGTACAATTTAGGGAGTTTAAGATCCAATGACGCGGACGACAACTAGAACGTCAAAAAAACAATAGGTTTAATTAGCAAAACAACAACTTCGCACGTGCAACACACTTTTTTGTTCATTTCTTTCCCGTTTTTGCACGACTACGACGTGAAAATGCCTAATTTCGCGTTTTATGGAGGACGTAAATAAGCCACGATGAAATTTTATTTCTCTTTCTGAGCTTGAACATGGCCCCTTGAAATTCAGCTTTAGGAGGGTTCGCCTACAATTGACAAAGTAAGTGGGTAGGAATAATCGCTATAAAGACTGAAAAAAATAAACATCAAACCAGAAATTGCTCTCTTCAATCTGTAAATTATAAATGATCCTGAGAGAATATTCAGTGTGTAAAGGATTTCCCTGTTCTACTGTTAGCTCTATACAAGAGAGGAAGGGCGATTCTTTTTTCATTTCGGTTTCGCTAACACAGCTTTCGCACAAATCTCGCTGTAGTCGTTTTCGTCGACAAAAGGAATAGCAAAATCGCTCTCCGCGTCTTCCCCCATTTTGTTCTGCGTCATTTCGTGAAGGACGCGTGGCTCTCAGCTTGGGTCATCCACGCGGAACACATTCGCGCTATGTGATTGGCTGTTGTCTAATCCCCCTTGAGATCTGTGGCGTTAAAAACAACTCGAGACGAATTACCTATGGAATAGGGTGTATATGGGGAATGCCCTCTCTGTCCCCTTTATAGTCTCTTGGTGGAACAAGTTCAACGGCAAAGGATAGCAAGTCTTATCGGCCATATCTTCCAACTTACTTACGCCAATATGATTGACGAACTAATTCAAGAAGAAAAGTTGAATCGCTGTCACGGCTGTGCTATTCAGCACCCAAGTCAAAGACAACATTCGTGTCTTATGATGGATAAAGAGGATTCTTGGTTGTACTGCCGGGAAGATGTGGTGGAAAAAATTGACCTGAATGCCGTCCTGAACAATGTTGAAAGTGTGTGTAAGGCTCTCGGTTTCAAGCTTGGCCAGTCGTGGAAAATGTACATCAGCGAGCTACCAAAGATGCCTTGGACCAGCATATTTCTAGCCTCACTTGAGGTAGATGGTTTTGATGGTGATATTAAGAGTCGTGTCTTGCGCGCTATACATGACGGACCTAATGGCCTCAAGAGCAAGGATTTTAGCGACCAACAAGCAGAAATAGAATGCCCTGAACAAGTAGTGAGAAAAGACGAAGAGCCAATGGAAATTGACTCTGTAATTAATGACATTCAAAACAGGCTTTGTTTGTAAAAGAAATAAAATGAGTTGATGTTCTGATTTTGCATCAGTGTGTGTTTGTCTTGATCTTAGTTAAGATCGGTCTTTCTCTCTCTTTGCTTCGGGTCAAGTTTTCTTGGTACCGCTTAACAGCAAAAAATTTAACAATATCTACAAGTGCAATGGAAAAGCTTAAAGAAAACTTTTTTAAACTACCGGGCTCAAATCTCGAAAAATTAAAGCAACTCCATTCTGAACTCTTTTCCAAAGTGAACTGGGGACGATTAGTAGTATTTTTGAACTTCGCGGATCAGCTGGGATTAACTGAGGAGGAATGGGAACTACTATTTCATCTTCTTGTTCCCACACTCACTCAGATTCCACAGTAGCTATATAAAGGAACACCAGGGAGAAAGAAGTCATTACATCTTTTACCGTTCAGGTAAACACTAGTGATGGGTTGCTGTCCGCCATCATCCACTTTTGGTTTTGAACACATTTTCAATCGCATACGTTGTGTATAAGCTTGCTGCGTTAGTAAAGTGGTGGTACAAAACTCGGAATTTTGTGATAGAGAAAAAACTAGCCAGCATCTACCTCGACCCAAGTCAACCCGCAAGTTTCGGTGGTTTAGATGCTGTTTACAGAGCAGTCAAAGAGAAAGGAAAGAACAAGATATCGCGTAAACAAGTCCGAGATTGGTTGAGTCAGCAGGATGTTTATACTCTTCACAAACCCGCGCGAAGACGCCACAAGAGAAGCCGAGTCATCGTTCCTGGAATAGATGCCCAGTTTCAAGCGGATTTGGTCGATCTTCAAAATCTCAGTCGCTACAACAAGGGCTATAAATACTTACTGACTTGTGTAGATATCTTCAGCAAGTATGCCTGGGTGCTGCCTTTGAAGTCAAAACAAGGTCAAGAACTGGTCAAAGCCTTTCAAAAGATCCTGTCTACTGGTCGCAAACCCAGCAAACTGCAAACGGATCTAGGAACAGAGTTTCTTAATCGATTGTTTCAGGCTTATCTGCGTGACAACAACATTGACTTTTTTTACTGTAAACTCTGGGCTCAAGGCCTCAGTAGTTGAGCGTTTTAACAGAACATTTAAAAATAAGATGTACAAATATTTCACAGCTAAAAACACTCTCACGTATATCAATGTACTACCCCAACTAGTATCCTCTTACAATAACACTTACCACCGAAGTATTAAAATGAAGCCGAGTGGGGTGACTAAAGCGAATGAAACTAAAGTGTGGGATACTTTGTATGGTAATGACGTTGAAAAGCGTGTGCGTTTTAAATTTCAAGTGGGAGATCGTGTTAGGATCAGCAAAGTGAGGCGAATGTTTGAAAAATCTTCCCTGCCTAATTTCACGGAAGAAATGTTTACTGTATACAAACGAATGGCGCGTCAAGTACTCGTTTACAAACTAAAGGATGATGCAGTTGAAATCTTAGATGGAACGTTTTATAAACCCGAATTGTCCTAGGGCACAGTGCAAAAAACCTATGACCTAGAATCTGTAGTGAAATAGTATTCTCATTATCAGAGGAGACAATGTCTCTGCTTCTCTGTGCCTTGATCAAATTTATTGTACATGTATATTGTAGAAAAGCACTTAATGTTGAATTGTTTTGCTATTTTCACAGAAATCCAAAAAGTTCTAACAAAACTGAGCAAGGGAAAAAATTGTGAGATCATTGGCCGCTGGAGGAAGGCCTGTGTTAGACATTTTTACTGGGCAGTGACCTCCACTCAAGAAAGTCTCGGAAAGGTCAAGGTTGCAAAGTTCCAAGCATTCCTCAGTCATGTCATCAACAAACACAAGAACCTTCCTAATAGGCTCTTCAATGCTTGTGCTCACGGTGAAGTCATCACACCAAAAGTATGGATGTCTAAAGGTACAAAAGCCTCACTTGCTGCCGCACTCTATGTTGATCTTATTATGTTGACCAAACGTCTTGGATATAGGACTACATAACTGTATCATTGCAAAGCTTGGTTGAGCTATTTTTGGTCATGTTCAAGAATTTCAGCCCCATCTGCTCAAATGCAACTAGAAACTGTCAAAAATTGAAAAAAATATGAAAAATATGAAATATCACTGTCCTTTTTCTTTTTTCCACTAAATAAAATAATTTACAACTAGTGACCACCTGATTTATAAATTTCATCTAAAAACCACAATATGACAAACATTTCCCCTGTATTGCTTTCATTCTTACTAGTGTCAGAGGCATATGAAAAGCTGTATACCGCCCTTACAAAAACCAGCCTTACTAAAGGAATAGAAAAAGCTTCCTCAGTTGAGCAAACAAGCTGCCTGGAAGGGTATCATTCAGTAGTCAACCAATTTGCCCCAAAGATGCTGGTCTACTCATAATAATGTCCAAGGAAATTTTGGTAATCGATTCTTCCTTCGGAACCAAGAATTGTCCGGAGTATGGGAGGTCCTAATTATACCACCGGGTCATTATTCTTCCATTGAAGATATCTTATCAAAGATGAAAGGGCTGATCGAGAATGTAAAGCGTTTCAATAACGATGTGACATTTTCCTACGATACGTTCACTAGAAAGGTGACTGTTCACCTACAAAATAACGTAGAACTTTTCTTTGGTAACATTGGATATCTGCTGGGATTTTCACCAGAAGAAATTATTTCTACCGCTGAAAGACAAGTGGATTTGGAGTATGGCTTTCACGACCTTTTCATTTACTGTAATCTTATTCAGTCACAATATGTTGGAGATGCATTGGTACCTTTGCTTCGAATTGTTCTTGTAGAAGGAAAGGTCGGGGAGCGAGTCAGTAAATCATTTTTGCGCCCCCAATATTTACCTGTCAGCAGAAAGCAATTTGAAACCGTCGAAGTCGATAAAAGACAGACACAGGGGAGTCTGTACCATTTGAGTTTGGGAGAGTGCTGTTAACACTTCATTTCCGTCAAAGTGCACCTCAGTACTTTAAAGATGAAAAAACTCCACACTCCAAATCACAAGTTGTACGAACAGTACTATGTTAATCAAGCCAAACAAAAAGGTGGGAGTTTACCAGCATTTCACTGTGCTCGATTTCAGCGGGGTTATGGACTAGGGTCCATATTCAGAGGCCTGTTTCGCTGGGCGATGCCTCACCTTCAACAGGGTGCTAAAGTGATTGGAAAAAAGGCCTTACAAACAGGAGTCAATGTTGTCCAAGATGTTCTTGATGGAGATAACATTAAAACAGCAGTCCACAAGCGCACGAAACAAGCCCTCGATCTACCTTCCCAGAATTCATTGCAGGGACAATCAGGTGCTGGCAAAAAATCTATAAAAAGAAAAGCGCAAGGAACCAAAATCAGTTCGCCTCCAGGCAAGAAGGCAAAAACATCTCCGCAGCAAAAGAAGCCCAAAGAGAAATTTTCTTTCTGGAAGTAACTATGGCCTTTGTGCATCACTAGTCTCAGGAATGTACGAAATCAGAGATGGATCTCTTTACGATTCCTGCAACACAAACCTTTATCACCAAAGGGCAATGGATCGAGTACCACCCCATCAGTAACATCACGGACAGTGGTCCGATCGAATTTTACGTTTCGGGAACCGGAGATGAGTATTTGGACTTGGCACGTACTCAGTTATTTGTGAAAGCCAAGATCACAAAAGCAAATGGAACCGCCATAGATGCCGATACACAAGTAGGTCCCGTGAACCTGTTTTTACATTCCCTTTTTCCGCAAGTGGACGTTTCCTTGAACGAGCGATTGATCTCTCCATCCACCAATACTTACCCTTATCGCACCATGATCGAAACCTTGCTAAACTACGGAGAAGAAGCAAAAACAAGTCAACTTTCTATGGCCATGTTTTACAAAGATACCCCTGGAAAAATGGATGTTGGCAACCCTGTGGCTGCAGACGATGCTGCAAACAAGGGGTTAAAGGTTCGCTATGATTTCACTAAAGAAAGTCATATTGTGGATATGATGGGGCCCATTCATAGCGATATTTTCTTTCAAGACCGGTTGATGCTAAATGGAGTGAATTTAAGAATCAAACTGAACCGAGCCAAGAACTCGTTTTGTCTGATGTCATCAGCAGCCGTTCCAACTTTCAAGGTGGTAATCACAGAAGCCATCTTGTTCGTTCGCAAGGTGAAATTGGCCTCTTCTATTATACTTGGCCATGCTGCTGCACTAAAACACTCCAGCGCCAAGTACCCGGTTCGCCGAATAGATTGTAAAGTGCTGTCTATTCCAAGAGGATTTAGCAGTTTTAACCCCGACAACATCTTTTTAGGTCACATCCCCAAACGAATCGTGCTGGTCTTAGTGGATACTCAGGCATATAATGGAACTTACAGTACCAACCCGTTCAACTTCAAACACCACAATCTAACTCAAGTTGGTGTCTATGTGGACGGAGAGCAAATTCCTTGGAAACCCCTGTTCTTGAATTTTGACGAAGCTGGAGGTCAAAATGTAATAGCAGGCTATCAAAGCCTGTTCTCAGGCACTGGAAATTTATCCCAAGATGTGGGTAATCAGATCAGTAGAAGCGATTATGGCTCTGGTTACACAGCATTCTGCTTTGACTTGTCCCCAGACCACTGCTCAGGTGACCATTTTGAGCTAATAAAGCAAGGTAACCTACGCGCTGAGCTTCATTTCAAGGAAACACTGGCTAATACGGTTAACTTTATCGTGTACGCTGAATAGACCTTTTTACCGATACGGCGGCCATATTGAATTTATTAGATTTAAGGAGTATTATGGGATGCCTAGGGGGCACTCGCTCAGTATATACGCGCCCTTTTCGGGCAAAGAGAGAACTTCAACGTATATTTCTCGGGAAAAAGGCGATCGTTATTACATTCAAAGACGGCACAAAGATCTTTTTTTCGCATTACAAACTTTTTCTAGGAAAACTTAAAGAAAAATTGGCCCGAAAAGCGCACGTAAATACTGATGCGAGTATATGAGATCGTGCTCATGCCCCCTGGGCATCCCATAATACTCCTTAAGTCCAATTAATTCAATATGGCCGCCGTATCGGTAAAAAGGTCTATTCCAAAACGTGATTGAAGTTGACGGGAACCGCAACGTGTTGTTCGACTACACAAACTAAAAATGGACACTACTCAACTGACCCTTTTTTTGAGAAAGGATAAATTTACACGAGGTGTGTTTCAAGGCGTGTATCCCTCAGACCTGCTACCTGCCAGTGTTTCACATTACCCAGCCCTGTTTATCGCCAATGTGGGTACGAGTGACAAGCCAGGTTCACATTGGGTGGCGTTTTATTTCACCAAGGAGCAAGAGGGAGAATTTTTCGATTCTTACGGATCACCACCCAGCAAATATTCAGGAACATTTACTACCTTTTTAAACAACAATTCTAAGCAGTGGACTTTTAATACTGTGACATTACAAAGCATCTATTCAAAAGTGTGCAGACATTACTGTTTGTATTTTGTTTTATATCGTTTATCATTCCAATGTAACACATCCTGGTGTTTTTTAATTTTATCCAACAACTGTCTAGCCCCAGCTTTGTAAATTTTCGGTACACTTTTCATGACCTCTAGCTCTACTGCGGTTGGAAGAAAATTATCTGGAGAAGCTTCCTCTGTAGATTCTGCGTTCTCAACTGGTTTGGGGGTTTCTGTTGTTTTAGGGGTCATTAACTTCACATGGAGAGGCTGGCCTTTCCGCTGATCGTAATAAGTCAAGTACCGTTGCAACACCTGATTGTAAAGCTTCGCCTTTTCCTCATTATCAAGCTGTTTATTTTCTAAAATATCCCCCATTTGGCTATCCAGATTTTTCAGAGTTTGTGTTACAGGTGGTGTTAATATCTGCTGACGTTGCTGCAATCGCTCCAGAGTGTTCTCAGGAACAAGAACCATGCGTCTTGTATGATTCATCTTAAGTAAGAAGCGAGCTCAACACCCGAAGAACGGGAGGTAGCAAAACACTTAAAAAGTTTCCTCCGTGTTGTACCAAGATTTGCTTTTTCTTGTTTAGCGGGGTACTCTTTTCAGCTAAAGCAGTCAAGGCTTTCTTGTGCTTAAGAAGTTTTCTCTTTGCCGGTTTACTGATAGGGACTGTTTCTTTAACTACCTTGAATACACACTCACAAATGGTTTTTACTAAAGCGTCGTCGGCTGCTTTCAAAATTGCTTTACATTGAGCTGGGGTATACTTGACAAGGAGCTTAAGAAAATCGTGGTTCTTTCTTAGTCGCTGGGCCATACTCAACTGATATCAATCACTACGATGGAGCTTTTTTATACCTTTCTGACATAGGCGAGCTGAGTCTCCCCAGCGAAAATTCTTGTGCGCAACCGGAAGTCGGTTGGCGTTTCCGGTTTGAGGTGGCATAACAGGTAGCCATAAGGGCTTGTATTTGCATGTATTTGACATGACCGGGAAACATCTGTTTCGCCAAGTGACTGACTTGACTGCTATCGCGCGGAGACTTGAACAACACCGAATAATGACAATTCAAACTCATGTCTCTCAGTTCTTTTCCCCGGTGAAAAATATTTTGAAGAATGAAAATAACGCTTCAATTTCGGTGATGACAGCCCTTAGTAAACAAATTGGTAATTCTTTGATCATTGCTAAGCTCCTGCAGTAAATCGTCAATGACTACTAAATTCCGAATGGTTGGGTTTATCATGGATTCTAAATCACTAGGAACTCCTTCGACGAACGTGATGTTGGTATATCTCATAACACCAAATGATATTTTCAGGAGCTCCGTCTATTAATTCTTCTCCAGATTCCAACAGGTGTTTGACAAACTGACTTTTTCCACAACAAGTGGGGCCAGCTACAATAGCAGGAAAGGGATGTTTCCACCTTGGGTCCATGTTGACAACTGACTGGTTCAACTGCGTTTGCTTCTTATTTATAGAGAAATGGCCTTTGGTGGAGTATCTTTATCATATACACGAATAATGCTGGTATTTTGTAATTTAGCAAACTGGAGCCAATATTTTCTCTCTAAGTCAGACAGCTCGTGTACCTGAGCCAAATGGTTTGCTAATCGAACTAACAATTTTGACCCACAGCCGGGAATAGGACAATGCTTGCATTTTAGTTTTTTTCATGTTAACGGTACGAAAGCAGACTTTAAACTGAACAAATCTATACGAAATTTATCGTTTATTTTCGAGGGCACAACGGGCACCAAGGGCATAAAGGGCAGAAATTGAGTGTCTTTATTTTCCTCAGGAACACGCGAGAAGGTCGCGTGGGGAAGTTTTGCGTGGGAACGCACTCGCGCCTTAAGTCAGAGAATTACAAGAAACGCGTTTTTTATAAATTGTTTTATTTATGAATCACACACGCTTCAATTTTTGATACTCATTTTTTTTTAATACAGCAATCAATTTACAACAAAATTTTATATATCTAGAGGCATAGTGGTAACTCCATCCTCCAACACTTTTCTTTTGGGGTAAAAGTAGGAAAACCCATCTCGAACTTGTTCATAAGTATACATGCTATTGTTGACTACCCGAAAACCTTTATTTAATCCTGCACTACTCTGTTTGGTCAACAGAACAATAAGATATTTTTGTTTGTTAATGTCGTTTGTTTTCTTGTTAACCCCTTTACAACTGAACTTATCATAGGCCCCAAAGCAATAGTAGGTCTTGCTACTTAGACCAATTATTCCTGTCCCTGACCACTCTTCCTTAAATAAACCTGGTGTTCTTTTGTCATAAGCTTTGTGTTCTGGAGTGTCCGTTCGTGGAAACCAATTGGCCTTGTCTGCTTCAAATTCCTCTCTTAACTCTGATTTTACTAAACTTTCTACCGATTGCCCTGCGATCGCGATATAGGCAGAGTCGGTGTCCATTTCACAATACTGAAAATCGCTACGATCAAGATACTTATCCATGAAATCAAAATAAAACTGGAGCATTCCAAGTTTAGCGTATTGATAAACGAAAAAACCTATCAGCATGGGAAGGTTCAACTTGATTTTTTTCTTGCAAAATTGCACTTCAAACGCATTTCTTCAATCTGTTCAACCTGTCTAAAGAAGGGTTTGTTTATTAAGCGGGACGCTTTGGTTTCTTCACAAAACTGGACTTCTCGGTGGCGTCCTTGATCGGCTATCGTCTTTCCATAACTCGAGTTCCCCACCTATGAAAAAAGACAACATTGGTATGAGTTTTTTTGTACCTTAAGACGTATTTCTTCCTCCTTTCCCTCAATAGGAGAACAACTTACCAATTTCATATTGTCTGCCATGATGGCTTTGTTTGGGTCTACATCTCCAGCCCGTCTAGCATCTGATACAGCTTCCCCAAAGGGTTGGAAACAGGGAAAGGGTGTGTACTCCACTACTTGATAAATATGAGTCACTTCCAGACCATGCTCCAAGTACCACTTAATGAGTGGGGAAGCCAAAATAGCTACCAACGAGACTTCGTCGAGGTTGTGTCATGATGTTCTCTTCCTCAGCAAAGGTTTGCATGTGCTGACCAATATCTTCTCTTGAAATTTCTATGTTTTTGAAAATGGGGCACATTTCTGCAAACTTGGGTTTTAGTGCATCAGGTACTCTAACGTCACACTCGACCACTCCAAAGAGGGACTCGCTTCTTATTGCGCTTAAGATCTGGTCTTGTGTCAGAGTCTTGTGATGATCAAGAGGGCGGGTAAACTTGGAGTTGAGAAACTTCTGAACTTGTGAGTTGCTTTTCTTAATTCGACGCCACTGGCACTCGTAGATTTCTACAAGATGGTACCCCTGATCCTTGATGTACTTGGAGGTTTCTTTGGTTTCTTCTCATAACTCCGCCATTGGTCTTTTTCTCTTTTCGTTCATTTCTATTCCTTTAGTAAGATGACAGATATGCCCATGCCACCAGCAGCCATGGAACTGAAAGACTGTTTGCGAAGGACCGTGAAAACCATCCACTGGTATTCTTCTTTCACCAATGCGTTTTTCTGTATTGTTCATTTGGCGGCGTATAAAAATTCCTCCTTCATGTGCCTTCCACTCTAACCACTCGGTTGCCATCCTGGAAGAACTTTCTCTCTTGAAGCCAGTTTCCTCTCGGCGTCTTGTAAATGATCCGGTGGGCATGTCTTGCATGATGGCCTATAGATATAAAGCATTGGCATCGTATCCAACAATTTTTTGACAGGTTTTTGCTTGTTTTCCTTGATCCTCTATTTCTTCTCTGATTTTGGTTTTTCCCGCCTCATGATATCGATGAAATATTATACTAGGGCCACCCACCATATTTTTCTTAAAGAGATAGTACAGATCTTTGTTTTTTTCGTCAAACAGAGAGAAGAAGATGCCAGATTCCAGGGTGGTAAAGAGGTACGTCAAGGTAACACCGGGAATAGAAATACCTTGTCTTAACATGTCGATCTTTTTATCTTTCCAGAAGGCGCACATTTTTTCCAGGGCCTCGCAGAAGGGTTGGACATCTAGGTTGTTGTACCAGATGAGAAATTCTCGAAAGGTCTGCATATTATTGTTCGACCAGACTTGTCGGCAGTACTGGTAGTCTTCGTCAGAAATGTTCTTGTTTTTTAACGTAGAAAAGAACGCTTCGTGAGGTGGAAGGGAGGAGTGTTCTAATTTCTCAAGAGAATCCAGCCATTGATAAGGAAAGAACCCCTTGGTTTGAGGACACTCGTAGGCCTTCAGAAACTTGTCGTAGCTGAAACCGGGAGCAAGAAAGTTGGTGACGTCGAGGAAGCGAAGATGTGGGGTCTTTAGGCACATGAAATTGTGGTTACGCTTGATAGTAAACTGAACGCCTTCATTCTGGACCAGGACAGGAAACAGAAATTCTTTGACGGCATTCAAGTCATATTTACCAGAATTGAAGCCCAGGACAGGAAGTTCTTGTAGATATTCTTGGAAACGATCTCTCAGTTTCTTTAAAGGGTGCACTTTTTTCTTCTTAGGTTCTGGGCTGTTGTCCTCTGGTCTCTCATACGCACACTCTTGATCATTCTCACTCTGATCCTCGTTTTCGCGATCTAAGGCCCTGTAAAACGAGGCACCTTGTTCTTCTACGTCATCGTCAATAAAGACACGATCTTCTTCGGTTTCAGACTCGATGTCTTCTTCTTCTTCATCTGTGTCCATGAGATCTTCTCCTTCATCATCGCTATCTTCCTGGGTGAGGTTTTCTACTGTGTTAGTTTTTGAAGGGTCACCAGCTTCTGATTTTTGCTCTAGGTCTTGCAGCTTTTGGTCGATGGCTTCAAAAAGAAAGTTAAACGCTTTCCTTAACAGGTCATAACTCTTTTCACTTATTTTTACGAGGTGTTCTAACATCTCTTTGACGAGTTGTTTAGAGTCCCCATTTGACACAAAGCACTTGGGTTGGTCGTAGTCTGGAACGTTGGAACAGACACTCACGCTGAGGGGTATATGTTTAGCGTCCCAAGTCAGTTTCTCTGTATCGTCAAGGTCTGTCTCAGCTGTAAACATACACTCAAAATCAAAGGTAGCTCTGTAGGGGAAGAACTTGAGATGCTCAGGAACAGTCAACCCTTCGTCTTCTAGCAACTGAAAGATGGTTGGTGGAGTATTGTAAGCACCTCCTGGAAACTGATAATGCACCTTTGCTTCACAGGTTCGCTCATGACGATTTAACTTGCCAACATGTTTCCACAATGTTCCACATCACGAGCAGCTGTAGGACTTGGCATACTTCTTTAAATCTTTAATATAGGAAAAGTGATTCTGGTACAGGTTGAGGTACAGCGTACTTGGGTAGTGGCAAAGGGAGCGGTGAATTAACTGCGCAGCGATCTCAGGAGCGAAATCCTCTTCCTCTTTTTCCATGTCTTCTTCCCCCTCCTCTCCATCGGGTTTAGTGGGTTCGAGGGAATAGACAAAAATGTTCACTTCGTAGAGGTGTTCTAGGTCGATCAGTTCTTTCAGCTTCACACCACAAAATTTCTTTTTCTCAGGAAAAGATTCTTTATATCGCTCACAGTAATGCTGTGCATCCCGCTCTAGATTCTTTGGGTGACAACCGTTGTGGAGCGCCAAAGCGCGAAAAAAGCACATATTGTCGCTGTAGATTTTTCCATTATTGCGGTTGCGATCCAAGGCGACCAAACCATGGTTCTCGGCCAGATAGGAAGGCAAGTAAGTACCTCTCCCTATAGGATGACCTCGTAGCTTGGTGACGAAGAAAGTGATATTGGTCACCTGTTCTACGGCCCATTTGGAGTTAGGGCGTCGCTGGCGTACCCATTCCAAGACGTCAAGGTTTAACAATGCTTCACGGACTTGCTAAAGGTCAGCTGCGGTGTTAATTTGAAAGGGTTCTTCGAAGACTTGTTCATTATTTCTGGAGGCATAATAATATTGAAGTGCTCCAGTCTCGTTGATGCGTAGAATGAAACCAAAAGACACATTCAGCTTCACCGTTGACTGGTCAGTAAAAATGTTACCCAGATGAGTGCTAAGTTCTTGAGGTTGGAGAGAGGAAAGGCGGTAATTGTACCAGTCCAAAAGACGATTTTTGCGGCTAAAACGAGTGCGTATTTGATGCCAGTGGTTGCGGTATTCGGGAACGAGACTTTGTTGTGCTTCAGGGAGATCGGTGATAGATCTTGGTTCTTGCTGCCAACTAGAACTCAGAGTTGACTGCTTTTTTTCGATAGGGGTCGACTTTGTTTTCTTGGTTTTTCGCTCTAAAAGAAAAAAAAGGTATATATCTATGTACATAGAATATCTCCAATGTGTTCAAAATACAATTACGCTTTATTTCATTTATGGTGAACTTACCACCACCAAAAATTACGGCAACTTCAACTCCGAGTACAAAACAAAATGGTGACACTCACACGGAATATTTGGAAAATCAGACATTATTGTTATTAGCAATTTTCTGAAGTTACGTCTGACATTTCTTGAAGTCGCAGTTTTTTTTGTCGAAAAACAAAGGCTGCTAAATTACAACGAAAAGTGTATACTCAATTCATTCATTATTATTATTATTTTTTTAGTAAAACCTCTCATTTGACTCCCGGTCTAGGCCTTTGTAATATATTGGGAAAACGTCAGATCAGGCAGTTTTTGGGTGTCAAGATTCAGCTTTACATGCCAAAATCACACCTAAGAGTAGACATAGTCTTCCAAAACAACATTGGCAATAAAGGGGAGTGATCTCGATGTAAGCCACACGATGATTCCTGGTTAAAATGGCCCTAATTCTAAGCCTTTAATAAGTATGGTTTTAAGGACAAAAGAAGTGTTCAACAATGTATAAACCTCTATTATATTCCGCAAGGTATTGTGTAAAAGGTACTGTAAACAAAGGCCGATAAAGCACTTTTTCAACATATCCTACTATCTATTATGCGTTGCGAAGGAAATTTACATAGCACTTATCATTTACACAAAATGTTATTTTTATGTTACTGCAAAAGAGTCTTCCTACCTGAGTCGTCTTCGTGTAGACGTTGGGCAGCCGTAGAAGGTCTACTGTGTGCTGATTTTCCATGTGCTCGAAATGGAGCCAGATTGTGAAAGACTTCACCACAGGTATTACATACGTATTCCCGCTAAGCCGTTCGGCGTTCATGAACTTGTTTCACATGTCGTTTTAAGATATCTATTCGATTAAGCTTTCGCCCACATAGGAAACACTCGTGTCGCTTTCCAAAAACTGCATAGCGTGGCATTTTAGAAGAGGTAGAGTCTACTTCATCCTGTAAAGTTATAAGTTGTATTAACGACGGATTTACAAACCTGTTTAAAAGATATAGTGCGACAAGTAATATTTACTCGCTCTGGCTCTAAATTACGTCAACAAAGTCTTTCAGCAGCATGGTTTCATAATTCCTTTATTTATACACCATAAGTTGTTTTTAATTTGAGGAGGACTCGGAAAAAAAATCCGAGTCCCAGATGGGATTTGAACCCACGACCCTCCGTGATCTAGTCGGATGCTCTAACCACTTGAGCTACTGGAGACTCTATGGTGAGCAAGGGCCAATTTGTGGGTCTTGACTGGAACCGCATCACGCGGCTACACAGCCGTGGTCGTGGGTTCAAATCCCATCTGGGACTCGGTCTGTATAAGCTATGTTTTCCTTAATATACGCGCGAGTTACTAGGGTGCCTCCTCGGGATTTCGCCTTCTGGGCAATAACTTTTCGAGGGAGCAAATATTGCCTAGAAACGTCTGTTAAAAAGGTCGAGAAAAAAAGTTTCTGGATAATTGTTCCTTTTCTGGGCACGTCACTTAAAAAAATGAATTTGTACTGCTTCAAACTAGCCCGTGTAAAGACCCTAGCCTGAATTTCAGACGATTACTTCGAGTCGTTTACTCTTCTCAGCAAGTAATCGTCTGAAATTCAGGTTAAAAAAATCGGGAACGGAGAGTTTGCTTGAGGGGAGGGGGCGTCTGTAAACAGGCTTGTGTGAACGCAAAAATGGGAAAACCTTGTGTGACCAGCGTGACAATAATTATGTTTGAGAAACCGTTTCCACCAAACTTTACTTCCTTTAACCAGAGACCTCTGTTTAAAAGACCAGGGACCCAGTGATGTTGAATAAAGATCGCGAGAAAACACGCAAGCCCTAGCCTTGTCACGTTTATCTTTGTCACTAGACTGCGACTGCGAGCAGTCTCTTATTTCTCTTTGCAAAGTTACTGCACGCGAAACCCAAGCACGCGAGCGAAGAAACCGCTAGTCCCCGGGGGCCGGGGGTGGGGGTACTCCCTTATATGGCCTAAACGGGGATGTGCCCCTGTACAGGGTATGGTTTAATTTCGTCCTGTCTGTCCTATATAGGATACATAATTTCGCACGAGTCTGTCCTAAACAGGGTATACAATTTAGCGGGAGTCTGCCCTAAACAGTGTGCATGATTTGTACGAGTCTGTACTAATTATAAACAGGGCGTGTAGCCAGAAAAAGGGTACTAAAATTAAGGGTGTTGCCCTAAACAGGGTCAGGGTTTCAAACCCTCAGCTGGTTACCTATACCCAACTATTGGTCGAGTACACCCCCGGGCGGGAGCCGCGATAACCGAGGCAACATAACGTCGTGGTTTGCAATCGCGCTGGTAAGAAGATAAGAACTAGACGGATTTTAAGGGAAAGGTGGACTGCAAGCAGTCTAGTTTATCACAAACGTTTTGCCGTCCTTTCTGGGCTCATCATGTCTTCTTTCTGCCCGTCCCGTTGCGTAAGCCAGGGAAATATTAAAAAAAACGTCACAGGAACGTCAGGCCCAAAGTTCGAGGTGTTTATAACAGCACTGCTGCCGAAACCATATTACATGATAATCCATATAATAACGTGACCTTAGAAACTTATAAATACAGGACATATTTTCCAAACACGTTCAGCAAATTAGTTCAAGAGCTGTAATTATTTCATTGGCCTCTGCTGTCACTTGATTCTGTCGTACTGCTTCCTCCCGCGCTTTTGTGAATCCCCAACCCAGCACTTCATTAAAATTGTCTTAAACGCTCTTCGATATTCCCTGTTGTTAAAGCAGTATAGGAGTGGATTGATAGCTGAAGCAGATAACGCCACTGTTCTTGCAGTGTTGTACAAGATACCATAATCCACCTCCGGTTGAGTTAATCGAAGGTAGAAAAGAAAAGACCATCCAGCTGTGAAAACAACAAGAACCATTACTATGGTGCGAGCAAACCGTCTCTCTGTTGAATTGCTCTCTGTCTGGTCTTGTAAATTCTCTGTAGTATTGTTCCGTGTGTTTCGGTGTCGCGACTCAGCAAGTATTTTACGCTGTTTAAAAACTTGATAGTAAACCACGACGTAACATACAATCATTTCAACGTAACAAAACCCAAATACCGCTGTGGTGAGATAAGATGTGATTTTCTTGTCGACAGTAAGTCGCGATGCTGAATACACACAAGCCAAGACCCACACAATGACCAAAACGATTTTCTTTCTACACGTCATAGTATTCTTGTAGTTGAATTTCTTTGCAACGAACAAGCATCGATCCATTGCAATTAACGCCAATGTCAACAAGGCGACTGCGCACGCGAAGTTGCCAACTAAACGGAAAGCGAAATCAACTCTGGGAAGACATTTTGACTCAATGCGACGGATTAACAGAGCGACGAAAAGAGGCTGATCCACAAGCGCAATGGCTAGGTCGGCTAAGGCGAGACTTAAGATGAAATAGTGGAAGCTTGATGTCAAGCCTTGGGTTGTGAACACTGCTAAACAAACCAGCAAATTACCAAGTATTCCTAGAAGACTGGTGCTGATGCTGACTCCTACAAGGACCAAGGCCTCGGTTTTAAAGTCTGCTAAGGAATATTTGGTTG